>NC_088641.1:9607780-9964641 GCF_036013475.1 Columba livia | reverse complement strand
AACATCCTAAAATAAGACATTGTAAATATTCTGAAAATATACCAACATTAAAAGAGGTACTATCTCCAACAACAACAACAAAAAGATAAGTGAATCATATCTAGTTTTAAACACATTTGCTACTACACTAGTACTTTGATCACAGTAAGATTATATCTTGGATACTGGTTTCCAACTTAGAAAAATTTCAAAGCCTTTTTTCTTCCCACCTTAGTTTCCAAGTTACTAAATGCACTATTATTTTTTTTCTGGACCACAGGAATTGTATAAGTCCAAGAATGAAAAATAAATAAATGTAGAATATAACAAAATTTATTAACATTAAAATAGTTTATCAAAATCACAAAATAATCTTTATTTCTTCAAGTTTAAAAGAGCATAGGAACAAGCCACACATTGACTTCAAGCTTCAAGAAGTTTTGTCAAGTACACATTTGAAAAGTTACATTATTTATGTTTTTTCATTTTTGAAAAAACAATAACAGCAACAAAACAAAAACAAAAAAAACCACCACAAACAAAAGAAACAAACACACACCATTTACTTTCAATGGCCCCTATAATAATTTATCATCTGTTCTTGTGCTTCATTCAACATTGGCTCCTGAATATCTGTGTACATACATCACAAGGCATTGTAGCCACCTGGTATATTTTCAAGGTTATTCAAGGCTCGGTCTTGGTTTCGCATCATTTGCTGCATCATTGCAGGGTTTCTAGCAAGTTCTAGTGTCTAATGAAGTAGAACATTTAATTTGTATTAATAAAAAAATCCATTCTAAAGTGAAAACATCAGCATTTAACACTGTCTCAGTTCCTAATGTCTAACTCCATTTGAAATCAGGATTAAATCCAAATCAAGATGTCATCTTAGTGGGAGAGGAGTCAATAGAATTTGACATTTAGCCAACATTCTGCCACAATTGTCAGTATGCTGGCTGAGTCAGAAAGCATTGACTAAACCAGAAGAAAAATCCCTTGAATGTACCATCCCATTCTTTCTTAACACAATATATTTCTACCATTTCTAATATCAGTACAGCATTTAGCTTATAACATGAACTTGAAAAATAAATACCTTAATTTTCCAAAGCCTCCATTTGTTTCTTGATGCCTTCTGCCACATAAGGCATACCTTAACACATAACTTTAGAAGCAATCAGAAGTGCCCCCAGTTACATAAACTGGAAATAAGCAGCATTTTGGAGAATTATTACTTTAACGTAAACTCACTGTTGACTAGACAACAGGAGATTTCAAGTGGCATCCTGTCGGGGATTGGCTCAAGGAGCACAGACATGAGTCCACCAAGCAACTGTACGAGCAGAGCCCATTTTAGTTGACATAAGTAGGCCTTAGTTAGCTTGTCTATTAGGCCGTGGGAAAGGGGGGAACGGAAAAGTACTAACTAAGGCAGGGTCAGGATATCCTTGAAGAGATAAGAGTCAGAAGAATGTGGGATGCGCATAGCTAGCTAAACCCAAGTAGGTGGAGTAAGTAAATGTGCTTAGCCTATTAGATAGAGACAAGTATGCATAATTATGGTATTTGGTATAAATGCACGCTATCTCGGGCAATAAAGTTGAAGTATGCTTTATCACTCATATTGGGTCGACCGCATTTCTTCCTCCGTCCGCTCGGGTCTGGATCTCTGCTGGGACTTTTCTCTGCAATTGGCGCCCGAACAGGGGACCTGAAGCGGCGGATAGAAGCAAAAGGCGCCGGGAGAGCAGCGACCGGCGGGCAAGAGCGACCGAACACTGTGCTGCGGTGTGTCGACTCCGAAGCCTGAACCGACTGAAGTTCGCCAGTGCTGGGCTACAGGAAACAAGGGCTGCAAGAGGTCTCTTAATTTAGCAAGAGGTACCGTACTATAGTGATGAATAACGGAGAAATAGATTAAAATGATGAATAACGGAGAAATAGATTAAGGTGATGAATAACAGAGAAATAGATTAAGATGATGAATAATGGAGAAACGGATTAAAATGATGAATAACAGAGAAATGGATTTAGAAGTAGCCCTAGATTTATTACAAAGCTTTTTAGAAAAGCGAGGGGTTAATCATAGTTGCGTTAAACAGCTAGCTGGTCTAGTAGCAACGGGGAAAACTAAGGGGTGTTTTCAGGATCCTGATTTATTGTTTGATGAAGGAGAGTGGAGGAAATTGGGGGATGTGTTGTGGGATATGGTCATAGACGAGGATAAAACAGCTAAGAAACTGATGAAACCGTGGAGGGAAGTAATTAATAATATTAAGCGTCATAAAATGGAAAAGAATTTAGCCGCGGTAGCTTCACAGAAACTCGGCAAAATGGAGCCTTCCGCTCCGCCGATGGAAACGGGCATATCTGCGTTATCAGCGAAGAACCTTAAAAGACTATTAACTTGGTGCAGAGGCAATAGGTATCCTGCTGACCTGTCAGGAGTTTTTCAAATAGAGACTTGGAAAAAGATGGGAACTGTGTTGTGGAAGGCAATTAGTCACCGTGAAAGATATATTCTCGGCCTTGTAACCATCTGGAAACTGATAAATACTACAGTGAAGCAATTAAAACCTGAAAAGACTGTTACGAGCATTAGTGACTCAAAACTTGAACTTTGGGACAGTATAGAGCAGAAATTATGGGATAAAGTCAGCAATGGACATACAGAAGCTAAATCATTAGTAACTACATGGAAGCTTGAACGGTCTGCTGCTGCCGGAATTTTTGCAGCGTTGCAGCCTGATAAGTATCCTGAAAGTTGCGGTGAAGTTCACCCGGTTTGTGTCTGCGATACCCTCCCTATTCCATCCCCTGCTGTGCTTTCAGCATCCCCGATGGTTCAGCAGTCCGGGGCGGGGGGAGGAACAATGCCAAACGGTTAGCCTCCTGTACCATCATCTAACCCTGGTGAGAACAGCAAGTCCAGAGGATTGGTGTCAGACAACTTACTCAAAGAACCTGTGAAAGCTGAAAATGCTGAAGTCGTAAACAAGTGTACTATCAGTCCTTTTACCAATTTTACCAATCTGCTTTTCCTGCATTTTAACCCTCTAACTTCCACAAGAGAACAGAAGAAGTCACTGAAAATAGAACTGGACAACAGAACTGTGTGACAGATTAGATCAGTTAACAGCAAGTGAATCTGACAGTCGGCAATGTGGCCATGATAATCGTGACGGGAAACGGGGTGCTCCTGGGGACTCAGGGTATAAAACTTAGAAGTTAAGGAAGTACTGTTGTTGAAATTAGCAGTAGAGAATGCTAAAGTTTGCTATCAACATGTTATTTGCGAGTTTTACAGTGCATATTATGTGCTGCTGTTTATTGCCTCTCTGAAAGTCAAGCAGCTTGTCAGGAATGTGAGTTAATTGTTTTACTGGTTGTTGTTAGAATTGTTTCTTTGTGGTATAAGTACACCGTAAAACTTTCTCTCCACTTTTCCCACTCACGCTGCAAGCAGCCCTGTGCTTTTCCGTGGGGTCAGAAATTACTGTTTTCAGTCGTGTTCATAAAAAATCGGTATTGGGAGGTGTTTCAAAACATAGGGAAGCACTTGGAAATATGAGGAAAGAAGATCTTGTAAAATATTGCAATTAATGGTGGCTGCTGTATAAGTTAAATGATTGGGAAAAGTGTCCGGGGAATAGAATCTTGAAGTATAACACCTTGTTGCAATTAATGTTGTTTTTAGGGTGAGAAGAGTAAGACAAAATAAATCCCTACAAGAGATCATTAAATCATTTCAGACAGCTGAGAGAAAGTTAACTGATAACACACAGGTCACAGTAAACTTGCCGAAGTCTGCACAATGTTTTCCTTATTAGCCTGTTTTCTTTGTGGGTATCTGTTTAAGCATGTTGCAATTTTGGTAGGTCTTTGTTATATGGTACAGTAGGTTCACAGAGATTAATGAAAATCGGTTGACTCAAAAGGTGCGTTTTGTGATAGTACAAAAGATCATGAGTAATTTAGTTCCTTACTGCGTGAACGTGATGTTAAGATTTTATGTGTAGTAGCTGTTATATTTTTTTTTTCTAGCGTACTAGCTTTATTCCAATATCCAGACTTGCGCAACTCTGTGACAGGCTGTCTCTCATCTCGGTGCACTAAATTTGGCCTTTTTGTATGCACATCAAGTGAAGAATCATGGTTTTAGAATAACAGTTGTAGCACACCAGATGAGACACTATAAAAAAAAAAAAAAAAAATAAATAAATAAAATTAAAAGGCCTTGCCCAGTCCAGCTTGCTGCGGGGGGGGGGGATGCCAAATGGGCCTCCAGCGCGCACTGACCCATTTTGTCAGGGAGACCCAGAGGTATCTCCACCTGGCTGAGCAGTAAGCGGTTCAAGGTGCAATGCAAAAAATTGAGATATTGTCTTAAATTGGTGTAAGTGTGATCCATCTGCTTATTTGAATTTGGTATATGGTTTTCGTATCTGAGCTCAGTATTTTAGTTTGTATATTCATATTTGGTACCAAAAGAATCTTGTTTGGGGAGATAATTACAAAATGGGAACCGGTTCCACTGTTAAAATTCCACCTTGCTCCCCCTTAGGATGCATCCTTACACATTAAAGTAATTGCTTATATTGCTAGAAAAGCATTTAAATTGTTAAAATACTATGATAGATGTGAACTTGGGGTATTGTATGAAGTTATGAAGTTGTATTTAAAGGTTGCTGGAATGTGAACTGATTTGGATCTAGGACAATAGAATAATGGATTTATGTTTATTATACTGGTTTATACTGTTTTTTGACATCTCTAAATTGTAAGAGGTAAATGGAGCTAAGGAATGTGACTATTGCTGAGCTACTTGAAATTGCATATAAAGTGTATTATGGCTGAAATGAAATGGGAAAACAAAAGAGCAAAATATCCCAGGCCTGTGTGCAGCTCATTGTAACTGAGAAGTTTCCCAGAGCCTCCTACTTCGTACCAGCCAGTATGCCAGCTGCGTGACCTTGGTTATATCTATACTGCACAGAAAGAAAAAACAACTGGAAAAACCTGGCTGCCCGCTTTTAAAGAAGTGAAAGGGGGGTTCTCTCTCCCCCCACTGCAGCGATGTAATACTGAATGGAGCAGTCCGAGGGTGAAGTTTAAAGGCATCCTGAGCAGACCCGTAGTTCTAATGAAACTGGACAATTAAACCAAAAATTTGTTGATAGACTTATCCTGTGGTAATTAATTGTACGAGACTTCTTAGTAAATTCACCATGCTAGTTTTTGAGGGCATGGGAGACAACGAAAGAAAGGCCAATTTTTGAGACAAACAGAATGCCAGATATGGAACAAAGTTTTAATACACGAATTCTTGTATTTGCCTAAAAGTCCTATACCTCTCTTGGGTCAGGATTTGTTAAGTAAATTGTAAGCTCAAATAACGTTTTCTGAGAATTCTGTTTAGTTGCATATCCTATAAGAAGGTGCTTGGATGGTGCAGATCTGCTTGCTGCAAGTGAGAAATATTCAAGGAAATTTCGAATGCTGTATTTCCACTAGTATTAACAGCCAATGTTTCGATAAAGCAAATACTACACTGATAGATCTGAAACAGGATTTCAATCCGGTAAGGGAAAACAATATCCAATAAATATGACAGCCAAAATGGAGTTAGAAACTTTGAGGGATGAATTTATGACAACTTTACAGGATGACTGCATTTGATTGGACTTACAGATTTGTCTATGAAACACTTTGTAACTATGACCCAAAACCATGCTAAATCAGAAAGAACCTGCATTAGTTATGGTCAAATCACTAGTTAACGTTCAATGGAAAAGGCCACACCAATTGATAACCTGGGGGAGAGGTTATTCTTGTGTTTTTACAGATCAAGAGCTGCAATGGTTGCCAGCACGAAACGTGAAACCTGTGTTATCTTCCTGACAATGATTGTTGCAGCTGCTGTGTTTTGGATGCCTGCACAGACAAAGACTAACATGTGGATTACTTTAGCCAACATGACTGACCATCTATATGCCTAACTACGATGTCTCTGGAAAAAACGTTCCACACATGCTTGGTTGGTGTCTTCCTTGATGACTACAGCAGCATCACACGACTGTTTCAAATAGTGGTTGATGCAGAGGCATTGCAACGAACTGTAATAATACTAACACGGCACTTTGGATTAATTGCCACCTGGAAGCAGACATCGAACCACAGGAACTGGAATTGCTGGCATCTATGCCCATGGATGCTTGTATTCAGCCGGTTTGTGAAAAGTGTCAGAACAGTATACAAGAACATGAATGGACAAAACTACAAAATGTTAATGCTACCCTTGGTGACTACAGAAATGAAACTCGACGGTGTAATGCTTCACAGAAGAATGCAAGGGATGTCATTGACAGCGACCCTAAAACCTCCTGTATGGTGTATTCTTGATCTGTGAAGATAGAGCCTGACCAGGAATTCCTTCTAACGCTGTTGGAGGACTGTGTATTTTGGGACTATTAACTCTCTTAACGCCCAACGTATCTATGATAATAGATCACAGAAGAGCAAGACGAGAAAAACACTTTTTGCATGTATATGAGTCAAAATGTGATGATAATGTAGATTTTTGGGGATCAGGGTTAAGGGTTCTAGGATCTCTTGTATCTAGTGTTGGCACAACTAAAGCTTTAAATATTTTAGAAAAATTAGGATGCTGGCTAGTTAAGCAAACAAACAGAACTTCTAAGGCTTTAAGTGGACTTTTGTTAGATGTAGATTCTGTAAGACATGCTACACTGCAGAATACAGTCACAGGAGACTTTTGTTATTAGCCCATGGCCATGGATGTGAGGAATTTGACGGAATGTGCTGTATGGATTTACAGAATAAGTCGAGATCCATCCACGAGGAGATTAAACAACTTACGGACCATTCACAGAAGATCAGAGAGGATGTAGGCCTCTTTGGCTTAGAGGGCCTCATGAACTGGTTTGGACTAGGAGGATGGGTAAAAGGGCTTTTGCAGAGTGCTCTGGCTCTCTTAATCATAGTAGTAGTTGCATTAATATGCTTGAGTTGTGCTATATCATGTATTAAGAAAATTTTAGAGCAGACACTTGGGCAGGCTCTGCTCATTAAAAAAAGAAAAGGGGGGAGATGTCGGGGATTGGCTCAAGGAGCACAGACATGAGTCCACCAAGCAACTGTACGAGCAGAGCCCATTTTAGTTGACATAAGTAGGCCTTAGTTAGCTTGTCTATTAGGCCGTGGGAAAGGGGGGAACAGAAAAGTACTAACTAAGGCAGGGTCAGGATATTTTTGAAGAGATAAGAGTCAGAAGAATGTGGGATGCGCATAGCTAGCTAAACCCAAGTAGGTGGAGTAAGTAAATGTGCTTAGCCTATTAGATAGAGACAAGTATGCATAATTATGGTATTTGGTATAAATGCACGCTATCTCGGGCAATAAAGTTGAAGTATGCTTTATCACTCATATTGAGTCGGCTGCATTTCTTCCTCCGTCCGCTCGGGTCTGGAACTCTGATGGGACTTTTCTCTGCAGCATCCAACTCTAAACTCGGAAGATATAATAGTACAATCTTCATAATCTTTCAAAACTATGCTGCTTTTTTTAAAAATTATCAGCTTAATTCAGATACCAGCAGCTAGAAATAAACACATCGGCTTCCCATAGTGACCTTTTACAGATTGTCTAAGAAGCCTAAATTCCTTAACAATATTTCAGCACTCATCTAAGCATGTCCAATTCTTGCTCTTCACATTTACAGTACAATCAAAAGTCATGAACCTAGAGATCTTTCTACATACCTGTCTCATTATATCTGGATTATTCAGCATGTGACTGATTTCTAGATTTCTCTGTATCAGTTGCTGCATTTGAGGGTTAGCCATAATTAACTGCCTCATCAGGTCAGGATTTGAAAGCACGCTCTGAACAAATGGATTTTCCATTTTCTGGACTGGACATAAGTTGTCATTTAATCTGACTATGTAACTCTGAAAAGTTTGGTACATTTAAACCCAGGCTACTCAGGCCTGCCCAACCTCCAAGGCCACCTTGAAGAGGAAAAAAAAAAAAAAACTTTCAACTTCTAGTATATTTCTAAACACATCCAGGACAAGAAAGCCATCAGGAGTAGTCAGCATGGATTCACCAAGGGGAAGTCATGATTGACCAACTTGATAACCTTCTGTGATGAAAGTACTGGCCCTGTAGATGAGGAGAGAGCAGTGGATATTGTCTACCTGGACTTCAGGAAGGCTTTTGACAGAGTCTCCCATACCATCCTCATAGAGAAGCTAATTAAGTAGGAGCTGGATGAGGAGAATGGAAAGCTGCCTGAGTGGCCAGATCCAGAGGGTGATGATAAGTGGAACAAAGTCTAGTTGGAGGTCAGGAGATAGCAGTGTACCCTAGGGATCAATACTGGGTCCAATCCTATTTAATATCTTCATTAATGATCTGGATGATGGAGCAGAGTATACCCTCAGCAAGCTCGCTGATGACTCAGAACTGGGAGGAGTAGCTGATGTGCCAGAGAGCAGTCCTGCCATCCAAAAGGAACTTGACAGGCTGTAGAAATGGGCTGACAGGAACCTCATGAAATTCAACAAGGGGAAGTGACAAAAAGTCCTGTATCTGGGGAGGAACAACCCCAGGCACCAATATATGATGGTGGCCATCCAGTTGGAAAGCAGCTTAGCAGAAAAGGCTCTAGGGGTCCTGGTGGACACCAGGGTGAACATGAGCCAGTAATGTGCCCTTTCAGCAAAGAAGGCTAATGGTATCCTGGGCTGTATTAGGAGTGTTGCCAGCAGGTTGAGAGAGGTGAACCTTCCCCTCTACTCAGCACTGATGAGGCCACACCTGGAGTCCTGTGTCTAGTTTTGGGCTACCCAGTACAAGCAAGACGTGGACATACTGGAGGGAGTCCAACGAAGGGCCACAAAGATGATGAAAGGACTGGAACATCTCTCATGTGAGGTCCCTTCCAACCCCAACCAGTGTGTGATTCTCAGACATCTGTAATCTCATGACTTCTTCAGAACAGCATTTTCTAACATTAAGAAAATATATGGGCATCTCTGCAACCATTACCACCTTTTCACCCTATCCCTGGGAAGCCTGTCACTGAATTGTTTGCTCAGTCCTCACCTTGCTTTAGAGAACCTGATGTACTCCTACCCCCTCAAATAGTACTAACTGTGCATCTGGGGCTTAAAGACAAGAAGGCTAGTGAGATCCATAATACAGGACTTATTCCATACCATACCTTTAGTAGGACGCCCCACTGAATGTCAAATTAAGTTGAAGTCTTATTTCATCACAAGACTAATATCAGAATTTCAGTATTCTTTAAGACTGTAAGAGTATGGTAACATAGTTACACAAACTTAATGCCATTGTAAACTAGCACAAGTACTAAAGGCTGCTTGCCCAATTCATATGCTCACCACACCTGTCTACTGCAGGGACATAAGCATGGGTGCTACTACAAAGTGAAACAGATCAAGGACTGTTCAGATTGTCTTTAGACTGTTATTCTGCACCAACTAAGGAGCTGATTCATGTGATTTAATAGTAATGGCTCAGTTGAGAAGATAACATTAACTTTCAAAATGCATATGTATGATATCTAGGGACACAACCTTACAGAATTTGACTTGCTTCTCTTATTCAATAGCAAGAGTATTTGTACTGTTTTAGAAGGCATTTTAGTCAAACCTAGGTTTGCCCAAAAGAAAGCTATCACTGTAGGAATTAATAATATTTTTACTACTTAGAGGTAAAAATAAGATTGCTCATCAGTCAGGTTACCCATTTTGTGTTTTGATGACCAGGTGAACAGTGAGTCCATTGTGAATCCCATGTTGAATCAAAGTATCTTGGTATTTTAAAATTTTTCCAGCAAATATCAAAACAAGTTGATCAGTGTGGGACTTAAAATGCTTAGAGATTTCTTCCTTGAACTAAACAGAAGTTAATATTATATAGTTATGTAATTGAATACTGAACTGTTAATTTTTAATAATTTAAGGAAGAACTATTTTGTTCACATTTAGTATATCAATCCACTTGGCCAATATGTTTCATTTTATACAACCTAGAAAGACTTCACTAAGTTATCTCAACTTTCTTTTTATCTAAAGGAAGATGGGAAATCAAGTAATTCTTTTTCTGTACAATTAAAGTTAAGTGTTTCATATCTAGATCACTAAGTATATAGTTGGTGTTAACAATAATTGGCTTCCACTTAAAGATTATACTGTCATTTCAGTCAGGCACATACATTATGCAATAAATATATAGTAGTACACATGCCATTGAAACCATCCATTGCTGACATGCTGAGAATGCAACAACACGTTATGTTAATTCAGTTCACATTTGTGCAGGCACTGAAAGGAGCAGTATCCTTTCTTCTTGGACATATTACTGCTGCCTTTCACATGTCAAAACTACCAGTCCTTTGCATACAGTCAAAAATTATTTCTTAAGTGTCTCTGCTCTGTCATCCAACTCATGACAACTACATGAAATGTGCTTCCAGCCCAGGGCATGGTGAATACCCACATATTTCAGCTGACCATGAAATCATACCTTCATTAAAACAACTGAACCTGGAAAAGCAATCGTATTTCTTCCTGCCTTCTTAAGCAATAACTACCATGTTATGCTTTGACTGACTTCTGACCAAGATTCATTATTCTACAGAAAAGTTCTCTCACAGAGAAAGCAATTATTTTACAAAATATAAAAAGGCAAATATAAGAAAACTAAATCAATTTATTCAACATGACTACTCAGTAAACTAAATACTTCTGAAAGGATCTTAGGCAGTTCGAAAGCCCTCCAGAAGTTCCCAATATTTAACATTTTTCAAGTAGTACGATCAATTTGATTTTTAAAAGAATCCTATTCCAAACATCTTAGTGAACTCTCATATAGGAACCCCAAACATTAATCTTGCAATGACTTTGCAATATTAATGACTTTGTATGGGAATTGCGCAAGAATTGTGAGGAGGCTAATTGTAAATACACTCAAGCGGCTGCAGCTGGGGTGTAGAAAAAGCACATACATCACACTGTTTTACTGACCTTGTATGCTTGACAAGTAGAACCTCTCTGTTAGATAACATAGGCCTGTGAGAAACTCTAAGGCACCTTATCATCATGCTTGAGATTCCTGCTTTGTTGTGAGAAAAAGTGGGAGGCTGCGCCTGATTGAAGCCTTGAAATACAGGCAAACACAGGAGGCCCTGTGATCTTCTACCAGGGCTGAATTGCTGCAGCATCTGCGTCCCTGCTTGTGTTACCTCTGCATGGGAGCTTAAGTGCTACTTTGGAGATTCCCCGGTAGAGAGGTAACTAAAATAAAATTTGTTCTTTGCAAATGCATTTGTGGCCTCTGGCTCTTCTTGTGACGTGCCTTGTATTGTCTCACACAGACTTATTAAATAATTATATTTTATAAGAGGAAGGGGTAAAAAAATGAAAACCTCACTGTATTATACTCTGAAGGCGAGTCCCTAATTGAAAAGGTTTATAGTATAGGAAGAGATAAAACAGATCCAAAAAAAATGAGCCTGAGACACAACAGAGGTAAGAAATACCTTCGCCTGGGTAATAGGCAGCATTTCTTCAGTTAGAGGTCTGCTCGCACAGAGTTGGTTCCAGTTCTTAGAGAAACATCTTCAAAGTGAACCTTTATACAGGTAATATTTAGACCTGCAAACATTCTAGGAAGCCATTTAATCCATTCCCACCTGAAGTGGATTACTTAACTAAATTATTCAGACATTGTGGTGGGTTGACCTTGACTAGACACAAGGTACCCACCAAGCTATTCTATCACTTCCCCTCCTCAACTGGACAGGAGAAAAGAGAAAATATAACAAAAGGCTCATGGGTCAAGATAAGGACAGGGAGACCACTCAGCAATTACCATCACAGGCAAAACAGACTGACTTGGGCTAATTAATTTATTACCAATCAAATCAGAGGAGAATAATTAGAAACAAAAACAAATCTAAAAAACACCTCTTCCCCCCCCCCTTCTTCCCAGGCTCAACTTCACTCCCAAATTCTCCACCTCCTTCCCTCGAGCAGCCCAAGGGGATGGGGAATGGGGGTTCCAGTCAGTTCATCACATATTATCTGCAGCTCTTTCCTCCTCACACTCTTCCCCTCCACACTCCTTCCCAAACTTCTCCAATGTGGGTCACAGTATCACAGTATGTTTGGGATTGGAAGGGACCTCAAAAGATCATCTAGTCCAATCCAATCCCTTCCCACAGGCTGCAGTTCTTCACTAACTACTCCAGCATGGGACCTTTTCATAGGGTGCAGTCCTTCAGGAACCAGCTGCTCCAGCGTGGGTCCTCTGCAGAGCCACAGGTCCTGCCAGAAAACCTGCTCCAGTGTGGGCTCTGCATGCAGTCACAGCTTTTTTTTCAGGGCACATCGACCTGCTCTGACATGGAGCCCTCCAGGGGCCACAGAGTGGATATCTGCCCCATTGTGGACCTCCATGGGTTTCAGGGAGACAACCTGCCTCACCATGGTCTTCTCCACAGCTGCAGGGGAATCTCTGCTCCTGTGCCTGGAGTATGTCCTCCCACTCCTTCTTCACTGACTTTGGTGTCTGCATAGCTGTCTCTCTCACATCTTCTCACTCCTCTCTCTTCTGGCTGCAGTTGCACAGCAGTTTTTACCCTTTCTTGAATATGTTATCACAGAGGCAATACCACCATCGCTGGTTGACTCAGCTTTGGTCAGCAGCGTGTTCATCTTGGAGCCAACTGGCACTAGCTCTACCAGACATGGGGGAAGCTTCTAGCATATTCTCACAGAAGCCACCTGTGGCAGGTTCACTCCCCTCCAAAAGCACCAGAAACCTCTAGACTGATGGACCACTTCAGTCATGTACACACCCCTTGGTCGACAGATAGGGCCCTTGACCAATGAAGCACCTCATTTGAGAGAAGTTTCTAGACCACTGACCATAAATGACCACAGTTCAGATTCAACTAGGGTATAGATGGAGCCTGCCAGAGACCCCCTTTGAGTTGGTCTTCCTTGGAGCAGTGGGTCTGCAGTTGAAGAATCTCCTCCTTCAATCAGGAATGCTGTCCAATGAAACTTCCTCAAGGACTGAGAGCCTTGCCTTATTGGTGAGTGATTATATCTTTTGGGTTACCCTTGAGAATCCTCATTTTCTATGAGTGAGGGAATGTTCATTTTGAATTATCCTTCTAAGGTTTTGGGGATCCCCTGAGTCTGAATTGACTGTGTATCATTTGGATTCCCCTTGGTATCTGAATCTGTGTTTTATAATGTTGTTGGAGTGCTGAATGATTTTAGATAAACCCTGTTTCTAGTTGGTTCTCTGCTAAACAATTCTGGTTAGAATATAGTCTGTTTTGAGCTTATCACCTGCCTAAACTGATTTTTGGAGTGTCTCCGTGGCACAGCTCCTGCAGCCCCCCACTGCCTAATCCTTGCTGCACAAACCCAATATAGACATGTTTATCCATCCTGGTCTCAGAAGTCCCCAGTGATAGACTCCATAGCTTTCTTCTAAGAAATATATTTCAGTGCTTCACTATCCTATTCTTCATTGTCCTGTCCATCATGGACATGACAAACAGATTGTTGTTCTCCTCAGAATAAAGGATTGCAGTACAGCTAATCTTTCCTTGAAGGTTGTGTTTTCTTATCTAATCATTCCCACCACTCTGGATTTTCAAATCCAGCCATATCTTTCTGTAAGTACAGGGCTCAAAACCAGCCACAATATTCCATATGAATCCCTATCCATACTTAGAACAAAAGGATAAATTCCACATCTTGCAAACTATTAATATATTCCCATTTATAAGGCAGAAAATCCATACAGGGAAAATATCAGTTTAACAGTGTTGATTCATTTAACAGCTACAACTTCTAAACCCTTTTCTGCAGAAGAATTATGTAGGCAGTTGCTTCCCACTCCACATTTTTCTGGTTCATTAGTCTTAAGAATATTGTCATGGTTTAACTCCAGTCAGCAGCTAAGCCCCACACAGCCACTTGCTCACTCCTCCACAGTGGGATGGGAGAGAGAATCAGAAGAGTAAAAGTGAGAAAACTCATGGGTTGAGATAAAGACAGTTTAATAGGTAAAGCAAAAGCTGTGCACACAAGCAATGCAAAATAAGGAATTCATTCACTATTTTTCCAACAGCAGCCAGGTGTTCAGCCATTTCCAGGAAAGCAGGGCTCCACCACATGTAACAGTTACTTGGGAAGATAAATGCCATAACTCCAAATATCTCCCCTTCCTCCCCACAGCTTTTATTGCCAAGCATGATGTCATATAGTATGGGTGTCTTGTTTTTTGTTAAAACAAGACCAATTCTCTGTTAGTGAGTTTTCCTTTTAGCTAGGTTCTTCTAAGTAACCGCATTTTTCTGAAGTTGGCTGCTTGTTTGTCCAGCTGATAAAGGCCGATATTTACAGTTTTACTAAGCTAACAGTAGGAATGGTATGCACAAAAGGCCCAGGCTTGTCTTTTATTGCTATAGCAGCCAAGGTCGCTGATAAATTTGCTATGTCCCATAAGTGAGAAGGTCATATTTGCAGGGAGGGGTAGACAGAACAGGTGATCCAAATTGACCAACAAGGTATTCCATGCCATACATAGCATACACCTTTTAAAAGCTGGGAGGTCACAAGGGTCTTGCTCTCTTCATCCGTGGCTGGCATCTGAAGAGGACCCTGCCTGTTCCCCTGCCTGCAATCTCGATCCTGGCTCCAGTCCATGCATCCCTGAATCCAGTTCCTATCTACTGCTGAGTCCAGTCCAGGACTTCCAGATGCCTGCCCTGCAGCATCTGGCACAACACTAGACAGCTGCTGCGCTATGTGGGGAAATTCAATATTGGTTTTATACATTTTGCATTATTTTCTGTCATTATTAGTAAAACATTTTTAATCTTTCAAACTTGTGTCTCTCTCTTTTCCTCCTTTTCCCTTTCCTTAGTGGGGAGGGCAGGGGTTAATAGAGAGCATCTGCCATACTTTATTGTTGCCCTGCAATAAATGGTGACAATTGGATATCCTTTTGGTCAGTTGAGGTCAACTGTCCCAGCTGTGTCCCCTCCCAATTTCTTGTGAATAAATGTGAGAAGCAGAAAAGGTCTTGATGCTGTGTAAACACTGTTCAGCAATAGCTAAAACATCCTTGTGTTATCAACACTGTTTTCATCACAAATCCAAAACACAGTCGTGTATAAGCTACTATGCAGAACTTGAACTCTATCCCAGCCAAAACCAGTACAAATACACATTCCATTGCAACATAAAAATAGCAGAAATCCTTACAATTTGGTACAAAGTAAATGCATAAGAATAAAGAACTACCATGCTGTGCCAGACCAGAGAATAATGATGTTTATCTAAACTAATTTACTATCATATTTTCCATAATAGGTTGTTACAGTCACTTCCACAACTTAGTTGTCTTCAGAATGCTGATGCAGTAGTATAATCAACATTTTTTACTTTATCCTAAACCTTGTTACACATTTTTAGAAGCAGCTATTTATCCACCTGGTTAAGGAAACAAGACACTTATAGAGCTTAACCACACAGTATCTAATACTGCCAGCATGCAGGTATCAAAGCATATACACTCCCCTTACTATACTAACATGCAACCATGGTAATTAGATGATCTGTGAAAACATCACTATGGCAAGAAATGAATGCAAGAGCCTGTAAACAATTCATGCACTCAAGTTCCTTTAGTGCTGACAGAAAGCTAGATTGTAATACTGAAAAAGAAGAACAGATTGAACTACATTAGTTCCAACTTCTTTTGGTTGTACTGTTCAATAATCCCTGGAGTACGGGGAAGACAGAACTGGTTATGTTAAAATAACTGAAATTAAACTGTCCTTATGAATAATGGATTATAAGAAATATTAAAAGCATGCAGAAGTTAGGAAAATATGTTCTGCCGAGAGAAAAATTCCATCAGAGTTCCAGACCCGAGCGGACGGAGGAAGGAATGCAGTCGACCCAATATGAGTGATAAGCATACCTCAACTTTATTGATGCACTAAGCTGATTTATATAAGACTTACAATAATTATGCATACTCGTCACCTATTAATTGGATAGTATACAGTAATTATGCCTACTCGTCTTCTATTAATTGGATAGTATACAATAATTATGCCTACTCGTCTTCTATTGATTGGATAGTATACATAATGAGCTCAACCTTCTTGTGGTTTCTCTGGAATGCAACCTTCTCACCCTGCTAGAGATAATTCCCCAGCTTGTTTATCTAAACGCTCAGCTGAACCAGAGAGCAACCGCTCAGTACTTTTCCACTATGCTACACCAAACTCATGCTAACTGAGGCCTACTCATGCTAACTTAGAACAGAATTCTCCTGATACAATGGATCAATAGAGCCATGCCCCTTCTCTATTAGCCATGTCCCAACAATGTTCCACTATCAAATCACCCAATGCTCCCCTTGTGATTTTGGAAACCAGGCACAAATCTGAAACACTGGATTTATGGATTAAAAGTTTAAAAAATAATATTTATTCACATTTTAAACAGAGAATACAACTCTAACCAGATCTCCACTTGTCAGTGAACAGAGTTTCAACACAATGTATACATTTACACATATAGTTCAGTAGATGAGTTTATTTCTAATTCACTGTAGTACAGAAAGCAATATTTTCAAGTATATAATTAGTTTTAAAATATACTACCCACTGATAATAATCTATTACTACCAAAAACTATATTCCTCAACGAAGAAAGGTTGACATTAAATAAAAATAGAGAAGAAAATAATTTAAACTGTTTTATATGGTTATATGAACTAAACTTGATTTCGCTAACTTTTCCAAACAGACATCTGAAATTTTCAGATAATCGTAGGATTTACAATAATTTTCTGCAAGAACTTCAGGCTTTTAAAATTAATAGCACATATTTGCTATATCCAAACTCTGTTAGCCTAATAATTAAAAATACAAAGCAATCTATGTTATTCTCCAAGAGTTACAGTATTCACAAAATGCATAATTTAATATCTTAAAGTCTGCATACATGCTGGTGGATAGTAACTCTGAATGAATTACAATAACATCCTGGACTTCGCCAGTGTTGCTATGTTGGCATTCCAAAAATACTTAAAGGGTAAACAGACTAAATGAAATAAAATTGCTTTTAATGGAACCAGTTCCAATAACTCATCACTCAAAGAATTCAAGTCCTTCACTAAGAAGAGACAGTAATGCATGAGTAGTCCGTAACATCTCTCCGCTCACTCTCTCTATGTATATGAGTTTTACCAAAATACACTGTTAAGTCAAGCTCACAGAGCCAACAAAATAAAACAAAGAAAAAAAAAATTAAAGACAGAGCTAAGTGAGCTAAAGTCTCCTGTTGTCTCGTCCCACCAGGTGGGATTAGGGATGAGTTAACTCCAAACGTGACGTGCACCCTGTCTCACCAGGTGAGATCGGGTGTGAGTTAACTCTGGGTATTTCTGCACGGTAGTGCAAAATGAATAACAGACAATCACTCGGGAGGTCCAATTCAATTATTAATTTACTAAAAAGCACTTGGTGGAACTACAAAGTACAGTGATTAGTGACTTGGCAAAAGTATGTTATTATATTACAAAACTTAAGACTTTAGCAGCAGAACTTAAAATGATATTACGTTTATATGTTCAAGAAGAAGGAAAAAAGAGAGAAGGAAAACTAAGATATCAGAGAGAGAGAATAAGAGATAACCACTCCACAGGTCTATCGGTCCTGCGACATCCTCTGGAAGGGGGGTGGACACGTTCAAGATTTCAGTAGACACGCCATCACCTCATGTCATGTGTGAGGTCATTTTATAACCCAGTTCATTTACATGCAAGATAGGATAGGGTGGTTTGTCTCCTCCCTCTGTTTGCTCTTCATGCTAATCTGGAAATGGGTCTGGGGTCCTCAAACTGAGGGAAAGTTCACAGCACTGACCAGAAGTGAGTGAAAGAAAAGACAAGGTGTCTGCCTCCACAGCCATCTATCTTTTCCATCCAAAGTATCAAAAACTAGATGTTTAAAGCATAACATCATTCTTTGAATTGAGATGGAGGGAGTGCTTCAAGGTTGGCACACCTGTTGAAAAAAGGTCGTAGGTAGACGCTGGGTAGAGACTCGAACTCTTGTGGGTTACTCTGAGCAGTATTTATTGTAGAAGATTCACAGGAACAGTAGCGTTGGGTCACCTCCTCAGAGAGTGACAATCATACAGCAGTATGACTAGTCATTATATAGGGTTCTAACAGGTATTATGCAACTAAGCAAAATTTATCACTGTCTATCACTGTCGATATCTATCACTGTCGATATCCTCAGGTTCCTTCCGTTCCAGTGGTCTGCAGGTTCCACTTCTTTCTTGGCAAGTACCGAACGAAAGGTCATCGGGTCGCAGGGCTAGCTTCTTTTGAAGTTCCACCTGTCTCATTTGTTATCCATAGTTCACCAGTCTAGCATAGAAATCAGCAACCCTAAGAATAGCATTTATCAATGTCTTAAGTAAGGGTACAAAACAAGCATAAGGTAACCACGCTCGTGGTTCTGGGTAAGGACTATACAGGGGACAAGCTGAGACTTGCAGCCTTAGCAGCACAGCTTATAACACTGATATAGGCCTAAAATCCTAATTTCTTATTTTCCTACAACACCTGTGTATCGGGATTTCAGATCAGCAGGCTTATAGGTACTCATCTTTACCTACCATGAATAGTAGTCTTTGTGCAGAGCAGTGTGTGTGCCTGCAAGTTCAGTATCATACCAAGTCAAGAAAGCAAATATTTGGTCCTTGTCCTAATACCAAGCCAAGCTGTGCTCAGCATAATCAAATAAGTTATGTGGAAAGTAAGACAGATGGGTGACACAACCAACTGACCTCCCGGAGCAGTTTGGTACTTGAGGGTTCTAACCTACATGCTGCCTGTTCTTAAATGCACAACATAGGATCAGCAATAGCAAACCCTATTGTTACTTAAGTCTTCTAACATAGGAAACTCTTCCTCAGCTTTGAATGGTTGCAAACCTAACTTACATCAATGGAGCAACATAAAATTCACTTTGTGGAGCCCTAAATTTAGCCCAAATGAGCCAAAATATTTATCTAAAAGTCTTAGGGTTTTGTTTTGGCTGTATTCTGAAGTGACTGTAAACAAAAACAAGTCACTAAATAATAATATTAGCTACATGAATACACAGTAAAATAAAAGCTATTCAATTGTACAAGTTTAGTCCTTCCCACCCCCCTCCAAAAAAATAGAGGAGACATTGCCAGCTTGCCTATACCAATACAACAATCCACATGCTGATCCCAATTGCATTTTAACAGATGCTCAATTTGTTTTTTTGAAGCTAACTTATTTTCAGGGCTGGCTCTAGAAATATCACATCTACCGTTATGCAAATATATTGTTGTTATTAACAACTTATTCTGACAGTTTAAGAAAAACAACCAATACTAGTCACACTACAGTCTTGCATATTTTTTGTGCTAGCTGTAACTTTGTCCAAGAATCAAAGCAAATAGCAGACCCACAGAAGCAGCAGCAGTCTTACTTCACAGGAAGATTCAACTGCAAATCTTATCTGTTAATATCAACTCAAATGGATACCAAGACAATAACTGACGTTTAAGATACCTATAGACAATGAAGACATTTTAAAGCAATATGCTCTATTAATCACTTATATTTTTATGGTTGTTTTCAGTAAAAACTTATGGTTTTGTTAGCTTAACTATTTCAGTTTTTAAGACAACCATCTACTAGAAAAATCTGAAATTCCCATTGGAACTCACATTTCAAATCATATTGTTAAAGTTAGATATATTAAAAATTCACATCTTAAATTAGTTTGTTTATAAATCCTGAAGTCCCCAATATTATTGCAATCAAACTGCTTTTCAGGACAAATGTGATCCTTAAATTAGAACCAGCATGTTTTGCAAAAAAACAAAATGCAACTACAAGGAATTTTACAACTAGGTGATACAAGAGTCTGTAAAAGGTATAGAGCCAGCACCCTGGCTAGAAGATCACTCAGAGATTTTTAACTCATGTTTTGCATCTCCCCTCTGAAAATAACATGTGTTTTCTGACTCATTGGTAAGTAATGATTTAAAACTCCATTTGTACACATCAGATGCACTCTTGAATATGTAACCAATTTGGAGTTTGGGTTTTTTTTTGTGCAGTCTGCAGTTACCAACTGCACAAAAAAATAACATGATGTCAAGTTGCACACATTGAATTTCAGATAAATTTTATAGAAAATTAAGTAAGCTCTGAATCTCATTCGGGGAACTTCACCTTTTCAAGTATTTTGGCATAGCAATATCTCCATCCTTAACAAGAAAGAAAGACTGGTTTTATAGATATCTGCCTTATGCTTTGACCTCACCTTTCCTATGATTTGTAGCCTCCTAATATAAACAAATTAAGTCTTGGTAAATACTCACATGGAAGGCCTCCATAAAACTGAAGTACTACAGGAAATAGTATCAATGATTCAGTATGTGCCACTGTTACTCTTGAACCAAAGGCACAATGAGATACTAACTTTCATTAAAACCTAAAACAAAGACCCTAACAATTCAGAGCTATCAGACACTAGTACATTGAAGCACAGCAGAAGCTATGCTTTATTTGTAGTGGAAGTTTTATACAGTCTAAAGATGTGGCTTTTCTAAAATTAAGAGATCTTTGCCATAGCCTATTCTTTGTTTCTAAAGCCAATTTTAGATCAAGATAATTATTGGCACTATAACACTGCCACGTAGGTGACTGTACATTTTCTACAGTTGTACTAGTTAGCCAGTGAGCCTCCTACTGAGTCAGCTCTGCAGGGTAATTCAGAATTACAAAATGAGCTACATCCACCTCCTGGGCCAGCTCTCAGCATCACAACATGGAGAAGCCATGCAGGAGATGACACAGAAGGTTTCTTCACCACTCCCGATAGCCTCAGCAGCAGCCCTCCACAAGGCCAAGACAGCCCAACAGTGCCAAGAACAGCTCAGATAAGCAGAAGTTACTTTGTCATCATGAAAAGCCCTCACCCTCCAGCATGAGAGGTGGAAACAATAGGCCAGGGCTCTTCTCCTTGGTTGCAGCCCCCCCCACTGCTCCCAACCCCCCCACCTGCTGGATGTTGCTGGTCTTGGGCACAGCAAACTCTTCTCCTTGGGAGTCTTCACTATTATTTGGATGATTTGCAACTCAGCAGCAGCAAAGCCCTGAGGGGACAACTCAGAAGAGCTGTGGGCCCCCACTGAGCTCTCCACGCTCTCCGACATGGCAGGTTCACTCCAACAGCACTGTTACAGATGAGTCCTCCGTGCCATGGCCTCACCCCCAAAGCAGCGGACAGAAAGAACTCAGTTCACCTGTGGTGCACACTGATGATGCCCCGAACCAGGGAAGTTACTAGAAAGGGGAAGCTGTCTGCCCAGGTGTACATTTGTCTTCAATGCGTTTACGCACTAGGGGTGGTAGCTTGAAGATTTTTAATCTTAAAGAGACAGTAACAATTAGTTCCTTAAACTGCCAAATGGAAGTTTTAAATTTGGGACAATGGGGCAGAAACAATTGAATTGGAAGGTGGTGAAGCCAGGCAGCTGGGATCTCTGTCAAGAGATTCCACCATTGATAGGGCAATTTCAAGAGAGTCTAATGCCACTACTCTCTGGACCCGACTCCTGGCAGCTATGAAAGTAAGATTTCCCTACAAGGAAGATTGTATATCCAAGTTAGGGAAATGGAATACTATGGAGAGAGGTATTCAGTTCCTGAGAGAATTAGCTGTGCGAGAGATCATCTATTTTGGATCAGACAACCAAGAGGGGACAGACCCAGATAGAATCAATTGTACACGATCTCTGTGGCGCAGATTTGTACAAAGTGCACCCCCTGCATATGCTAAGTCATTGGCAGGAATGGTCTGGTCAGCTAGAGGTCTACAAGAGATTAATGAAGTGATTGAGCAGATCCGAAACTTTGAGGACAGCCTTGCTGGTTCTCTACAGGCTTGTGTCTCTGCTGTAGAGAAACTGTGTGAAAAATCTGATGACCGGTTTGAAAAGCTATTGCAAGAAATCAAAGAACTCAGAGAAGACACATACCATTCACGACCTGCACAAACCTATGTTTCAGCTATTAGGAAAAGGCGTTTCCAATCTCGAGAGAGAGGACAGAGGCAGCCCACAAAAAGAGGTTCACTATGGTTCTTCCTACATGTGCAGGGAGAAAACATGAATAAGTGGCATGGAAGACCTACCTCAGAACTTCAAGAACGAGTACGTGAGATAAAAGGAAAAACTCCTAGGAAGGTGGCTGCTCCAGTTTACAAAAGGAGCAGAAGAGATTCTGATGCTCTTGAAGGAACCTCTAATTCACACCCAGAGACTGTGCAAAACAGAAATTAGAGGTGCCCTGCCTCCAACCAGGTGGAGGAAAGGGATAACAGAGTTTATTGGACTGTACAAATACGATGGCCTGGTACAACACACCCCCAGGAGTACAAAGCTTTGATGGACACTGGTGCTCAGTGCACGATTATTCCTTCTAATTATAAAGGAACGCAATCCATCAATATTGTTGGAGTGACTGGGGGATCCCAGGAACTGACTGTTGTAGAGGCTGAAATGAGCCTAACTGGAAAAAACTGGCAAAAGCATCCCATTGTGACTGGTCCAGATGCTCCATGCATCCTTGGCATAGATTACCTCAAGAGAGGGTATTTTAAGGACCCAAAAGGGTATAGGTGGGCATTTGGTATAGCAGCTGTGGACACTGAGAAAATTGAACAGCTGTCTGGCTTGCCTGGTCTTTCAGATGACCCTTCTGTTGTAGGACTGCTGATGGTTGACGATCAGCAGGTGCCAATTGCTACCACGACAGTGCATCGTCGGCAATACCGCACCAACCGAGACTCTTTGATTCCTATCCAGAAGTTGATCCGTCAATTGGAAAGCCAGGGTGTGATCAGTAAGACTCGCTCACCTTTTAACAGCCCAATCTGGCCAGTGCGTAAGTCTAGTGACGAGTGGAGACTAACTGTAGACTATCGTGGCCTGAATGAAGTTACGCCACCACTGAGTGCTGCTGTGCCTGACATGCTAGAACTGCAATTTGAACTGGAGTCAAAGGCAGCTAAGTGGTATGCTACAATTGACATTGCTAATGCATTTTTCTCTATTCCTGTAGCAGCAGAGTGCAGGCCGCAGTTTGCTTTCACCTGGAGGGGCACCCAGTACACGTGGAATCGCTTGCCCCAGGTGTAGAAACACAGTCCTACCATCTGCCATGGACTGATCCAGACCACGCTGGAGCAAGGTAAAGCTCCAGAACACTTGCAGTATATTGATGACATCATCGTATGGGGCGACACAGCGAAAGAAGTCTTCGAGAAAGGTGAGAGAATAATTCAGATTCTTTTGGATGCTGGTTTTGCCATAAAATGAAGCAAGGTCAAGGGACCTGCACGAGAGATCCAGTTTTTAGGAATAAAATGGCAAGATGGCCGTCGTCAGATCCCAATGGATGTGATCAACAAAACTGCAGCAATGTCTCCACCTACTAATAAAAAGGAGACACAGACTTTCTTGGGTGTTGTAGGTTTTTGGAGAATGCATATTCCTGACTACAGCCAGATTGTGAGCCCTCTCTATCGAGTGACTCGTAAAAAGAACCAATTTGAGTGGGGCCCTGAACAACGACAAGCCTTTGAACAAATTAAGCGTGAGATAACTCATGCGGTGGCCCTTGGACCAGATCGGACTGGACTAGATGTTAAAAATGTGCTCTACACCGCAGCTGGAGATAATGGACTTACCTGGAGCCTCTGGCAGAAAGCACCAGGAGAAACCCGAGGTCGACCCTTAGGTTTTTGGAGTCGAGGATACAAAGGATCTGAGGCCAACTATACTCCAACTGAAAAAGAGATACTAGCAGCATACGAAGGAGTTCGAGCTGCTTCAGAAGTGATCGGTACTGAAGCACAGCTCCTCCTGGCACCTCGACTGCCGGTGCTGAGCTGGATGTTTAAAGGGACGGTTCCCTCTCCACATCATGCAACCGAAGTTACGTGGAGTAAATGGATTGCATTGATCATGCAACGAGCTCGAATTGGAAATCCCAGTCACCCAGGGATCTTAGAAGTGATTACAGACTGGCCAGAAAGCAAAGACTTTGGGATGTCTCCAGATGAGGAGGAAGTAAAACGTGCTGAAGAAGCACCACCATATAATACTCTTTCAGAGACTGATAAGCAGTATGCACTGTTCACAGATGGATCCTGTCGTCTTGTAGGAAAACATCAAAGGTGGAAAGCTGCTGTGTGGAGTCCCACACAACAAGTTACAGAAGCCACTGAAGGACAAGGTGAATCTAGTCAATTTGCAGAAGTGAAAGCCATCCAGCTGGCTTTGGACATTGCTGAACGAGAAAAGTGGCCAGTACTTTATCTCTATACTGACTCATGGATGGTAGCAAATGCCTTGTGGGGGTGGCTACAGCAATGGAAGAAAAGCAACTGGCAGCGCAGAGGTAAACCCATTTGGGCTGCCACACTGTGGCAAGACATTGCTGCTCGGCTAGAGAGCCTGCCTGTGAAAGTTCGGCATGTAGATGCTCATGTGCCTAAAAGTCGAGCCACCGAGGAACATCTAAACAACCAACAAGCAGATCAAGCTGCTAAGATTAATGTAGCTGAGGTGGACTTGGACTGGCAACATAAAGGTGAACTTTTCCTAGCTCGGTGGGCCCATGATGCTTCAGGGCATCAAGGTAGAGATGCAAAATATAAATGGGCTCACGATCGAGGGGTGGATTTAACTATGGACACTATTTCACAGGTTATTCATGAATGTGAGACTTGCGCCGAAATCAAACAAGCTAAACGGTTAAAGCCTGTATGGTATGGGGGGCGATGGTTAAAGTATAAGTATGGAGAAGCTTGGCAGATTGATTATATTACACTTCCACAAACACGTCAAGGTAAGCGTTATGTACTTACAATGGTGGAAACAACCACTGGATGGTTGGAAACATATGCCGTACCTCATGCTACAGCTCGAAATACTATCTTGGACCTTGAAAAGCAAGTCCTTTGGCGACATGGTACGCCAGGAAGAATTGAATCAGACAACGGTACTCATTTCAAAAACAGTCTTATAGACAATTGGGCCAAAGAACATGGTATTGAGTGGGTATATCATATTCCATATAATGCACCAGCCTCTGGGAAAATTGAAAGGTACAATGGTTTGCTAAAAACTACACTAAAGGCACTTGGTGGTGGAACCTTTAAAAACTGGGATTCACATTTAGCAAAAGCCACTTGGTTGGTCAACACCAGGGGATCAACCAATCGAGCCGGGCCTGCCCAATCAGAAATTCTACGGACTGTAGAAGGAGATAAAGTCCCTGTAGTACACATGAAAAATATGTTAGGAAAGGCAGTCTGGGTTACTCCTGCCTCAGGCAAAGGCAAGCCCATTCATGGGATTGTTTTTGCCCAGGGACCTGGCAGCACCTGGTGGGTGATGCTTAAGGATGGAGAAGTTCAGTGTGTACCTCAAGGGGATTTGAGTTTAGGTGAAAATATTCAATACTGAACTGCATGATGTGAATTGCCATGCTAACAGTGTTTAATAAGTGTCTTCCAGATCAAGACAGTGATGATGAAACCAGAGCTAGCTTCTTCGAGTGGCGCCTGATAACTTCTTCGAAGTTGACGTCTTTAACCCACAAACAGTGGTCATGAGATGAACTTGTACCATTTTTCCTGCCCTGGGAGACTGTCGTGACAAAATGAACTTAATGAACTTTTTAAAGGATGGTCCACTGATTAATTACTCCTGTGTATATATGTACATATGTGTATATATATAGTAGTAGTGATTAATTAGATTGTATTGATAGATTGTATTGATAAGGTTTAAGTAGTCAGTGAATGGCATATTATAAGGGGTGGAATGTCCTCGTTTTGTTAAAAACAAGTTTCTCTTTTAGTGAATTTGCCTGTCAGCTAAAGCCTTCATATTAACTGCATTTTCCTGGAGAACCAGACACATGTTTTGGTAAACCCAGCAATGGAATGCAAACTTATTGATAAGCACAGATGGACATCTCGCGAGAGGGGCGACGAGAAGCAAGTGACCAAGAAACTGACCAACTGTGTATAACATTCCATTCACGTGAATACTTCATATAAAGTGGGAGATCACGAGGATCTCGTCCCTTTTTGCCCTTTTTTCCCTTTTCCCTTCTGCTTATGGCTGACATTAGAAGAGGACCTTGCTAGTTGTCCCTGCGAACTGAGGCCTAGTGAGAGACTGAATCCAGATCTGATTGGCTGCAGAGTCTAATCCAGGACTTTGGTTGCCGGCTCTGCAGTTGCTGAGACTTTCAAGATTGGTTTTGTATATTTTGTATTATTTTCTCTATTCTTATTAGTAGCATTAGTAAAACATCTTTAATTTTTTCCAACTCTCTTCACTCTGTCCTTCTTTTCCTCACAATCGCCTCTCCTTAGTGGAAAGGGGGGAGAGGGGAGGGGGAAGTAGGGGGGGGGAGAGGGGGTTAACAATACATCTGCCAGGGTTTTATTGTCACCCCGCAATCTTAACCCTCGACAGAAAGGGAAGGGGAAAGGGAAAGGGAAAGGGAAAGGGAAAGGGAAAGGGAAAGGGAAAGGGAAAGGGAAGGGGAAGGGGAAAGGAAAGGAAAGGAAAGGAAAGGAAAGGAAAGGAAAGGAAAGGAAAGGAAAGGAAAGGAAAGGAAAGGAAAGGAAAGGAAAGGGGAAAGGAAAGGGGAAAGGAAAGGGGAAAGGAAAGGGGAAAGGAAAGGGGAAAGGAAAGGGGAAAGGAAAGGGGAAAGGAAAGGGGAAAGGAAAGGGGAAAGGAAAGGGGAAAGGAAAGGGGAAAGGAAAGGGGAAAGGAAAGGGGAAAGGAAAGGGGAAAGGAAAGGGGAAAGGAAAGGGGAAAGGAAAGGGGAAAGGAAAGGGGAAAGGAAAGGGGAAAGGAAAGGGGAAAGGAAAGGGGAAAGGAAAGGGGAAAGGAAAGGGGGAAAGGAAAGGGGAAAGGAAAGGGGAAAGGAAAGGGGAAAGGAAAGGGGAAAGGAAAGGGGAAAGGAAAGGGAAAGGAAAGGGGAAAGGAAAGGGGAAAGGAAAAGGGGAAAGGAAAGGGGAAAGGAAAGGGGAAAGGAAAGGGGAAAGGAAAGGGGAAAGGAAAGGGGAAAGGAAAGGGAAAGGAAAGGGGAAAGGAAAGGGGAAAGGAAAGGGGAAAGGAAAGGGGAAAGGAAAGGGGAAAGGAAAGGGGAAAGGAAAGGGGAAAGGAAAGGGGAAAGGAAAGGAAAGGAAAGGAAAGGAAAGGAAAGGAAAGGAAAGGAAAGGAAAGGAAAGGAAAGGAAAGGAAAGGAAAGGAAAGGAAAGGAAAAGGAAAGGAAAGAAAGAAGGAAAGGAAAGGAAAGGAAAAGAAAGAAAGAGAGAAAGAAAGACCGTTTTTTTGAAACCAATGTAATGCCAAATTTGGAAAAAAGTTTTAGAGATTAATTCTTGTGTTTGCCAGAAAGCCCTATACTTCTCTTAGGTAAAGATTTGTTAAGGAAATTGTAAGCTCAAATAATGTTTTCTGAGAATTCTGTTTAGTTGCATGTCCATAAGAAGATGCTTGGAAGGTGCAGATCTGCTTGCTGCAAAGTGAGAAATCTCCAAGGAATTTTGGATGCTATATTTCCACTAGTATGGGCAGCCGAAGTATCGGTAAAGCAAACACTACACTGATAGAACTGAAACAGGACTTCAGTCCGGTAAGGAAAAATAATATCCCATAAACATGGAAGCCAAAATGGGGTTAGAGACTTTGATGAACAAATTTATGACAACCTTACAAGGTGACTGCATTCGATTACACTTGCAGATTTGTCTATTTATATCTACACACAGAGGCAACCTGTGGCTATTGTAGGACAATATGATGAGAAAGCAAACAGATTGATATACTTGGAATGGATTTTTATTGCCCAAGTCTTTCCATAAAACTATTACTCAGCATTTAGAAATTGACTGTTACTCTGATCAAAAAACACAGGGTGAATTCAGTTCTTAATAGGCCATGACCCATCTGTCATATATGTACCATTTGTGAAATTTAATTTTTATTTTTTTTATTGCAATCTATGTCCTCGTAAATTGCACTAGCTGTTTTTCTTAACAGCACAGCTTTTGGCATGCATAAATATAAAATGTAAATTGCTGCAGAACCTGCAAGTCTTTAACATCAGGTCACAGACCATACTTGTATCTGGTCTGATCCTACATACTTGCACAGTTTTTGTTGATGGTTCTGGGAAGTCTCATAAAGCTGTAGTGGTCTGGCGTGAAGATAACAATTGGCATAATTCTGTAAAAATTATTGAAGGTTCAACCCAATTAGCAGAACGTGGCGCAGCTTTACATTACTTAGAGCTTTTTAAGGAGGAACCTCTAAATTTGATTTGTGGTTCTAAGTACGTAGTCAAGGTCCAACGCACGTATCTGATTCTGAACTGTTTTTTTTTACAAAAACAAAAAGGGGGAGAAGAAGGGGAAACACCACAAAACCAATTGTCAAAAGCATTGTATGTGATGAATCACTTATATGTACGTGGTGCAGCCCAAATTTGCCCTGTGATGAAACACTTTGCAAGTATGACCCAAAACCATGCTAAATCAGAAAGAACCTACATTAGTTATGGTCAAATCACTAGTTAATGGTCAATGGAAAAGGCCACATCAGTTGATCACCTGGGGAAAAAGGTTATGCTTGTGTCTTTACAGATCAAGGGCTGCAATGGTTGTTGGCACAAAACGTGAAACCTGTGTTATCTTCCTGACAATGATTGCTGCAGCTGCTGCGTTTTGGGTGCCTGCACAGACAAAGACTAACATGTGGATTACTTTAGCCAACATGACTGGCCAGGACTCTATATGCCTAGCTATGGCGTCTCCGGAAAACCCATTCCACACATGCTTGGTTGGCATCCCCCTTAATGACTACAGCAGCATCACACAATTGTTTCAAAATAGTGGTCGGTGCAAAGGCATTGCAACGATCTGTAATAATACTAACATGGCACTTTGGATTAATTGCCTCCCGGAAGCAGATCTTGAACCACAGGAACTGAAATTGCTGGCATCTATGCCCATGGACGCTTGTATCCAGCTGCTTTGTGAAAAGTGTCAGAACAATATACTAGAACATGAATGGATAAAACTGCAAAATGTTAATGCTACCCTTGGTGACTATAGAAATAAAACTCAATGGTGTAATGCCTTGTGGAAGAATCCAAGGGATGTTGTTGATAATGTGGGACAGCGACCCCAAAACCTCCTGTATGGTGTATTCTTGATCTGTGGAGATAGAGCCTGACCAGGAATTCCTTCTAATGCTGTTGGAGGAGCGTGTATTTAATGTCTTAATGCCCAATGTATCTATGATAATAGATCACAGAAGAGCAAGACAGAAAAAACGCTTTTTCCATGTATATGAGTCAAAATGTGATGACACTGTAGATCTTTGGGGATCAGGGTTAAGAGTTTTAGGATCTCTTGTATCTGGTGTTGGCACAGCTAAAGCTCTAAATACTTTAGAAAAATTAGGATGCTATCTAGCTAATCAAACTAACAGAACTTCTAAGGCTTTAAGTGGTCTTTTGTTAGATATAGATTCTGTAAGACATGCTACACTGCAGAATAGAGCCGCAGTAGACTTTTGTTTTTAGCTCAAGGACATGGATGTGAAGATTTTGATGGGATTCGTTAAATAGTTTAGTGGCTGGGGGCTTTCAGGGTTGTTATCAGTAGTGAAAATGAGACTGATTGTCTTGATGATTGCTGTGGCTGTGTTACTAATGTTGCCATGGGTGATTTCTCTGCTGCAAAGGGCCCTGCAGCAGACAATGAAGGCCATTTTTTTAGCACAAACACAAAAAGGGGAATTGTGGGGGACTACGGTTGGTCCTTGGATTCCCTGACGGAGGGCATGGGAACAGAAATAAGCCTTGAAGATATTAAGGCGTACCCGTGAGAAAGGTGGGAGTAAAGGAGTATCCGGAGATGTTAAGGATGTACCCGTGAGAGAGAAGGGAGTAAAAGAGTATCATTGATGATAGCAAAAATAGCCAATGAGATGTTACTGCTGTAACTTGTAACCAATATTGAAGAGACACATGAATTGGTAAAACTGTATAAAAATGCACTTGTGGCAATAAATAGCATTTACTACTTTCATCCTGGAAGAACTTGGTCTATGTCATTTGTCCATCTCAACCACGACAGAGGGCTCTTCACAGAAGACCATTCAAAGGGAATCTTTGGCAGGGCCCCATTTTATAGCCCAGTCAAATCTGGCTGTGGTCATTATGAGCATGGTCCGGAAGATTCTCTGACTCTGAGCACCTTCTTGGCTGAGGACCCTGTCTATTGACTGAGGGTCTCAACCCTCCTGCTCCTCCAGTCAGAGGAGGTGTACAGTGACCCCAGTCATCGTGTCCCAGGGTGGGGGGGATGTGAGTGTCAGCATCAACCAAGATGAATATGTGAGGACAGCCATAGTGAGGCACAAAATGTGCTAAAGAGCCTTGAACTGTCGTATTGAAAGCTCTGGACCTCATCAGGGTGTGTGCAACTGCCACAGTACTTATTTTTTTATCAAACATTTTCATATATCTGAAATTAAAAAAAAAAAATTAAGAAATCTTTCTTCTGCAAATAAGAGGCCAGTATCTAGTGGAGTGCCTCAGGGGTCAGTACTGGGGCCAGTATTATTAAATATACTCATTAACGATTTGGACGAGGGAATTGAGTGTACTATCAGCAAGTTTGCTGATGACACTAAGCGGGGAGGAGTGGCTGACACACCAGAAGGCTGTGCTGCCATCCAGCGGGACCTGGACAGGCTGGAGAGTTGGGCGGGGAATAACCTAATGAAATTTAACAAGGGAAAGTGTAGAGTCCTGCATCTGGGCAGGAACAACCCCAGGTTCCAGTATAGGCTGGGGAATTATATATTAGAGAGCAGTGTAGGGGAAAGGGACCTGGGGGTCCTGTTGGACAACAGGATGACCATAAGCCAGCACTGTGCCCTTGTGGCCAGGAAGGCCAATGGCATCCTGGGGTGTATTAGAAAGGGGGTGGTTAGTAGATCGAGAGAGGTCCTCCTTCCCCTCTACTCCGCCCTGGTGAGACCACATCTGGAATATTGTGTCCCGTTCTGGGCCCCTCAGTTCAAGAAGGACAGGGAACTGCTGGAGAGGGTCCAGCGTAGGGCAACGAAGATGATTAAGGGAGTGGAGCATCTCCCTTATGAGGAAAGGCTGAGGGAGCTGGGTCTCTTTAGTTTGGAGAAGAGGAGACTAAGGGGGGACCTCATTAATGTTTATAGATATATAAAGGGTGAGTGCCATGAGGATGGAGCCAGGCTCTTCTCGGTGGCAAACAATGATAGGACAAGGGGTAATGGGATCAAGCTGGAACACAAGAGATTCCACTTAAATTTGAGAAAAAACTTCTTCTCAGTAAGGGTGACAGAGCACTGGAACAGGCTGCCCAGGGAGGTTGTGGTGTCTCCTTCTCTGGAGACATTCAAAACCCGCCTGGACATGTTCCTGTGCGACCTCACCTAGGCGTTCCTGCTCCAGCAGGGGGATTGGACTAGATGATCTTTTGAGGTCCCTTCCAATCCCAAACATACTGTGATACTGTGAAGAGGCAGAGGCAGTAATACTAGTTTATTCCTATCTACAAGACAGTAATTTTGTAAGAGCTCCAGCAATACATAGTATACTGTCAAAGTATATCAGTCCGTCACAAGAATGACTTACTGTTACAAGAATTGAAAATATATAACAAGAAATAAATACATAACCATGTTTCATTTCGTACATTTGAAAGTCTATGCAAACTCAATACTTATATATGAATAGTTAATACTTAGCTGTGAGTGAACATAATTATTTCACTTTTAAATTTTTCTGTGTGTACCCAGGTGTCACAGGGGAGTAATTTAGGGTTCTGCTTACTGCAGAGCAATGTTTAGATATCTTAAAGAGAAGTGCGACTTAAAAGAGTTCGGTGGCAGGTTTACTCTATTATTTACTGCTTGGGGGAAATATGCCAAGCCAAATGCTGCATACCTTCTCTCCAGGTGCCTGTACCTGTTCACAAAGCAAATTTTCAGGTGTCTTCCCTCCATTACAACTGTTTGCTCCGGAGTCTCTGTCCTGGAGCTCCAGAGGCAGAATTTCAGGTGAGGCCTGTACCCATCGCAGTGCAAACTTTCAGGATTCTTCTCTCCCTGATAACCGTTTACTCCGCAGTCTGTATTTAGAGCTCCGAAGACAAACTTTCAGGGGAGGCCTGATAACCATATGCAGAACAGACTTTTAAGAGACAAAACTCTCAGGAAAAATTCTCTAAATTTGACTCTTATACTGTAGTTACAGTCCGCCTCCAGTCTGACAGGGCATCACATGCTTTCTTCCATCAAAATGCTGCTTCTTTAAAAAAAGATGTTTGATCTCACAGTCGAACAATCGAAAGACATAGTTCACTCTTGCTCAGAATGTCAAGGCCTTATTACAAATTTACTGTTCCTTGGAGTTAACCCTTGCGGGCTCACAGCTAATGCCATTTAGCAGTCTGATTTTACGTCTCATCTTTTGGTCATTTGGAATATATACACGTCTCTATAGATGCTTTTTCAGGTATGCTTTCTGCATCTGCTTATACTATTGAGAAAAGCAAGGCTATTCAGTGCCATTGGACCCACTGCTTTGCTATGCTGGGTGTGCCACAACAGATTAAAACTGACAGTGGTCCTGGCTACACTGCCAGATCCACGCAATATTTTTTATAGCAATGGGGTGTTTCGCATGTCACAGGTATTCCACATTCTGTCACTGGACAGGCTATTATTGAATGGGCACATTCCACAGTGAAACAAATGTTGTTAAAACAAAAAAGGGGGAATATGATGCCTCAAGAACAATTAGACAATGCAACATATACTTTAAACTTTTTGAATCGTGCTACGCCTCCCTTCTTCTATCACAGCAGTGGAAAAAGACTTCCGTGTTCCAGATTCACTGTCCCAGAGACCAAAGATTTTGTAGCAGTGTCCTGGTTTTGTTAAAAACAAGTTTCTCTTTTAGTGAATTTGCCTGTCAGCTAAAGCTTTCATATTAGCTGCATTTTCCTGGAAAACCAGATACATGTTTTGGTAAACATAGCAATGGAATGCAAGGTTATTGATAAGGATGGATTCACATCTCGTGAGAGGGGCAATGAGAAACAGGTGACCAGAAACTGACCAACAGAATATAACATTCCATTCACGTGAATACTTCATATAAAAGTGGGAGATCACAAGGATCTCGTCCCTTTTCCTTATGGCCGACATTAGGAGAGGACCTTGCAAGTTGTCCCTCCGAAACGAGGCCTAGTGACAGACTGAATCTACTTCCTGTTGGCTGCAGAGTTCAGTCCAGGACTTCGGCTACTGGCCCTGCCGTTACTGGGACTTTCAAGATTGGTTTTGTATATTTTGTATGATTTTCTCTATTCTTATTAGTAGCATTAGTAAAACATTTTTAATTTTTCCAACTCTTTTCTCTCAGTCCTTCTTTCCCTCCCGATCGCCTGTCCTTAGTGGAAAGGAAGGAGAGGGAGGGACTGAAGGGGGAAGGGGGGAGAGAGGGGGTTAACAATACATCTACCACAGTTTTATTGTCACCCCGCAATCAAAACCTCGACAATCAGGATCCCCTGTGTAACAGTAAATGGCAAGGGCCTGTAGAGTTAATCACCTGGGGAAGGAGATATGCGTGTGTTCTTCTTTCAACAGGACTGAGGTGGCTTCCTGTGAAATACGTTAAACCTTACTATGACTTGGAAAAACACAGCATTGAACCCAGTGCCAGAGATGCAACATCTGTCCCTGCAGCAGAGACAGAAGAAACGGAAGAAGAAATGGAAGAGACTGAAGGAAGAGGCAAGTGATGTTACCTGGGGGCAGCTGAAGAAGTTACAACAAAATGCAAATATTATGATGGCAGCCGCAGGTGCCCCCTCACTCCATTTAACACCTTCTTAGCCTATTTGACTATCATCTCCTGAAACAGTGCAGTAAGTTTCTGTTTCATGATGATCAGTTTTGGCATGATTCCAACTGTAGAGGGAGAGCATGTATATTGGGGTTACATCGTGGATCCACCTCTTTTTAGACCTATAACATGGTGGGATCCTGAAGTCCCTCTCTCCAACAATGGCACGCACTGGGTAGGTGGTGCATGGATACCATCAGCAGGTCAATTGTTGGAAAACAAGGATAAGATTAAATTTAATCAAACACAACTATTTTGTTGAGACCCCTCCTATATGTGTTTCTAACAAACTAATTAACAATTGTTTAATGATGTCAGAGAAGTTTCATTTGTTTTATCAACAACAAGAAGATGGAGGGGTATTTCAAGGCAATTTAACTTTTATTTCCATTCCGGGTCTTGAACACTGAGATATAAGTCACAATTCTGCTTTGAAAACCCCTCCAACATGCAGGGTATCTTAAGTAACCACAGGAGATGTTTCGAGTTTGTACTGGGCCCCCTGTGAATTAGAGACACCAGCATGTCAGAATGGTACAGATTTACATTACTGGGACTGGGGACCCAGAGGACATTTGATTTCAAATTAGTCTAAGCCTGTTAATTTTTCACAAGTAAGCAATGAGACATTAAAGTGGTCAGAAGGTGGGTTGTCAGGACTGGTAAGTAAACGATAGCCTTAGTCCATTTCATTTGAAAACCTGGCCTTGCCTTTTTTTATGAGGCATGTGGCCCATGGAAATTATAACAAAAAACAAATCAATACACATTAAATCTCACTCACCGGCATAATGACACAGTTATGATTTCTACTTCACACCCTTATGTGTTGGCAGCTGCTGCCGATGTACAGGTATCAGTGAAGGATTATATTTATGTGGTAAATTTGACTAACCCTGTTTATGCCAATTGTCATCACCTTGATAGTCATTACCCTCACTATCCTCTCACTGGTGGCTCCGTACAAAATGTGCCAGAAGAAAACTCCAGAGAGACAAGAGAATGGCACTGAACAGGCTCAGTCATATAAAGAAGGAGTCAAACTTCTTTCTGTAAAGTCAACTTCTGCTGAGACTGAAGAGCACTCATCTCAGGGGAAGAATAAAACTCAACAACTATTCACACCTCTGCAATAAATATATGTGAAGCAACCCTGTTGTGGATAGGAGATGGACAGAACACTTTGGCTACCAAAATAAAACTTCATTGTGATTGTGAATATACTCAAAAGAATTTATGTGTAACACCATTAAAATGGAATGATAGTGTTTATGAGTAGAATCAAGTGAAACAGCATCTCCAGAGAACATTTTCAGCTAATGTGCAAGGCCTGGTTCAGAATTTAGCCAGTGCCCTGCAAAAACAATTGCATGATTTCCAAGAATTAACATGGAAAAACATAATGGATGGCATTTTCTAATAGCGTAAAGTGGTTAAACCCAAAAACATGTTTTTCAGGCCTCAATCTGCATACATGAGTTTTTGTGGGAATTGGATGTGCTTGTGTAATATCTTTTCTTGTAGTCCTCCAAATCATCTGGAGAATGATAAAGAATGTAAAGAAGAATAAAGCCAGGGTCCTTGCTGCGCTCATGGTCAACCCAATGTTCCAAAACAAAAAAGGGGGAGATGTGGGAACGGCAGGACGTACAGCTCCAGCCACCTGGATGATAAAGGAAGATTAATACTAACATGACCATCTGGATGGCAAAGAAGAAAGAGTACTAACATGATTAAATCACAGCAATTAGTCAAAATATAAAGGGCCTTGGGCAGGTTGTACAGAAGTATGTTTTCATCATTGTAAGGAGTGATAGCCAGGCTTGTGAGAATGCTCGTGAGAATGGTATCTTGGGCCGGAAACCCCCCCCAAAAGTATGTATGACATATGAATGTTGGACCTGGGCTGTGAATGAGTGGGAATGTGACTGAAAACAGTCACAACATGAGTGTGGTGTGTTTGGAATAACAATTATTGAAAAAACATCCTATCTAACCTCTTAGTCTAGGCCCATATCTGTAAACCTATAAATTGTGAAAGTTTAATAAAGAGGGCCTTAACCTGGCTCAGCTCTGCTCTGCCTGGCTCTGCGCACCCTACTGATCATGACCTCTGCCTGTGTGTGCGTCTTTGTCTGCATTCCTGTGTGTGTCGTTCCTCATTGCCGCACCTTGTATCAATACAGGCTGGGGGATGGAGGGATTAAGAGCAGCCCTGCAGAGAAGGACTTGAGAATACTGGTGGATGAAAAGCTGGACATGAGCTGGCAATTTGTGCTTACAACACAGAAGGCAAATTGTATCTTGGGCTGCATAAAAAGACACTCGGCCAGCAGATTGAGAGAAGTGATTCTTCCCCACTATTCTGCTCTCAGGACACCCCACCTGGAGTACTGCATCCAGCTCTGGAGCCCTCAGTACAGGAGCAACATGGACCTGTTGGAGTGGGTCCAGAGGAGGGCCACAAAAATGATCAGAGGGCTGGAACATCTTCTCCTATGAGAAAAGGCTGAGAGAGTTGGGGTTGTTCAGCCTGGGGAAGAAAAGGCTCCAGGAAGACCTTATTGTGGCCTTTCAATACTTAAAGAAAGATAGAGAAAGACTTTTTACCAGGGCCTGTGGTGACAGAACAAGGGGCAACGGTTTTAAACTGAAAGCTGGTAGGTTTAGATTGGACATAAGGAAGAAATTTTTTATTATGAGGGTGGTGAGACACTGGAACAGGTTGCCCAGAGAAGTTGTGGATGCCTCGTCATTGGAGGTGTTCAAAGGTCAGGTGGGACAGGATTGTTTTGAGTAACCTGATCTAGTGGAAGATGTCCCTGGCCCATAGTAGGGGATCAGACCTAGATGATCTCTAAAGGTCCCTTCCAACCCATTTTTATGATTTTTTTTATTTGAGCCTCAATCTTTTATAACTTTTACATTAGCCTGTAAATACTTTTTTTGAGTTTTTCATATTCTGGTTTGCTTATCATAATGCTTTTTCAAGGTCTGCTTGAAACATTTCAGATATCAGCTAAAAAACCAAAATAACATTCTTTCAGATTTCTTTTAAAAAGGAGAAAGAGAGAACAAATCACTAAAACAATGTTAAAATTTCAGTTTCAATAAACATATCATTGCAGTTGTCAGAAAGCTTTACTGATATGACATATGACAGTATTAATTATTATACCTATTTGTGTCATAAGTAATAAAATTTCTTCAGGAAAGTGTGATGTAAGTTTACTATAAATAAGTTGTGCACATCTTAATGTCAATACAGTTACTACTGTAACTACTCCTACATTTATACAGTCCTAAAATTACATTCGTTCCTTTGAAGGCAACTGTGAGGCTAATGTGGCCCCTGGTGAAAATGAGTTTGACACCCTTGACATAGAAGCTTGACAGAATTTGGACAACAAAACTGAGGACAATAAAACAAGTTATCACTAAAACTGTTGATGACAATATTAAATAGATATGACAAAACCTAGCAGATATAAAAACTTAATGGTTCCTTGTTGTAGTTATCCTGACCAGAAGACCACTGTACATTGAGGAGTTAGCGATCCACATAACAGTTAACCTGAGTAGGCCCAGGCCTGTGCTACATATAGTGTTTGGCCTTCAGGCCAGTGTTGTGCTATGCATAGCCCTTGGCTGCAGGATAACCTCAGCCAGCTCATTCTAACAGAGGAGCCTGCAGGCATCTCCCACTTGGTACCAGCAATTATGCCACCTGCATGGCTTTGCCTTTATCTAGGAGTGCAGCAAGAACTGTTTTCTTGTAAGAAAATCCTATAATAGCTTGAATGACCAAAAGGGAGGAAACCTGGGAATCTATTCTATGGATAGGGTCTGCACAGCCTGCTGTTTAGATTAGAGGCCTGTTCAGTGCTATGTCATCTGGGGTTCCTGCCATCTAAAAGGATGTAAGATTATTCATACTATTCTCTTCTTGCAGTGTTAGTTCTAATGAAAAGAATTTTAAAATGATGCTTTACAGAGTCCGGGTGCCTTTCTTACTGGAGTCATAACAGACCAGCACCTCCTGGTGCAAAACATTTGGTGTGGTCAGCAGAACCCAGTGAGAAATACCTTTCTGTAGAAAGAATGAGCAAGAGAAAAAGCTTGTGCCTAGCTGGCCACATACACAGCTGTGGAGGCTATTTGCAAGGCATTTCACCCAGGCAGTTTCCCCAGTGCACTGGGAAACTGAGAAAGAATGCCCTAAACCAGATGAAGTATTATGTTGTCTTAGAAAACACAGTCTAGGGAATGGAAAAGTTAAGGAAAATTTGCATCATCTTTGGTTGTTTCCAATATGCTTCAAATGAACATGGGATTATCTAGAGCTGGTGCAAAAAACTACGAACTGCAGGCACAGCTCTGCACAGCAGCTCCTGAGCAGCAGATGTCAATGCAGGCATCCAAAGTGCAACCCGGGAAGGGCACTGCTGAGGTATGAGTTATTTGACAGAAGGATGAATGGTGGGACGAGGATCCTTGTTTCTCTGGTGAGGACAAATGGACAGAGGGGTCGGAGGATGTGTGGCAACATCATTTCCCTCTGGCCATTAGCGAATCATGAAGCAAAGGCCCCCCCCCCACCGCCCGGGGACATTCCAGCACACCGAGTGCACAATTTTATACAGACTAAGTTGCAAAGTTTAACAAAAACATATCTGTAAAAGCCAGGATAAAGGCTGGCTCACTGGATATTGTGAAGATTACACTTTGGAGGAGATAATGTACATTTAAATACTAAAAACGTAAAGTGCTTGGATGTCATCTCTCAAAACCCTATGATTACCCAGCAACTGAGAGAAACACAGGGTAATGTATCCCACTTGCTATGGGTATGGCTCCAGGAAGCTTTAAAAGCAGAATATCCCTCACCTACTGATTAGGACAATAAAGCAGCATCCTGGAAAAGTATAACTGAGGCTGGTCAGTATTTACAGGAAGTGGCCACATGGCTGTTTTTCACACTGCCCTTTCTATATAAAGTTTATTTCAGGGTCATGACTCCCTTACTGTCTAATCACTGGAGTGGTAGGAACACAGAAAAAAAAAAAAAAAAAGTCATTCTCCCCAAGAGCCTTAATGTTTATGGAATATCAACCCTGTACTCTAACAGTGATCATGCCCATGACAACTATTTTAGTAAACCTTTATTCTAGCAAGATAAAAGTTAACACAGAATTTGTCAGAAGAATATTTACAGTCCATTGTTTATGCTCAGTCCCCTGTGACTGCAGAAAACTGTTTGAAATATAGCTGTACTAAAAAACAATCTACACTCTAACCCTGTATCTCATTACAGCATTTAATTTCTGTTTTGGTTTGTGTTTGTTTGTTTGTTTGTTTGTTTTTTCCATAAAGAGGGATATAAAATGTCTTCAGAACTGTAACATAGCTATCATGTTACAACTTTGATGAAAATTAGTTGGACACCCCTGCTCTAAAATTACTTTTAAAAGAATCCCAAGGCAACTTTTACAGGAGTGTAGCCTATAGGTCAGCAAAATATGAATAAAAATCAGCTGTTTATAACTGAACTTACTTTGTCTGACCATCTTACCACCAAAAAATTAGACTGAACAATTCTCTTATTTGCCTGAAATTATTGCTTTACAGCATGTAGAACACAAGAAGTACTGAACAAAGTAAACCTGTACCTTCAAAGTAATTCTGAGGCTAATTAGTTCCACTGCTAGGACAATCATTCAGAAGCCTAGAAAGTTAAGAACTTAGCTATACTATTTAAGGAGGCACATATACAAAAGCAGTAGCAACAAAGAAAAAAAACAAGGACAGCATCCAAACAATCATTTGTCAACATAGATTTCTGTATTTCCTCTTAATTAAACAAAAGCAGTTCAATACACTCTTTTTTTGGCAAGACATAAGTTGAAGATATCTCTGTAAAATAAAATCACATAGAATCACAGAACGTTAGGGATTGGAAGGGACCTCGAAAGATTATCTAGTCCAATCCCCCTGCCGGAGCAGGAACACCTAGATCAGGTTACACAGGAAGGCATCCAGGCGGGTTTTGAATGTCTCCAGAGAAGGAGATTCCACAACCTCCCTGGGCAGCCTTTTCCAGTGTTCTGTCACCCTTACTAAGAAGACATTTCTTCTCATATTTAAGTGCAACCTCCTATATTCCAGTTTGCTTTCATTGCCCCTTGTCTTATCATTCGTTGTCACTAAGAAGAGCCTGGCTCCATCCTCGTGACACTCACCCTTTACATATTTATAAACATTAATGAGGTCACTCCTCAGTCTCCTCTTCTCCAAACTAAAGAGACCCAGCTCCCTCAGCCTTTCCTCATAAGGGAGATGCTCCGCTCCCTTAATCATCTTCTTTGCCCTACGCTGGACTCTCTCCAGCAGTTCCCTGTCCTACTTGAACTGAGGGGCCCAGAACTGGACACAATATTCCAGATGGGGTCTCACCAGGGCGGAGTAGAGGGGAAGGAGAACCTCTCTGGACCTACTGACCACCCCCCTTCTAATACACCCCAGGATGCCATTGTCCTTCCTGGCCACAAGGGCACAGTGCTGGCTCATGGTCATCCTGTTGTCCACCAGGACCCCCAGGTCCCTTTCCCCTACACTGCTCTCTAATAGGTCATTCCCCAACTTATACTGGAACCTGCGGTTGTTCCTGCCCAGATGCAAGACTCTACACTTTCCCTCAGTTACAGCTGAGCGATGTTGTCCTACTACTACTCTGGAACATGCAATAAATTGAAACTCAAAACTCAAAAAAGGTTAAAGATACTTCTTTACGATGGGGGTGGGACGGGATGGACGATGTCAGAGACAAATGCTCAGTCATGCTATTAAAAGAACTTGCAACACCAGATGTTACTTTTGGCACTGCATCAGTCATGACTTGAAGTTTCTAAACTCCTTATTTTTTTCAGCTTAAGGAAAAAAAAAATTTAAAGTCCACTGCAGTATGACTCTGTCAGCTAAAACCTTGGTATTTCTAGTGCTCTATGTATTAATTATGATATATTTGGTTCTTAATATAAGTAATTAAATGGCACAGCACATTCTTTATTAAGTTCACAGCTGTTAATGGTGTCAAATATTCTCAAATTTTGGAAACAGCGGACCTATAACTCAAAGCTTTCAGCTGAGGAAATATGTTTGCTAGTCCTTTTACAATATTTTTTTTTCCTTAAACAGGAAATTAAAAGTAATGATGCTCTTTATTGTGAAAGATATGAAGAATATTAGAAAATGAGTATTGGCATTCTTGAGCTGAAAATATTCTAACTGTGCTTGAAAAGGCTTTGGGGTGGGGGTGGGGGAAGGGCAGGAAATGGGTCCAAATTCCAGAAGGAAATTTTGTAATTCCACATGATCTGAAAAATCATTTCAACCTTTGTAGTGCTTTCAATTAAGAGTTTGACAATATGAGAAATTGCATGAGTTGATAACAGTCAGTCGACCCAAACCTATCTACATAAACACAATGCTATATAAAGATCAGTGATAGTCTGTGAGAGGAATAAAAGGAAACAAAAAGTGCTTGTGATATTTAAGCAGCTCATTAACATCTCAAGTTTTTGGTTTTTTGGGGTTTTTTTTGTTTGTTTTTTTGTTTGGTTTTTTTTTTTTAAATAAAATGTATAGTTATGACCATTTTTGTTGTTTTTGTTGTGCATAAGCACTATTCATATTCTTCAAGACTTCGATATATTAAAGAAGTAACTATCCCTTCATTTCTGTGTTAGGGAAAAGATCATTGAAGAATGGATTTCAAAGTCACAGTATCACTAAGGAATTGTTACACAGGTAGGAGCAATTCATAAACCAGTTTCAAAACTTTCTGCTTTGCAGGACCAGGATCAGACTATTAGTTAAACTATTAATATTTTTGCAGTCCATTTTAAACTATAAGAGTTTGTGAGCAAATTTCCTTAAACCAAAAGTATGTATTATTCAGATTCATATATCACCAGCATAAGATAAGCATTATATATATGCACCATATAATTTTGAGGCAACAAAAAACATTTATTATTTTGGCTAGCAAGTGGTAAATTTAATGCTTTACTCATTACAGAGAATTATAGACTGGTTGAGATTGGAAGGGACCTCTGGAGGTCATCTGGTCCAACACCCCTGCTCAAGCAGGGCCACCTAGAGCCAGTTGCCTAGGACCATGTCCAGGTGGTTTTTGATCATCTCCAAGAAGGGAGACTCCACAACAACCTCCCTGGGCAACCTGTTCCAGTGCTCAGTCACCCTCACAGTAAAAGTCTTTCCTTATGATCAGACAAGAACCTCCTGTGTTTCAATTTGTGCCATTTGCCTCTGGTGCTGTCACTGGGCACCACTGACAAGAGCCTGGTTCCATCTTCTTTGCACCCTCCCTTCAGGTACATATACATTGATGAGATCTCCCCTGACCCTTCTCTTCTCCAAGCTAAACAGTCCCAGCTCTCTCAGCCTTTCCTCATTGTCACTGTTTGATTTCAGGTGACAATAAACCATGGCAGATGCTTTGTTAACCCCTCTTCCCCCCCCCAGCCCCCCCCTTCCCACGAAGAAGAGGCAATAGGAGGAAAAGAGAGACAGACTTGCAAGTTGGAAAAACAAAAGTTAAAAATGTTTTACTAATAAAGCAGAGAAAATAATACAAAATATACAAAACCAATCTTGAATTTTCCTGGTAGCTCAGCACTGCTCCAGCAGCTGCAGGGCAGGCACCCGGAAGTCCTGGGTTGGACTCTGCAGCAAACTGGAACGGGATTCAAGGATGCAGAGTCTGTCACTAGGCCTCAGATTGCAGGGATGACTTGCAGGGTCCTTCCCAGATGCTGGCCATAGTCGAAGAGAATGAGACCCTTGTGATCTCCCACTTTTATATGGTGTTATGACATGGATGGGATGGAATACTTAGTTGGTCAGTTTTAGCCACCTGTTCGGTTTGCTCCTCCTTGCCCCTCTCACTTAGGGGATGTGCATCCTTATCAATGACCTTGCATTCCATTGTTATGTCTGCAAAAACATGTATCCTACTTCTGAAAAGTGCAGTTACTTAGAAGAACTTAGCTGAAAGGAAAATTCACTAAAAGAGAAACTGGTCTTGTTTTTAACAAAACCAGGACACTCATATGAGAGATGTTCCAGTCCTTTCATCATCTTTGTGGCCCTTCGTTGGACTCCCTCCAGTATGTCCACTTCTTGCTTGTACTGAGTAGCCCAGAACTAGACACAGGACTCCAGGTGTGGACTTAGCAGTGCTGAGTAGAGAGGAAGGTTCACCTCTCTCGACCTGCTGGCAACACTCCTCCTAATGCTGTCTAGGATACCATTAGCCTTCTTTGCTGAAAGGGCACATTGCTGGCTCATGTTCAACCTGGTGTTCACCAGGATCCCCAGGGCTTTTTCTGCTAAACTGCTTTCCAGATGGTCAGCTCCCAACATATATTGGTGCCTGGGGTTGTTCCTCCCCAGGTACAGGTCTTTGCACTTAAATACAAAAAGATGGGGATTCCATTTATTTCCATTTTTATTGCACAACCCTCCTTCATATAGTCATAATTTACAAATGACATTTTTAAAGCTAATTTAATTTTACTTCACTGTCAAGATGCAATACAGACTCGTGGTGGATTGGGCCTGTGTCACAGTCCATTCGGTGATGGACTTCTGATGGTTTGTCTACCTTGATCTTGAAGCACAAAATTAAGGCAAACAAAATGCCAAGGGGTTATAATTCAATCAAACAGTGTTACTTTATTGTTTTGCCCATAAAGTGGCATGCGATAAAGTAGAGAAAATGGAAAGAAAAAGAAAAGGAGGAAAGAGGGTTGGTTACCACCACAGGTCCAAAGGCATCCCTATGGTCCCAGGTCCCGAACAGCGTCCTGCCAGTCCTCTGTCGTGATCCATGATCCTTTGGTGGGGAGATCTCAACGATGTCCAGTCAGGAACCATCTTTATGCTTCTTCATCCCCCCTCACTCCCATGTGTCAAGGCCAATCTCCGCCTTTGTTTCACAATCCAGGCTTAACTGTGCAGGCTCGAAGAATATCCACTTCGCCTGCCAGAACCCATCCACGCCTGTGTGGCCTCACGTTCAGGGATGTCTTACTTGTTCGCTGGGTGACCTCAAAACCCTCGGCAAGCCTCTGCGCATGCTCTTTTTCATTTGCCTTAGTAACAGGGAGGAGGTGGGGGCAAGTTTGGCTGAAGCAGCAGGTGAAAATCCATCTTCTGGACAGCAGCTATTGTCCCCAAGTCGGAGACACCTGTGCAACACAATTCTTCTCCTCAGGCCTCTCTCCAAGTTATTGTCCATCTGTTCCTGATGGCGATTTTCAGGCAGATACTGTTCTTTGGACTGACTCCTACACCCTGGATGGCAGATAAGCCTCCACCCAGTTGCTTGCTGGCTCACCTCCCCTGCAGTGGAACAGGGGAGTGAATCAGAAGGGCAAAAGAGAAAAAAATTCATAGGTCAAAATATATAAAATTTAATAAGTGAGGCCAAACTATGTGTGCAAGCCAAGCAAAATAAGGAATTCACTCACTACTTCCCATTGTCAGGTAGATGTTTAGCTGCTTTCCTGGATACAGGGCCTCAGCACGTTAGGAAAATCTCAACTGTTGTACCAATTAATCTTTATAGTTGTGCTGGGTCAGCTGGGATAGGGTTAGTTTTCACAAGAGGATGGGAGCCAGGACAGCCGACCCAAACTAGCCAAAGAGATATTCAGTACCATATGAGGTCATGCTGAGTATAAATCTGGGGGGCTAGCCAGGGGGAGGAACTCATTGCTTGGGGATTGCTGCTGTCTGGGGCATTTTTGTTGTTGTTGTCTGTCTGAGGGTGCCAAAGACCTGGAACAGGCTGCCCAGAGAGGTTGTGGAGTCTCCTTCTCTGGAGACATTCAAAACCCACTTGGACACATTCCTGTGCAATCGCATCTAGGTGAACCTGCTTTAGCTGGTGGGTTGGACTAGATGATCTCCAGAGGTCCTTTCCAACACCAACCATTCTGTGGTTCTGTGATTCCCAATTCTCCTTCCTATCCCACCAGGGCAGGTGGAGAGGTGAGCAAGTGGCTGCATGGTCCTAGTTTGCCAGCTAGGGCTAATCCACAACAGTCCTTTTTGGACTTGCCCCAGCACGAAGTTTTGGGATAATGACAGAACTTACCAAAGCATGTTATACACATTTATTATATTAGCTAAGTAGTTGCTGGTCACAATGTTGTTTTGCTTGCCCACATGGCTCTGTTATGTAAATTCTTACATGTTCTATATATTCCCTGCAGTGCTCCCTTCTGGGAGAAGGATCAGGATTATCATATTGCTGTCCTATGTAATATCAACCTATGATATGATAACATCTCTTGCCATGCCGCTAGGCTGTTATTTGCATGCGGCATTGCTGTCATTTTCATACCTCGGGCACCATCTCTTGGAACTGATTAGCAATTGCACCCAGTCTATGAGGAAGGGGGGGGGGGGGGGGTTGGGAGAAACTTTCCCACACTTTTTCACCTTCCCTTTCTCCTTAAGGCTAGGTACAACAGTTTATGAGAATTTTGACCCCCTTGGGGACATTCAAGCTAGCATACTCTTATTGCTATGTCTCCTGAATGTGTTTCAGGTCATATTTAGGGTTACAAAAAGATTTTTTAAGAATATCACCCAGAGATTTGCCCCAAGGCTGGATGGTCATGGGTGGCATGGCATGTGGGAGAACATGGGGAGGTATTTAGAAAATTTCTCACCTCCAATGGTTTGGAGTTTCACTCCTGAACAACTACAGGACCCTGATGAAATTATAGATTATTTAGAAGGAAAATTCTGTGTCTATTCCAAAGAGGCATAACTTATCACCTTGTGCTGGGCCCTGGCCGGTATCTACCAAACTCTGCTCAATACTATGCAGCATCCCCAGGGGGAAGAGAGGGAAAACAGACAGATAGGCACTGCAGCTATTCCCACCCCCTTGCCAAACACTGCAGCTACTCAAACCCCAGTGACAGGAACTGTGACTACTCAAACCCAGTCAATAGGCACTGCAGCTGAACCAGAGAACCAATACATGCCAGTATCAGTCACCCCTATACGTAAAAGGAAATACACAAAAATTCAGTTCATTTAGTGAGGGATGATGATGAACCAGAGTAATCATGAGAACAGGAGGAAGAGGCAGAACCAGAGATAATCATCCCATCCCTATCCCTGAGTGAGCTGTGAGATATGTGAAAAGATTTCAGCTGTCATCCCAGTGAGCACACTGTTGCCTGGCTGCTCCAGTGTTGAGATAATGGGGCCAGTAGCTTGGAGTTAGAGGGTAGGGAAGCCAAGCAGCTGGGAACCCTGTCTAAGGAAGGGGGTATTGACAAAGAGATTGGGAAAAAGACACAAGCTCTCAGCCTCTGGAGGTGAGTTCTCTCAGGCGTGAAGGAAAACTGTCCCTTCAAGGAAGATGTTACCTGTCACCCAGGCAAGCGGACCACCATGGAGAGAGGTATCAGTACTTGAGGAATTAGCCATGTTGGAGGTGATTTATAATGATCCAAATAACAAGCATTTACCCACAGATATAGATGAAGTCAAATACACACAACCCAAGTTCCTACAGAGTGCACATCATCGTATACCACCTCATTGGCAGTAATGTCCTGAAAAGGAGAGGGACAAAAGGTATATGAATTGGCTAGTCAACTCCAGCAATACAAAGGAAGTCTTTCTTTCGCCCTAAAGGCCTGTGTCTCAGCTGTGGAGAAACTGTCCTGAGAGTTCTAGTGATTCAAGTATAAGTTCCGCTCTCCACCTGTATGGACCAGTATCTCAGCTATTAGGGATGAGTGTTCCTCAGCTCAAGAGAGAGAATATAAAGGGTACACACTATGAGGCACCCTGTGGTTTTACCTGCATGACCATGGAGAGGACATGAGGATGTGTGATGCAAAACCTACTTCAACCCTAAAGGCATGGGTACATGAGTTGCAAGGAAAAACAATCACAAATGGGGACTCTTCCAGGAAAGATGCCATTCCAGTTTCCAGAGGGCAGTTCCCCAGAGAGAGTAGAAGGGCTGATCTCACTTCTGATCCTATGGAAGGAACTTCTGATTCATTTTCACAAGAAGCAAGTAATGAATACTATGACCAAGACTAGAGGGGCTCTGCCTCCAGCCAGGTGGAGGAAAGGGACAACCGGGTTTATTAGACTTTGTGGATTCAATAGCCTGGCACATCAGACCCACAAGAGTATAAGGCTCTAGTGGACACCAGTACACAATGTAAACTAATTCCATCAAATTATGTTGGGGCAGAACCCATCAGTATTTCTGAAGTGACAGGGGAATCCCACAGTTGACTGTATAAGAAGCTGAAGTGAGCTTAACTGGGAAAGACTGGCAAAAGCACCCCATTGTGACTGGCCCAGATGCTCCATGCATCCTTGGCATAGACTCATACTCTCAGAAGAGGGTATTTTAAGGACCCAAAAGGGTCCCAGTGGGCTTTTGGTATAGCAGCTATGGAGACAGAGGACATTAAACAGCTGTCTACTTTGCTCGGTCTCTTGGAGGACCCTTCTGTTGTAGGATTGCTGAGGGTCAAAGAACAGCAGGTGCCAATTGCTACCATGACGGTGCACTGGCGACAATGTTGCACCAAGACTCTCTGACTCCCATCCATAAGTTGATTCGTCAACTGGAGAGAATCAAGGAGTGATCAGTAAGACTCACTCCCCCACTAACAGCCCCATTGTGTCAGTGTGGAAGTCCAATGGTGTCCTGATTTTGTTAAAAACAAGACCAGTTCTCTTTTAGTGAACTTTCTTTTCAGCTCAGTTCTTCTAAGTAACTGCACTTTCCTGCATATTTTTTGAGGAGCTGTTCACTCAGGGACTGATAAGATGACCGATAGAATGCAGAAAAACCCCATGTTTAGATTTATTACTATGGTAACCAAAGTTAACTGATAACAGGACATATTTGCAAGGAGGGGCAGATAGAACAGGTGACTAAAACTGACCAACTGAGTATTCCATCCCATATGCATCATACACCCTATAAAAGAGGGAGATCACGAGGGTCTCACACTCTTCAGCCATGGCTGGCATCTGAAGAGGACCCTGCCTGTCGTCCCTGCAAATCCCAGGCCTACTCCAGGCCCTGCATCCCTGAATCCAATTTCCAGATTGCTGTGAAGTCCTGCCCAGGACTTCCAGGTGCCTGCCCTGCAGCTGCTGGAGCCAAACCAGCTTCGCCCACCACAGGAGGGGTTAAATGCTGCTCTACCCCAGGGGATTCAAGATTGGTTTTGTATATTTTGTATCATTTTCTCTATTTATTAGTAGCATTAGTAAAGCATTTTAAAACCTTTCCAACTTGAAGTCTCTCTCCCCTTTTCTTCCTATCACTTTCCCTTAGCGAGGACTTTTTCCTATGTGGAGAGGGTAGAGGGTGGGGGGGGATTAACAGAGAGCATCTGCCACAGTTTATTGTCGCCTTGCAATTAAACCTTGACAAATGGAGAGTGGAGACTAAGAGTAGACTATCATGGCCTGAATTAAGTCATGCCGCCATTAAGTGCTTCTGTGCTGGACATGCTAGAACTGCAATAAGAATTGGAATCAAAGACAGCCAAGTGGTATGCCACAACTGACCTCACTAATGCATTTTTCTCAATTCCTTTGGCAACAGCGCCATAGTTTGCTTTAACTTGGAGGGGCGTCCAGTACACTTGGAATTGACTGCCCCAGGGATGGAAACACAGCCCTACCATTTGCCATGGACTGATCCAGACTGCGCTGGAAGAGGGCAAAGCTCCAGAACACCTGCAATACAATGATGACATCATTGTGTGGAGCAACACAGCAGAAGTTTTGAGAAAGGGGAGGAAAAAATCCAAATTCTTCTGAAAGCTGGTTATGCCAAGGGAACTATACCAGTTTTTAGGAATAAAATGTAAAGATGGATGTTGTCAGATCCCAATAGATGTGATCAACAAAATAGCAGCTATGTCTCTACCAACTAATAAAACGGAGACACAAACTTTCTTGGGCGTTACGGGTTTTTGGAGAATGTACATTCCAAATTACAGTCTGATTGTGAGCCTTCTCTATCAAGTGACCCAGAAGAAGAATGATTTTGAGTGGGGCCTGGAGCAACAGCAAGCCTTTGAACAAATTAAATGGGAGACAGTCCATGCAGTAGTCCTGGCGCTAGTCCAGGTAGGACAAGATGTAAAAAATGTTCTCTATACCACAGCCAGGGAGAATGGCCCTACTTGGAACCTCTGTCAGAAAGCACCAGGAGAGACCCAAGGTCGATCCTTAGGGTTTTGGAGTTGAGGATACAGAGTCTCCAAGGTCTGCTATACTCCAACTGAAAAAGAGATATTGGTAGCATGTTGCTTTTTCCATGTGAGACACGGAACCTGACACACCAATGTGATGTTCACAGAGTTCGCTTTATTGTCGGACCGGGCTAGCTTTATAGCAAAGCTGCCCTGTCCACGCGCCTTACAACAATGTGATTGGTTGTAACTCGTGCTATACAATAACGTGATAGGCTGCATGTACTGTCCATGCGCTCTGAACAGGTGTGTCCAGCGATTGCTCACTCATTGTTACCTACTAATGGTGCTCCTTTAGTTTCTTTTGTCTCTGGCTTCACCTCTCAGCCAGGCTGGCAACAACCCCATCCCCCCAGGGTGGGGGGGGGGCTCTGCCACTACATCTCCCCCTCTTTTATTTAATATAATATTAACAATACGCCGTATCGTGCTTTAAAGACAGTGCGAAATACAGGGTAAGAACATTAAGGCTAATACAATCACAATTAACAAGAACAGACCTGTTTTCAATATTCCTTTTAACCAAACAAGGCATCCAACCCAAAATCCCCAACATCTTCTGTTATTTTCTTGTTCTGCAAATCTTTTCTCTTTTTATCTTTTAAGTTCAAACAACACATACAATCAAACTCTTCATAACTGTGACCATAGCCAATAGTGAAAAATTGCTGCTCTGTTTTACAAAGTGGTATTCTCAACATTGGCTACATCCGTTGCTAAAAGTGATAACATCTCTGAGGTTAAGGTTGTCATCATTGCAATCGGTTTCTTCTCTGTTAGCTAGCCAAGGTCTCACCCACTTTGCTGGGATCCACGAATTTTTGTGGTTACCTGTAGAAACACAAGCATACCCCCTTCCCCAGGTTATTAGTGACATAGGACCTTCCCATTGTTGTGTTGTCAGATTAAACACACTAACCTTAGGCACATTTTCGGAAAAATCTTCGACATTTTTGATGTGGTGCATAACAACCGGTTCCATTTCAGTCTCACTTTTAGGATTAAGCCAGTTCAGCACATACAATGCCTTCATCAATATCTCTTCTGGACTCACACCAATTCCCCCTTGTTTTTTCAAAACAGACAAAAGGTTTTTCAATGTGCGGTGTGCACGCTCAATAATTGCTTGGCCAGTAGAATTATAAGGGACTCCGAACAGGTGTTGTACCTTCCACTGGACAAGGAAGGTTGCAAGTCTGTCAGAATGGTATGCAGGACCACTATCTGTTTTGATTTGTGTAGGGACACCCATGACAGCAAAAGCTTGTAATAAATGACGGTTTACCGCTTTTGTATTTGCTGAGGTCAAAGCTGTAGCCCACAGCAGTCCTGAACAGGTATCTATGGACACATGAATGTATTTTTGTTGGCCAAATGGTGCAAATTCAGTATTATCAGTTTGCCATAACTGACCTGGCTGCAAGCCCTGAGGATTTACTCCCTTTTGTTGTAGAGGCACTATGCGGGCACAATCAGGACAAGCTGCAATAATGGCTTGAGCTTGTTCCTTGGTAAGTGTAAACTGTTTTCGGAGCGATGCTGAGGATTGATGAAAGAATTCGTGAGCTTGTCTGGCTTGTTCAAAAGGAGATATATCAGTTACTGCCACAAGTTTGTCTATAATGCTGTTTCCCTCAACTAGACCACCTGGTATGTTAGTATGGCTTTTTATATGCATTATAAATATTGGCGCTGTCCTATAATCTAACACGTTCCACAAATCTAACAATGCTTCAAACAACAAGGAATTGGAAACTTGCTGCAAAAGAGCTCTATGCATTCTTTGTACAACTCCCACAACATAAAGAGAATCTGCTACCAGATTAACTGGGCAGTTATGCCATTTTTGTAATACTGCTAAGCATATTGAGGGCAGTTTCTTTTAAGATGTCCTGCCTGTCCACAAGTAAAACATGCTAGGCCACAAGAAGAAGGGCTTCGGCCTTTCATTGCAGGCTTAAGTGCTGCAGCCAAGGCCGCAGCGTGGGCTTGAGCATGTATTTTTGCCTTTTCTGCCTCCTGTTGCATAATCGGTACCCGTGTGCAAGCTTCCACCATCTCTGCCAGAGAAGCAGTTTTTCCCAAACCGGCTAATATCTGTTGGCATTGGGTGTTTGCATTCATCATGGCCAAATCTTTCCCCACAGCAGCTTTTGCTTCTGGAGTCAGGTTAGGAGAAGCATCTATAGCTTCTTTTAAACCGTCCACAAACTTCATATATGGTTCCCCAGGATCCTGCTTTGTTGTAGAATAGGGTGGCACAGGGTTACCTATATTGGGTAATTCTTTCACTGCCGCCAGAGCAAGCCCTTGCATTTGCTGCAAAATCCTTGGATGAAGCGCTGCCTGAGTGGCACCATCCGCATATTGCCCACGACCCAGTAATTGGTCCAAGCTAGCTAATCACAATGGATCATCAGCTGGTAAATTAACATTTTCTAATACTGCCAGTTCCACCTTCCCCTGCCACTTGTCCAAGAACAGCAAATACCCCGTTGGAGGAAGCAATAACTCCATCAATGCCCTAATATCTGTTGGAGTTAGTACTTGCCCCTTGAAAAATGAATTGATTAGCTGCATCATGTGCTTATTATCCATACCATATTGCATAACTGCACTTTGCAATTGCTTAACCGTTTTCCAATGAAAGGGTGACCACTGCCTTTGTCCTCTATTATCTATGTGCACTGGCATTGCTGTAATACTGCCAGGTAACATGATCCCTTCAACGGTTGCATCTCTGATTACCCCTTGCCAACGTTGCCCTGCATTATAAGAATGATCTCAAGGAATATCTCTACCCTGATGCACAGGGGCAGCACCCAAATTATCATTACTATCACTGCTATACAATTCCCTTGTGTTTCCCTGTGGATCAGTAAGTCGACGCATATTTGCAAACCGATCTGCTAACCCAGTCTCCAGCCCTTTTCCGTATCGCGATCTCAAATATTCATCTGCTTCTCTTACAGACCACATCCCATCTTCAACACATTGTCTAGCCCATTTTTGTATTCGCTCCCTTTTAATACGGATCTCCTCAGGAGTGAGGTCTAATTCCACCCCCTCCCTTTCCTTTTTTCCCCGTTTTTTACATTCCCTGCCAATTGCTTCCAACCCGTCCTTAATTGCATCTGACGCCTTTTTATATGCTATTAACCGAGAAGTTTTACTGTTACCGCCATCTAGTCGCTTCATAGCTTTTAGAACTTCTTGCATCTGGCTCTCCTGTCGTCTCAGTAAGTCCTTCAGGCTCTGCACGTGGCTCTCCTCCTGGAAGTCAGGGCGATTCTGCGGTGCTCCATCCCGGTGCTCCATCGGGTCCTCCGGCAAAGGCACATCAGCTGGATTAACTTGTCCTGGCTTGTTGAAACTTGCTGGTTGCTGCCATTCGTCGTCGGAGGCAGACAATGGCTCAAAGGGTGCAGAGGGTATAATTTGCTCTCCGCCTCAGAACTCCAGATCTGATACGGGACATACCAGTGGTATTGATTTTTCGGTGTTCTCAGAGGGGGGGCAGCTCGCGGCGGGCGGCTCCGGGGGGACGGCACACACCTCCGGCTCCCCTGAGACTTCAAGCATCAGCTGCCTGACCTCCCGCCACGGTCTGGTGAGGTCGCAAGCCTCGCGGCTCCCCCTTGTGACCTCTTCCCATAGTTTGGTCCCTATGTCCTCCCATGTACCGGGAGAAAAAAATTCGTCCGTCGATCGGACACACCCCTTCCGTTGGGCGAATCGGAGCAGACGCTTTAACGCGTCTTTTTCAAAATACTTTCCTGTTCGTGCAGCCAGCTGCAGAATACTTTTCATTATTATTTTTTCTTCCGTGGATGCCACGTTTCCCATGCCACCTGCTTCCCCGTAGGCCTACTTTCCGCTATTCTTCGAGTGCAGGGCTAACTTCACCCTCCAGGTGGCTTTCCTCGCATCCTCACGTCCCAACGATCTTGCTTCCATATGAAGTATCACGTCGGGGTCACCAAAATGTTGCTTTTTCCATGCGAGACACGGAACCTGACACACCAATGTGATGTTCACAGAGTTCACTTTATTGTCGGACCGGGCTAGCTTTATAGCAAAGCTGCCCTGTCCACCCGCCTTACAACAATGTGATTGGTTGTAACTCGTGCTATACAATAACGTGATAGGCTGCATGTACTGTCCACGCGCTCTGCACGTGTGTGTCCAGCGATTGCTCACTCATTGTTACCTTCTAATGGTGCTCCTTTAGTTTCTTTTGTCTCTGGCTTCACCTCTCAGCCAGGCTGGCAACAACCCCATCCCCCCGGGGTGGGGGGAGGCTCTGCCACTACAGCAGCACATGAAGGGATTCGAGCTGCTTCAGAAGTGGTTGGTACTGAAGCACAGCTCCTCCTGGCACCTCAACTGCCAGTGCTGGGCTGAATGTTCAAAGGGAAGGTAGCCTCTACACATCATGCAACCGATGCTACATGGAATAAGTGGGTCACGCTGATCACAAAATGGGCTCAAATGGGGAACCCAAATCACCCAGGAATCTTGGAAGTGATCATGAACTGGCCAGAGGTCAAAGATTTTGTAACATCGCCGGAAGAGGTGATGCGTGCTGAAGAGGCCCCATCATATAACAAACTATGAGAGAATAACTGTTATGCCCTGTTCACTAATGGATCCTGCTGTATTGTAGGAAAACACTGGAAGCGAAAAGCTGCTGTTTGGAGTCCTATACAGTCACAGAAGCCACTGAAGGACAAGGTGAATCGAGTCAGTTTGCAGAGGTAGAAGCCATCCAGCTGGCTTTAGATATTGCTGAATGAGAAAAATGGCCAGCACTTTTTCTTTATACTGACTCATGAATGGTGGCAAATGTCCTGTGGGGGTGGTTACAGCAATGGAAGTGGAGCAACTGACAGCGTAGAGTTAAACCCATCTGGGTTGCTGAATTGTGGCAAAATATTGCTGCCTGACTAGAGCCTGCCTGTACAAGTATGTCATATAGATGCTCATGCCTAAAAGTCAGTCCACTAAGGAACACCAAAACAACCAGCAAGCAGATCAGGCTGCTAAGGTTAAAGTGGTTCAGATAGATTTGGACTGGCAACAAAAAAGTAAATTATTTCTACCTCGATGGGCCCATGATTCCTCAGGTCATTAAGGAAGAGATGCAACATATAGATGGACTTGTCATCAAGGGGTGGACTTGACCATGGACACTATTGCACAGGTTATCCATGAATGTGAAACATGCACTACAGTTAAGCAAGCCAAACAATTAAAGCCTGTGTGGTATGGGTGGGCGATGGCAAAAGTACAAATATGGAGAAGCCTGGCAGACTGACTATATTACACTCCCAGAAACTGCCATGGCAAGCACTGTGTGCTTACAATGGTGGAAGCAACCACAGGGTGGATAGAAACATGTCCTGTGCCCCATGCTACTGCCCAAAACACTATCCTGGGCCTTGAAAATCAAGTCCTACGGCAACATGGCACCCTAGAAAGAATTGAGTTGGACAATGGGACTCATTTCTGAAACAACCTCATAGATGCTTGGACCAAAGAGCATGGGTGGGTATATCACATCCCTTATCATGCACTGGCCTCTGGGAAAAATGAAGAGTACAATGGACTGTTAAAGACTACACTGAGAGCAATGGGTGGTAGAACCTTCAGAAACTGGGATTCAAATTTAGCAAAGGTCACATGGTTAGTTAACACTAGGGGATATACCAATCAAGCTGGCCCTGCCCAAAGCTTCCACGTACTGTAGTGCATATGAAGAATACGTTAGGAAAGACGGTATGTGTTACTCCTGCCTCAGGCAAAGGCAAACCCATCTGTGGGATTGCTTTTGCTCAAGGACCTGGGTGCACTTGGTTGGTAATGCTGAAGAATGGAGGAGTCCGATGTGTACCTCAAGGGGATTTGATTCTGAGTGAGAATACTCCATTATGTGAACTATAGGATGTTAATTGCTACTGGTAGTTGTTACATAATACTATACACCATACTAACAGTATTCAGTAAATATCTTTCAGGTTAATGAAGAATGAACTTCAATGAAAGTGAAAAAAGTGCAACAATGATGAAACCAGAGCTGGCTTCAACAACTGGCATCCAGCCACCTCCTTGTTGACTTCTACATAAAACTTATGTTCAGCCTTTCCTAAGGAAGTGCCAATTCTACATGTATATTTATTCACTGGTGGTGTGGTTTAACCCCATCTGGCAACTAGGACCATGCAGCTGCTTGCTCACAGCCCCCGTGCCCCAAGTGGGATAGGGTAGAGAATCAAAAGGGAAGGTTTAAACTCATGGGTTGAGATAAGAAGTTTAATAGGACAGCAAAGAAAAAGAAAATAATATAAGTGATACATGATGCAATTGCTCACAAACACCAGTTCCATACAGCTGATCCCAGAGAAGTGAAGATCCAGACATCAGTTCATGCTTGAACACAGTTGTGCTGAACAGACAGTCCCAGAAAAAAAAAAAAAAAAAAAGCAACCCAGCATTGAACAGTTGATCCCAGAAAGAGAGCAAAAGGCCAAGCTGGAAAAGCTGGCTCTAGCTATATACAGAGCATGATGCTAACGGTAGGGAATATCTCATTGGCCAGCCTGGATGTCAGTCCTAGGGGCTGTCCTGTTATGCTCCCTCCCAGCTTCTATGTGCACCTGCAGCTGCTGGAAAGCTGAAAAAGTCCTTGGGTCTCCTTGGCAACAGCCAAAACATGCGAGTCTTCACATTCTTTTCATACCAACTCCAAAACACAGTCTAGCTACTAGAAAGAAAAAATTAATTCTGTCCCAGGGAAGATAAACTCTTTCTCATGGAAACTTCGGTGTATTATCACATTATTCCATACTAAATCCAAAACAAAAGACTTCTAGCTACTAAAAAGATTCTAACCACTATTAAGAAAACTAACTTTATCTCAGCAATACCAGCCCAACTGGGAAAACTGCCATACTCATTGCCCTAGACAAAAGCAGGTTTTGTGTGTTTTCTAAGGACTGATTACAGCTCCGATAAGGAGGTTACCTCTTACCTCCTTGACCTTTCCCATTACATTTTAAGTGTAGCTCCTTATTATGACAGGAATTACCCCATATAGTTCAAAAATATGAGAAAAGTAAAATGTTCTAGACACCTCCCTGTGGTGGATGCACTCGCCCCCCCTCAGCCAAACCAGCAGCAGTTTGGTCCAGGCTCCAGAGGAGGGAAGGGCCTGAGCTGCAGCCAGGCCAAGAACTCCTTCTAGGAGACCCACAGGAAAGCAGAACGCCACTGAACGCCAGTGGCTTGTGGGCACAGGGAGTCTCATGCAGACCTTTCCTACTGTATGCAATTTGACCACGAGTTAACCACCTCATTCGATAAATACAACAGCCTGGAGGAACCTACTTTGGGCTCTCCCAGCTACATAAGTGAGCTGTATGGCAATGGTTTTACTACTCACAGGTCAGTGGATGAGCCCAATTTGAGTACAATATTGATCGTTTAGCTTAAGTAGATGCACACCAAATGTAATGGATTATTTAGAAATTTAGAAAGGTTGTATGATTTTTAATATACTTCTTGATTCATGTTACTTGGTAGACTAGATTTGCAAAATTTTTACCAAGGTCAATTGCAGACTACACTAAACCTTGCAAGATAAAGTCTAGAAGGATGGAACTGACTGGGAAAACAATGATCCAAGGCTAATGCAGAGACATTGCAAACATCTGCAAAGTGGCGCCTATTTTGCACTTTGCTGAGAAGAAAGGATTTATCCAGACAAAATGGCATCTTCAAGGATATGGACCAAAAACAATGTCTACAACTGAAAAAAACAAAGGCCCGCATGGAGTCAGGGAAAAAGGGTCTAATGGGGAAGCAAGGGACCTGGTGGTGAAATTTTGCTATTGGACCAGATCCTGGTGTGAATGGTCTGTTAAGATATAAAAGTTTGTAGTTTTCTATGCTCAGGCAGACCTCTCTGCAGGTACCCAGCTTGAGCCAGCCCTTCTGCTATTCCACTACATTTTTTATTTTTTTTTTTTTTTCTGATAATCTTGTCTCCTGAAAGTCTGCTCTGTATATGGTCATAAGGCCTCGCCTGAATGTTTGCTGCTGGAGCTTTAAAATACAAACTCCGGAGCAAACGGTTATCAGGGAAAGAGGAATTCTGATGGTTTGCACTACAAGAGACACGGCCTTGCCTGAAAGTTTGTCTCCAGAGCTCCAAGACACAGCCCCTAGAACCAAAGGTTATCAGGGAGGGAAACGCCTGAAAGTTTGCTTTGTGAACAGGTACAGGCATCTGGAGAGAAGGTAAGCAGCATTTGGCTTGGGATATTTCCCCCATGCAGTAGAGTGAACCTTCCACTGAACTCTTTTAAGTCATGCTTCTCTTTAAGAAATCTAAACATTGTTCTGCAGCAAAGAGAACCCCTAAAAATCACTCCCCTGTGACACCCAAAGTGAAAGAATCCACTTAATCTCGATCAATCACAGATTTACTAAGCTATTTTGAATTTTTTTTTTTTTTAAACTTATAAACTATAAATACAAATGCCAGGGTATTACATGAAATATCAAGAGGTACTTTATCTTGTTTAATGTCTCACAAATATTTCCTATGGAATTCAACAAACAACAGGGAAACCAAACAAGGTTAAGTTCTGTATACAATGAAAATCAAGTTAGATACTGCCAATTTGTCAACTCATAAAAGTTTCTACCTGACACAAATGAAAGCTCTGAAAACTACAATTAAGTCATTAATGATACACCGACTGCTATTTTTAACATTTTTATTTGCATTAAGCAAGCTGTCTAGAACCAGGTGTATTTAACCCACTGTTAGCTTAGTGGCATCACAAATTTTAAAAATATTTTATTTATATACTGTTATCAATATATATAAATGTATTGCAAAAAGGGCCAAAAACTTGCAAAAAAAGGTCAAATTTCACAGTGTTTGCATTAATATTTTTGTGCTTTTTTTCCCCAAATCGCAAAGCTGAGCCACTGTTTTCACACTGTTTCTTTAATTTGCCAAGAACACATAACTCCATCTATATCAAAGAAGCAGAAGAGTAAACTTAACAACAACTTTCATTTATGCATTTTCTTGTGAGGGGCAAAAAGGGTGTATCCATTTTAGATATTACCTTATGTATATAAAAAATGACCACCAATAATAGGTTCACTAAATTTATTTAAAAATCATAATATATATCTTAAAAAAGAGCATTACATTCTGCACACTGTTCTCAAAGGATGCCAGGGACACATGGATGACCAGTCTTCTCCTCCCTTAAAAAAAAAAAAAAAAAAAAAAAAATACATTGTACATTACATAAAGCAGGGTTTTCACAATAGTTACAGAAAAATCATTACAATTTATCACCAATAACGAACAAAAATAAAATCCACTCTCTGCTGCTGTTTCAAAATTTCAGTGTTAGTCTTGTGCGGCCTTTCCCTTCTCCAAATATTTGTAATGAACTAGAACATTACATCTGATGAACAGCAGATTTCACTACACCTCAAATGCAGAACACTTATGAAGCAGAGGAATGTTGGCTTTTTAAACAGAAGCAGATATTTAAAAAAAAAAAAAAAAAAAAAGGTGCAGGACTCCTTCAGTTCTTCACTAGTCTTAGAAAAACTTTCCAGAATACTGCTTCACACTATAAAAAAGAAAAAAATAATCTTGCATTAGAATCCTTCAACATCTGCATACTGCTTCACACTATAAAAGAAAAAAGAAAAAAGCATGTATTAGAATGATTGACCATACATCCTGCATCAATATTCACAATAGCATTCTAAAAGATTAATCTACAAATGCCCAATACATTTAAAAATAAATAATTTTAGAAGATTAATGGCTAGTAATTACAGGCATATAATTATTTTAAGCACATTTAAATATTAGAAATCAAACATTCAAGTTAAACATTAACAAACGCTATGGTAGCCAACATTATTAAAGCAAAACTAAGCGAACTAAGTCCAAAATTGTTAATATTTGACAGAAGAGAAAGTAATGCCAGCAAGGTGTGAAATGCTGCCTAACAGCACCAATTGATTTCAACTTGTCCTGTAGAGGCATGGTCTGTGCCATATGGTAGACTGTGATTTGTTGTCAGTTAAGTTATCTAAAAACAACAAAATCACTAGTCTTCCACACAGAACTAGACCAACATCCACTGAAATCTTCTATATTTTCTACAGGTTCTATGTAATTTATTACAAATACACTTTTTGTAGCAATTTTCACCAGAGAAACGAGAGGACTGCTTGGTTAAGGTGTCTTCCATCAAGATTAGTTTTGAGGGAATCTTCATTTCAATTAGAAGAGAGAAAAGAAGAAAATCAAGGCAAAACTACCACTGGAGAAGTTCAATAGTTACTTAGGTACTGCCTTCTAAAAACTATATTGCGGAGAAGAGCAGCTTTAGATTGTACTAGGAGGAAAGTCAGTTTAAAATTGACATGAAGGACAGCATTAAGCTTCAACTTGCCTGTTCTGCAGTAAATACTGAGCATTTTGTATCTGGTCCTGTGTTCCTGTAATAGTTATTATTCGATCTTCTGAGCCTTCTAGTGGTTCATCAATTTTGATTGAAGCTCCTGACTCATGACGTATTTGTTTGATTCTCTGGCCTCCCTTTCCAATAATAGATCCTGCCAACTAGGGGAGAAAATAAAGCATTTATTTATTGATGTAACTTCCTCTGCAAAAACACAGTACTGTTCAAGTAACTTCCATCAATTTAGTTTTAAGAATTAAAACAGAAGCTTACTCTTTTACAGCCTCAAAACATCATCTGTAATGTTTATTATATAAACACAGGTGGGATAAAGTTGGAAGAACCAGATGCTTGTTTATAAAAACAAGGTATTGAATATTAAAAATTTTAAAAAGTAGTTCAGTGTATCTCTCTAAAGTGAAGACAAAACAAACATCCTTAAGAATAAGCTTTTGACAATTTAGAAACACTTGCTTTATATTAAAAGTATTTGTCAAGCATCCCAAATATTTTGATTTACTTACACAGTCTGAGAAAAGGCTGTGACTTTCTATTAATTTATTTATTTAAAAACAAGTGGAAATCAGCAAATCAGTTTTACTTACATCTTTGGGAATCGTTACTTGTGTTGTGATGATGGGTCCACCAAGATCTCCATATGAACCACGGCCCCCTGTGTAAGAATAGTCTGATTTAAATGTATGCATCAAGCCCCTTACTAACTAAATAAAGTGCATGTCAAAGTTGTCTATAAAAACTTACCATATCCAGAGCCACCCTCAAACTATAAGAAAAAGAAAACACTTAAATAGCAAATAGCCATGATTAATGTTTTCATTTTAAGTATCATACTGTTAACTTTGAGCCTATTTTATGCAAAAATCCTAACACACAACCTTAATCTAAATGTTATTAAAGGCAAACTGCAGAAGAGGGCAGAATAGGAACCAAGGGGGGGAGTAGGGAGAATATCTCATGAGAAACTCTTAGCTTGCTCTGTTAAAAAGGGCCAAATGTAATTTTAGGACCGTATAAATGTAACTACTCCTACATTTATACAGTCCTGAAATTACATTGGGCCATTTGAAGGCAACTGCAAGGCTGATGTGGCCCCCACTGAAAATGAGTTTGACACCCCTGCTCTAAGTCATCAAGATCCAGCCATACTATTTACAAAGCAACCTTATCAATTCAGCTGGTAAACAGCTCTTGATGCTCATATACTCCTGACCCTTGAACTAAACTAACATTCAAAACAAACAAACAAACAAAAAAAAACAAACAAACAAACAAACAAAAAAAAAAATCAGAGTTCAGCCTAGTACCTACACAGTTTGGGACAATTTAAAGTGTCAGTTTGGGACAAATTTACCTAGTAACTGCCAATCCTACTCCATCTATATCTTGAGGAAAAAACAAGTAATCTCTAATAAAAATTTTATGATTGGTCTCTCCATTCAGACTATGCTACAATCCTTTGTATCTTAGAAAGGACAATCATGACACTAATTACTGCTGGTTTTGAACTTAATTCAGAGGTTGATCAGAGCTGCATATTCCACACACATACTCTTCTACCTATTTCAGCTGATATTTTGCACAGAGAATCTTTTCCAGGCTAAGTTGTTTTAATGAACAATTCTTTTCTTGACCCTTTCTGCTACTTCTCTTCCCCAGACTACAAGATAGCAAATGAATTTGACAGCAAAAGAATAATAAGTGCAGTGTTTACATAAGCTAGAAACTAACATTAAATATTTGGCAGCACTTTGCCATCTTCTAGACAGCATAAACACTTGCTGACACCCTTTGAACTTTCCTTACTAAATCCCCTAAGAGTAAGAAGTCTGATAAACACAAATGAAATGGAATACTTTCAAATATATGGATAGGTAATGCATAATAGTTTATCCACAACTATATGAATTATTCTTAACATTCCTTGTGTGAAACAGGAGAAAACACAACATGACAAAGTTAACATAAAACATACTCCTAAACAGATGCACCTACAGGGTGTTGAAAAGTAAGAGTTACAGTGAAAGTTACAACTTAGAACACTAAAATAGGGTACAAAAGAGGCAATACAACAGAAAAGCTTCTCTGTCTTGGCTGTGCTGCTGCATACTTCCATTGTGGAACATTAACTGCCTGTATAGGATTCACTGTTCAGGACATGAACTGCAAATAACCTGAGTTAGAAGGACAGCTTTAAGGATTTTTCAATAGGTGCAAGCTGCCACTGACTACATTCAATCTCAAGAAATTCCAGTTATCATGTAAGCAATTAAAATTATTTTTCTCAAAAAAACAACTATTAAACTAGTCAAATAAAAGCATGAGCACACTCACCAACTCTGGTGGCTGCATGTCATCACAGGTATCCACATGACACTGCATCATCTTCCAGGCACAAAATCATAGGAGGAAAGAGGAAATTAATCCAAGTTAAGTCCATGTCATGGAAGCTTATAGGTAACTTGGCAAGCTAACATATACAATACCAGTATAGAGAAACATTTTTCTGCACTACTTAAAATACTACTAAAACTCAAAAGTACATGATATAGACCAGTTACAAGATTCACTCCCTTTTACTTTCACTGCAAGGGAACTGTAACTGGTCACACTTCTTTCTTCCTTGTTTCTGTGATGTAAACAGATTTTCCTCTTACAAAAAATGTCAGACAGTTAAGGGGAGAGCAAACTTCAAGAGTTTGTTTTAAACACCTTTGAGTACTAAAACTGTACTATATACTAAAAGATGTTACTCTTGGATAGCAAAACCTTCAATTTCTCTCATGCATAAAAAAAAAAACAAAAACAAAAACAAAAACAAAAACAAAAAAAAAAAACAAAAACAAAAAACAAAACAAACAAAAAAAAAAACCAAAACAAAACAAAACACCACACGAAACAGAAAAGGCATTTAATAAAACAAGTAACTGTAATTAATGTACCTATGTCCTGAACAGGAAGGACATGGCTTCTCTTATTAATTAATTTCCATATACCTCATACAGTCAATAGCTAATCTAACAATCTACTACTGCCTAATCATGTTGGAAATCTAATTATTTTTTCAAATATATAACATTTATTTCCTTCAGAATTCTACAACAAACATTGGAAAAAAATTTATAAAAACGATTTGTGGAATCCAATTTAAATTACTATTTAAGGCAAAGGCCTTTGCGGGGTTAAAACGTGCAGCACAAAATGAATAGCACATGAAAATATAAATGCTAATTTTAAAACAGTTCTAAAATACTAGGTGCTAGATAACTTAAGACATTACAGAATTTTCTTCTCTACGGACTCATTTGCGCTAGCTACTACTGGTAATAAATGGAAATGAAATTGAAACCAAATGAAACACTGAATGGATAAGACAAAGCAAACAGTATTAATAAGAATTTATTGGCTTTACATCTAATAAAAGAATATGTATGCAATCCTAACTGATGGCAAATTCCATATTGTAACTTTCCCTAAGGGACTGGCCCAGAAGAGTGAAATTTTGTTAATTACTTTTAGTATTTATACAGGTAAATAAGATGTGTCATAGAATCATTTTGGTTTGAAAAGACCTTTAAGATCATTAAGTCCAACCGTTAACCTAGCACTGTCAAGTCTACCTCTAAACCATATCACTAAGCACCACACCTACACATCTTTTAAACACCTTCATGGATGTCGATTCAACCACTCCCCTGGGCAGCCTGTTCCAATGCCTGACAACCCTTTCCATGAGGAAGCTTTTCCTAATATCAAATCTAAACCTCCCCTGGCGCAACTTGAGTAACAAGCAATAGGACAAAAGGCAACGGCCTCAAGAAAAGAGACCAACACCTTCCATGGTACAACCTCCTTTCAGGTAGTTGTAGACAGCAAGAAGGTCTTCCCTCAGCCTCCTTTTCTCTAGGCTGAACCCTCCCCATGTCCCTCAGCTGCTCCTCATCAGACTCGTGCTCCAGACCCTTCACCAGCTTCATTGCCCTTCTCTGAACTCCCTCCAGCACCTCAATGTCTTTCTTGTAGTGAGGGGCCCAAAACTGAACACAGGATTCAAGGTGCAGCCTTACTAGTGCTAAGTACAGGTAGACAAGCACTTCTCTAGTCCTACTGGCCACACTGTTTCTGATACAAGCCAGGATGCTATTGACCTTTTTGGCCACCTGGGCACACTGCTGGCTCATATTCAGCCAACTGTCAACCAACACCCCCAGGTCCTTTTCCACCAGGCAGCTTTCCAGGCACTCTTCCCCAAGCCTGTAGCGTTGTGTGGGGTTGTTGTGACCCAAGTGCAGGACCCGGTACTTGGCCTTGTTGAACCTCATACAATTGGCCTCAGCCCATCAATCCAGCTGGTCCAGATCCCTCTGTAGAGCCTTCCTACCCTCAAGCAGACCAACACTCCCACCCAATTTGGTGTCATCTGCAAACTTTGAGGGTGCACTTGATCCCCTCATCCAGATCACTGATAAAAATATTAAACAGAACTGGCCCCAATACTGAACACTATTTGTGACCTGGCACCAACTGAATTTAACTCAATTCACCACAATTCTTTGGGCCCAGCCATCCAGACAGTTTTTTACCCAGCAAAGAGTACACCCATCCAGGCCATGAGCATCTTTCCTTCACTAATTTTTTTTTTTACATGCTCCTTAATGTCAAATTTCTTAAACATGAAGTACTTTGAATATTTTTTAGTGTCTGTACCTTTATTGAAGTGCTTATACAGATGTGTATATACACACATACATATATATAATGTTAAAAAACATCAAGTAGGAATCATTTGAATGAGCAAAACCAGATTAGACATATGAACATACACTCTACTTTTAAACAGACATTCTGATTTAGTTCTCATTAAACTCCAATTCAAGCAGACTTTGAAAGCATTAGGAATTGACCATTAAAAAAAGGGCAGGGAGAAGATTAAGTGCCTTTACATTAACCTCTTCACCTTATTTCCCCCCCCCCAGTATGTTTTTGTGCATTTGTATATCTGAAACACCGATGGGGGTATTAAAAAAAGAAGTAGTAGAAACACATTCATGTTTTCTCAGCTATCAAAATAGCCATCATGGTCCACAGACATTTGATTTGGAGTAGTTACAGCCTAAAAGATATACCTCTTGAATAAGAGAAACAATGCATGTATGTATTTCAGTAAAATGCCTTAGAAAAGAGATTATATATATATATATAAATCCAAATTATTTTTTCCTCCCATCTTAGAATTTACAAGGCTGTCAGTATTGTCGCATCTCAGAAAATTAAAGTTTCACCATCCAGTCTTGGTTCACAATCTTAAAAGTCTTGAACTACTGAATTTTTCAGCCTTTAGTGGAGAACTGGCAGAAAATGAGGATTTTTGTAGATTCAACATCTCCAAGATGTTGGTCTGAAAAGAAAAACTATTCTTGCCTTTATGTGTTTATGTAAAATGTCATTCCTCTCTGAAAGTAGCCTTTCCCATGCATCACTTCGCAAACCACAATGTTGGTTTACTTTAAATGCTTTGCTAGACAATGGTTTCTATATGAAATGCATAGTAGCTCAAGACAACCTTATAATTCTGGCATGACTCTTCCAGCTTCAGCCTTGCAATCCATGGAAAAACTTCTCATCTGCTTATACAATTAAGGATACTGTGATTATGCCCAGCTAAAACTCGAAATTAAATACAGTCTGTGTCAGTAAGCAGTCCACTTTGTAGACAAGCTATGAAACTCATGCATAAAACAGTCAAAGCCATGAGCAGCTCCACTGTGAAGACGAAATAAAAATGGTTTTCGGAACACAGAAAATAAGCAGAGATGACTCCTACTTATTTGTAGAAACTCATGTCAAGAAAGTCAAGGACAACCTGATCAAAGTCAGAATAAATAGGGTTCAAATTTTCTATTCTGGAACAGAATGAGAACACACCACTGCCCAAGCTAAAGATTGCACTCAACCAGATACCTAAGGGAGGACAGGCTGCTCTGTTTATATGCCCTGACACTGGTTTTACCAGCTGCAAATATGAAAACACAAAAATTGAGCTTTGAAAACATAAGAATATGAATAAGGGATCTTAAATGTATAGCTCATGATTCTTCTAGTTTCTTAAGATCCAGAATAGAATAGACAACTTAGCATTTCTGTTGTTGGTTTCTTTGGTGGGTGAGGTTTATGGTTTGTTTTGGTAATTTTAAGTGCAAGTCTTTCCTTTCAATATTTCTGCTAGGATTCTGGTGCCCCAATTTTGACATTCTTGCAATACGTACTTTCAGCATGTATTACTGGAAGTAATTGCCTCTTCCTCTCAGGAGGAGACAATGTGTAAATCTCATTTAACTAGTCCATTTCATAGCTCCTCTCCACTTCTTTCTTTTGCATTCATGTAAAAGAAAAAGAAAAATCTCATCTAACCTGTTATTTTAAGGAATGTGCCAAGCAAAACCAGAGGAAAAAAGAAGATGGTTAACCAGAGAGATTTACCTCCCAGATGCCTATGAATTCTCTTCCCAGGAAAGAGGATACAACAATAAATGACTACCAGGAAATCACTGTGCTTGCTTGACTGAAAATGGGTTTTCTTCATGCAGTCAGAAACGTTTCTTTTTCATAGCTAGCATGCTCATTATTTGGACTTAGTTTGAGAACAAGAAGATCACACCCCAGCACAGAGCTAGAGCTAATGTTTTTAATTGCTTTGGTCTGAGAGCCAAGGACACCCTGAGTGCTCTGCCCACCTGTGGCAGAAAGCATTAAGAGAAACTAGAGATGGACCCTTAGGTTTTTGGAGTTGAGGATACAAAGGATCTGAGGCCAACTATACTCCAACTGAAAAAGAGATACTAGCAGCATATGAAGGGGTCCAAGCTGCTTCAGAAATGATTGGTACGAAAGCACAGCTTCTCCTGGCACCTCAACTGCCGGTGCTGGGCTAGATGTTCAAAGCGAAGTTTCCCTCTACGCATCATGCAACCGATGTGCTATGTGGAGTACGTGGATTGCAATGATCACACGACGAGCTCAAATAGGGAGAACCAATCACCCAGTGATCTTAGAAGTGATTACAGATTGTCCAGGAAGTAGATTTTATGAAGTTGCCAGATGAAGAGAAAGTAACTTGCTGAAGAAGCACCACCATATAATACTCTTTCAGAGACTGATAAGCAGTATGCACTGTTCACAGATGGATCCTGCTCTCTTACAGAAAAACATTGAAGGTGGAAAACTGCTGTGTGGAGTCCCACATGATGAGTTACAGAAGCTACTGAAGGACAAGGTGAATCAAGTCAATTTGCAGAAGTGAAAGCCATCCAGCTGGCTTTGGACATTGCTGAATGGGAAAAATGGCCAGTACTTTATCTCTATACTGACTCATGGATGGTGGCAAATGCCTTGTAGGGGTGGTTACAGCAGTGGAAGAGAAGCAACTAGCTTCTGCTCACAGGTGTGAGGTATCAAGGAAGGGGGGCATAGATGAAGCAGAGCTTGACTGACATCCAGACCGATCAATAAGAGCATTCCATCTCATTAGCATCATGCTTCATATATAAGGAGAGTTGGTTCTTCCACTTTTTTTTATTTGGTCAGAGACAGGGGAGTTTTTGGTGCAGGACATTTAGTCCAGCCTTTTGCCACTTCGCAGAGGCCTCTGAGCCTTTCTGCCTTTTTCCTCTTTCTTCTCCCTTTGGATTCTCTCCCCTGTTGGGGGGGCGGAGGGGGCTATTGTGGTTGTATTGCTAGCTCAGGTTAAACCACGACAGTCACATTTCAGAGTACAACATGGAAGAATATCTTTAAGCCTTTTTAAATTCTTCCTATCCCCCAACATGGGTGAATATACCTCATTTCATTTCAATTTCAACTTATCAGTGGCCCTGGCTCCAAAAATTTCGGAATTACAGTAGATTTTTTTTTTCAGACATAAAAATTGGCATAGAGACAAGAATTTATTTGAAAAAGCAATCATCTGCCAAGACCAACCAGAGCTCTTTAAAGATATTATTCATGTTCTCTTAAATTCTGTTAACATCTGTTAGAAAACATTGTTCTGACATGCTTTCTTGATCTGAAAAGCCTCCCCATTCCTACTTCTGTCATCCTAATGAAAAAGAAAAAGTCTAAAAGAAGGTCTGTGTAATAAAACCTGCAGGTACTATGTTCTACCAACTTTCTATTCCACTGTTGATGGCAGGTAGGGAAAACAACCAACCAACACCCACAAACCAAAACCACACAGCAGATTTACATCCCAAATACCCTTTACACCCCAAACAATTGTCTTCTTGGGGAGACCATTCGTATGGCCAAAACATTTTGGTGATATCAAAGTTTATCAGAAGCACACGTGCCCCACACTTAAATGTATGTATTCAAGAACAGTTTCCTCAGATATTCAAAGTGCTAACTGCATTACTAAACAAATCAATATGAATTTTAACTCCTACCATTCCATCATAACGGTCTCCAGGTCTACCCCTTCGGTCATAAGACATAAGATCTCTAAAACGAGAAAAAACAGCAGCACATGACTTATGTTTATGTACTCTAATTCAAGTTTCCATGATTTGCACATAACTATGAATTTCTGAATGCTTTAGTCAAGTTCTGAATAACAAAATAAAGTTACAGAACTACTGACTATAGTCCTGATAGACTGATACATTGCAGAAATAATTACCTTCAAATACTTTCTGAAATTTTATGGTGCAATGCACACTCAATCCTGCATAATCACTACCAACACGGAATGTAAATTAAGTCCTGGAAACATTAACACAATTCAGCAAGTTTGACTCAACTTGAGTTTTATACAATGTATTTATACAACAGCTCACCCGCCACGGGGAGGTGGTGGAGGAGGAAGAGGAAGATTACGAGCTCTGCTGCCACCTCTGCCACCACGACCTGGCGGAGGTGGTGGAGGTCCTCTGCGAGGGCTCATATCATCATAATCTCTTCTCGATGGAGGCATAGGTCGTCCACCACGACCAGGAGGCATTCGATCAAAGCCCCCTCTTCCACGCATTGGAAAACCTACTGGACGTCCCCTTCTATCATCAAACATCATTGTGAAGCCACCATAGTCATATGTTTCATCATAGAAATTGGGATCATAAGGCTGGGCCCGTCCTTTAATTGGAGACTAAGACACACACACAAAAAAAACAACAAAAAGCCACACAAAACAACAACAACAACAAAAAAATAATTAAAAATACACCAAACCACAAAAACAAAATCAACACCACCCCCTCCCCTGGTTAGCACTGACTATTACAATTATTATATTTAATTAAATTACTATATTAAATGTATAAATATCAATTTATGCATTCTGAATACATTCTTGATTCTACAATGCTAATAAGAAAGCCAGGGATGGTGATATGCTTCCTCAGAACTTAACTATGATAAAAAAAACTGCTGTTACAGATAGGTGACACATACATTTGTCTCACTTCCCAATTTAATTTTTTTTATTTTACTGATACGTAAATCATGACTAATGGTCCATTGGTACTAAAAACAGCTTCCCTCTCCAATAAGGTACACCCCAATTCTAGAAAACGGGAATAATTTCAAAGGGTGCTAACAGTCCAACACTTTTGTTACTGGAGAAGAGGCACTGAATCAGAACAGAAAGGGAAAGATGTAATTTTCCATCCAAATCGTCCCAACTTTCATGAATACCAATGAAAGAATAATAAGTTTAAGACACATTACCTCAGAGATAAGATCCAAGATAATCTTGATACATTCGACAACTCTATCAGGTTTTCCACCAATAAGCACCACTCTATCAGTGGAATGAGGACAACACTCTTGGAAGAGCTTAATGGTGGTCTGAGTGTTCTGTTGAAGAAAAAAAATAGAAGTATTTTACACAATTTTATAAAGTTATTGAAAACAAAATGGGTAAGACACACACACAAACATTTTCATATAAACAAACAAATCAGGCCATTAAACTTCCAGTCATTGCAAGTGAATGCTCGCTTCTGAGTTCTTACAACAAATTCAATCTTGGGATATTACTAGGTTGGTGCAAAAGTAATAGCAGTTTTGGACTGTGAATTTTAAATCATTATAACTAGGCTCAAATACATCTTTGTTAATCAAAATAGGAAACATTACAGTCAACACATTTTTGCAAATGATAAATAAGTTTGTTTATTCCTGTAGCATAAAAATCTGTGCTTCGGGATTCAATTAACTCTTAGAAAGCATTTTCTGCATCCTGCTAGTTGTGGAAGCATTTTCCTTGCAAAAATTTGTCAAGATGCTTGAAGAAGTGGTAGCTGGTTGGCAAGAGGTCAGGTGAATATGGCGAATGAGCCAAAACTTCATAGCCCAATTCGTTCGACTTTTGAAGTGTTGGTTGTACGATGTGCAGTTGGGCATTGTCATGGAGAAGAATTGGGCCCTTTTTGTTGACCAACGCCAGCTGCAGGCGTTGCAAGTTTTCAGTGCATCTCATCATTTTGCTGAGCATACTTCTCAGATGTAATGGTTTTGCCCGGATTCAGAAAGCTGCAGTGAATCAGACTGGCAACAGACCACCAGTGACCATGACTTTTTTTTTTTTTTGTGCAAGTTTGACTTTGGGAAGTACTTCGGAGGTTCTTCTCAGTCCAACCACTGAACTGATCATCACTGGTTGTCATATAAAATCCACATTTTGTCACACATCACAATCTGAACAAGAAATGGTTTGTTGTTGTTGCGTAGAATTGGAGAAGACGACACTTCAAAACAATGAAGTTTTTTAATTTTCGTCAGTTCATGAGGCACCCACGTATCGAGCTTTTTCACTTTCCCAATTTGCTTCAAATGCCAAACGACCACAGAATGGTCAACACTGAGTTCTTCGGCAACTTCTCATGTTCAATTGCTCTCAATTGGTCATTGTCAACTTCTGATGGCCAGCCACTATGCTCCTCATCTTCAAGGCTCTCATCTCCTTCGCAAAACTTCTTGAATCACCACTGCACCGTATGTTCATTAGCAGTTCCTGGGCCAAATGCAATGTTGATGTTGCAAGTTGTCTCTGCTGCTTTACAACCCATTTTGAACTCGAATAAGAAAATGACCACATATCCATGATGAGCTTACAGGTTATATAAACCTTCACATGTCATAAAAATATGCTTTAGATGCAAAACAGCAGTGTTGCTAGGATTATTTCTAGCCATCTTGCCTTCCTCAGTCCACACAGATAGTAGCTTACACCTAAACTGACCTGGAATTGCCTTTGACACAATGCCAGGAGAGAAAACAACACTCTAGATTCATAGAGACCACTAGCTTTTTAGAACAAAACATCATTCCTTCAAAGGAAACAGTGGTCTTCAAGGAAGTGGAACTTCCTAACAAAAAAACCCAACCACCAACCCCACCCCCCAAAAAAACAGAATCCACAAGACCCAAAACCCATCCAAAACCCCACCCCATACTACCTTTTTATAGCAATATTCAAACATCTATTAAATTATCATTGTTAAAGAGTTTATGTATCCACACTAAACCATTTTTCCATGTCCAACACCACCAATATAGTCTATTTAGCAGTTAATTCCAGGAGTGATGAATGGCAATTTTAAAAAGCATCCTTTATTTATAAAGATAACTCTACTGCTAATATGCTTAAAAGCTTTATAAGAAGTCCTAGGCTCTATCACCAACAGTCACTTCACTTCTGACTTTTTGCAAGGAAGTTGTACTCAGACTGCTCTCAGAACACAGAAATCATGTATGAAATATGTTCTGAAGCAATTATTGCACAGATGATGCTTACACTCACTGTTAATTAACACAAAAAAAACTAATTTGTTTATAGAATAAAAGCAGAATCTGAAAAGAATAGGAAACTTTACCTCTCTGAGTTCTTTGATTTTAGCACCTTTGACACCAATAATTCCTCCTGCTAGACTTTGGTGAATTAGAAGTCTTAATTCACAATCAAAGTCACTACCTTTGTAGTGTTGATACTGTAAGATGCATACAAGGAAAGAATAAAATATTAGTCAGTGGAAAAAATAATTGAAAAATCAAAGTACTAATTTTGCTTTTTTGTTAAGGTTTATCTCTTAATAACATGGTATGACTTAATTTGCTGCTGAACTGTAATGCTGTATTTGCTATGATAGAACACACTTAAATATCTAAGTACTTTGCCTCAACATGAGGTGATGTCAAATTAGTTTTTCTTATTTCTTTTATTATTATTGTATAAAATTAAGATGTCAAACAGCACAACATACTTGCTTACAGCCAAGGTGGGATGGAAATTACAAAACAGCTACTTCAAATTGGGGACTAAACAAGTAAGGAGACAGGTGTTTTGAGGGGAGAAGGCTGTTCCAAATATTATTTTTCTAAGAAGAGATTTTTTTTTTTTGGCAAAGGACAAAGTCAACATGTAGTTTGAGAGCTATAGGCCTCCTTTCAAAAAAGGATGGGTTTTATTTTCTAATTTAACATATTAAAACCACAATCATCTAGAATTATCTTGGTTTAAAATCTAAATTTATACCTCTGAAGAAGAGAGAGACATACCTCTTCTAAAGTAGGGATAATCTTCTTCAAGATTTCTCCAATTGTCTCTGTATCTGCACTTATACTCAAGATGCTGTTAGATGCCATAGTGTCAGAAAATATGGAGAAGGTGGAAAAGTAGAAGTAAGTTTAGTATTCATAATCATATGCAAACTTCTAACAAGATTGACTACACAGAAGAACTTACAATTAATATTTCCCATTTAAAGTAAACCTGTTCACTGGATTTAAAACACATGCATCTTTGTTTATGCCTAACATATATGCATGATGAATTTAAGACTAAGCAGGTCTTGCAGAGTAAGAGAGAACAAGCAAGCAAGAGCTTTTGGAAGGGCTCAGATTAAGTGGGCAAGAAATCGACACAGAACTGAAAGTAAATGTTCACATTCCCCACCACCACTAATTTAGTATATCCTCGTCATTACATTGGTAAAACTGGCACAGCTTCTTGTGGAAAAAGCGGAGATATGCATTACACCTGGAGTAAGGTTGAGAGACCAGTTAGAGATAAGATTATTAATGGGCACTGCAAAAAAAGAATATAAAGACAAGGAAAACAAAAACCTCACCAACAAAAATGTAACACAAATGCAAAGTGAAGGAAAGTGAACTAGATTTAGTATTTCATCAGAAATAATTATGAACAGACAACGTTGAAGGGAGCAAGGTAGGCCACAAAGACAGAGGAAGAGACTCTTGAAACAATTTGATTTACAATGCAGTGAATATGCAACACTTGAAGCTATGCTCCTTCCACTGAAATAAAATTACTGGATCATTTGGGTGGCCAACTCACATAAAAGTGACTTAATGTGGAAAATAAGACAGAAAACTTAAAAAGCAAAAACAAAACAAAACACAACACAAAAAAAAACACAGTCTATAAGGGGATACTATTTAATTATATAAAAGGCAGGTAATAAAATACATTTCTCTCTTTCTAATCAGGCAGTGAGGCATAAACTGTTGGGACATACCGCTCGGGGCCACTGCTGTCTGGGACTGAAACACTTGCATTGTACTGCATTGGTCATTGGCGTTCGTGGATGTTGGCATTGGGCATGGGTATTCAATCAGAAGTTGTCAAGTATTGTACCCGTTAGGCAATGAGCACATTTTTGGGCATAGCCAACCAGGGTTTTCACATGGGCGTTCAGGGGCGGATGGGCCAACGTCATGGTGGGCAACGCAGGGACAAGTCGATCCAGTACATGGATAACGGAGATATATGGCCAAAAAAACAAGGAGAGGGAAAAGGGGGAAAAGCAATACATTTTAATTTAAAACAAACTATACTCATTACTCTCAGTTAACGAAGCAAGCTTAAGTTGTTCTTAAGACTAACACAATAATGGATTGCTACATCAGCAGTGGTTTAACAGTATGGATCTTACTGAGTTGGTTTATCTGACTAAACTACTTTTTACTTTTAACATAATGCTTCAGTAGCAGGCTGGCTTGTGAATGTAGACACAAAAACTGTTGAGATAAATATTTCTGAAATCTTGGGCAAGTTGGGAAAGTTACTATTCCAGACCAATTAAATTATCTAGATTTAATTGATGTATTTATTTACTTAAAACAAACAAACACTAGCTGCCAAACTTAGCGAGTGTATGTATGATTCCTGACCATTTCAGCTTAATCCTCAATTCTAGTTGCTGTAGTTTGTGAACTTAGATGGAACAGATTCTGTAAAGATATATTAGCAAATATTGCGTTGAACGCAGTCTTGCTTGAAAAATTCCTGAATTATAGCTAATGCTAAGTACATGAGTGTAAAGAAATGGAATTTAAAAAGCACTGCCAAGTTTTATAAATACATAACATTTATGTTGAACGTGTCTAATCACAAGACTCAATCCACTAGAATATAAGTAAATAAGTCGTGACCATTTAAAAATGCTTCTAAGTAACAGAATAAAATGTTTCTTTACTGTTCTATACCCATATTCAAATAATGTAACCTCAACATGAATATTTTTGTACTTTATGTCCACGCTGTTAAAGTAAGAACAGATGGAGCATTATGGTGGGTGGCTAAAGAATTCCTCTATCACTGGGTTAAGCCAGCCACCTGCAACAATTTTTAATAGCACTATAATCAATTCACACATATGGGAAATAGTACAGTTAAGGGTTTTATGCTTTACCATTATTTCTAATTAAAGATGTTAACTCATTTGAAGTGTCTAATTTAGAGGAACCCTGTTTGAAAGTAAAGAGGTTTAATATAAACCTCTCCTCCCACATAACTCAAGCTGAGTTTTAATTACAACAGAAACTGAAAAACTAAAGTTACCTCCTCTGAGAATCATTATAAATGGCTTATAATCAGATTACTGTCATCTAGATTTGAATTTCTCAATTTCTAGAAATGTATGCAATCAAGTTTTTTTATGTAGTGTTCTGAAAGAATTGGTGTTAAATTGATTCAAACTCATCTATACTCACATCCGTACGAAGTGCCTTAATATTTTTGCCACCTTTTCCAATCACTGCTCCAGCATTCTGGAAAATAGTTTTGAGAAGTTATGTTATGCTAATACAGCATAGACTACATTTTTTAACTGAAGACTGAAAACAATGTATCTATTTCTGCATTAACTTGTGGGATGCATTTAGGGGTGTGGTGGGGCTTGTTTTGCTTTTGAAGGTTCAAATGAAATCTAAATATCAACTGACATGGGTTTACCATGGGGGAAAAAAAAGTCAAAGCAGCTATTACCACTGAACTTTGGAAAGAGATAAAAATACTCAATAATATTATTTCCATTTCACATTTAAGTTCCTAGGCAATTCTGCTCATGTTAAAGTCATCCCATAGTTAGAGTATGACTGAAAAAATACCTTATAGAATTCCATTGTTATGTAGGTCAAGTATTTTCCTGATTTATATTATCACTTTTTTAAATATGTTTGCAAATTTCACTTTCACACTCCAAACATTTGATAATTTCAAATGCTACTCTTGGTTTAAACCTACGTAACTCAATTGACCACGCAGGCAGGTATAGGCTAAAGAATGTAAAGCAAATATAAACAATTGTTAATCTCCAGTTGCTAAAATCAACAGGAATAGACTCAGATATTCAAGAGGGACAATCATAAAACTACATTTTTACCAGGCTATATCAAGAACTACCTCCAAAACTATTGCTTTTATTATGCAGTTCATACATAATGCTTACAGCACCACAAATATTTTGCAGCATTCCATGTAACTTGACTGTTCATCAGAAATGCCATACAGAGGTAACATTCCTCTGCCCCAACAGAAAAGACTGAGTTACTTCAGACAGCACAAACACCTGTAATGACTGGAAACACTAAAGGAGATTCATAAATAGCATATTTCCTTCTGTTGATACATACAGATTTATTAAATCTGGGAAAATTACTAAAACCCTGAGGAAGACCTCATCTTTTCTCTCATGTTTAATTTACAATCATAAGCTGATCATCCTCTAAACTGCTTGCTTTCTTAAGACTAATACACAGTCATTCCCATGGAAACAATTATGTTCCACTCAAATATAAGAAAAGTGGTTTATAATTTCTATTGCTTTATTTTTTCAATTAGTACTTTTATTTAAAATCAGAAGTCCCATAATCATTAAAGACCCATCCTTAAAAAAATTTACTGAACACCATTACAATACACTTCTACTATCACTCACATACACTTATAAATGATCCTAATAAGTTCTTTTATTTCAAATAAAGCACATGTTCTTTCTAAACATAAACCACAACATATACTTTGTCACTATTATCTTAAGCACTGGTATAAGCAGGAACATAGCGATACCGAAAAACCATACTTTGCTTTGAAGCAAAATGCGTAATTCAACCATCTCATCTGTATTCCGAGATCTTTTGAAGGCCTGTTCTTCTTCCATATCTTCTGCAGGACGTTTGCCTGTAGACAGGTCCATAGGAGGGAAAACACAAACATATATTTAACTTTCAAAGTAACGATAAAATTGTATATCAAGCTTATGCACTGTATTTGTAATGAAGCATTCCCTATAAGCCAAATGCTAGCTTCTGACATCTACCCTGAGTATCTATAGCACAGAAATAGGTTTTTAATTCATCATCCTACATATCAATTACTGAAGACTCATTTCAAATCCATGAACTATAGTTGAAAACTTTGTGAAAAGATTACAACATGTTGTTTAAAGCAGTGCTATGTTACCTACTTAGTATTTCTTTTACAATTGGGAAACCTTAAAGTCCAAAAGATCAAAAGTATCTTGTCCAATACTGAAATACTGGTGAAACAATAGGAAAGCAGTATTTCAAATAGCTTTGAAAAACTGTCATGAATCAACTCAATGCTAATTCCCTAACTCTTCTTCAGTAATTATGTCCAAAAAGTTTTACTCATCTAATATTTAGAGATATTTCACATATATATGCATTCCTTTAAAGTAACAACTGCAATAAATACAGTAACAGATATGCCTGACAGTATTTTTACATGATCACACCGCCCAGACGAGTACTGAGACTTTAGCTATCAAATATTTTCAAATCCTTAGTTATAAATTTTAGTTACTTATGCCATGTCTAAAATACTCCTAAAGAAAAATTACATATTTGTGATACAAAACCCATATAAAACAATACAGGACACTTAAAAAAAATAAGATTAAATGCAAAAATACTGGCAATACAAACACTTGATACAGTTAAAACATTCCAAAATAGTTAGAAACACTGTGACTTAAAAAGCTTATTTCCCCCTTAAATAAAACAGTCTTTTAATAAAAATTACCATTTGTCTCTGTGTTGGTAAAGGTCTCCTCCTGTTGTTCAGTCTCCATTACCTGTTGCAGAATTAAAAAAGCTAGTACATCTATTTTGTGGGGAAAAAAAAAAAACACAACACACAAAAAAACCCTACAAAGAAATGCCTAAGTATACATCATACTAAAGGGGAAAACAAAGATGCCTGCTTTTATAACTTACCAGTTTTATATATATTTACAGAGCAAAACTCAAGTGTTCTAGGAGGGATCAAAACAGAACAGCCTACTGCTTCAGAAGCCTATGAAAACTGTAAGTGAACAGTCTGATCTATGCTGATCTGATTCTTGCTACAACTAAAAACGTGGGTTTGACCCAAGTTTTTACTGTAAAGCTTTTCTTTATAAGAAAACATAACAAAGCCAAATTAGGAGAAGAAAAAAATAATCGAGGCTGTAAACTTACAGATAAACAATTACAGTCTGATTCTAGATAGACTTGCTCATTTTTCAAGCATTTGCTAGTTTTAAGCAATCACATTTACCGATGATTTTCAGATAAAGTGAACAATTATCCAGTTCCTATTTTTAGTTTGTTATTTAATACATATCTTGAATTTAGACTAAAAAGTTGTTATTATAATCATCAGCATTAATTTTATAAATTCTCTATCAACTTACTAGCAGGCATTTTATCTTGCTTTCCATTCAATACAACAGATGAACAAAAGAAATTACACACAAGCCACACCAGAAAAAATCTGTTAAATATACTACACTGTAGTTATGTATAACCTTTGCATACATGCACGAATAATCTCAAAAGCAGCTGAATTTGACTTTGTGAATCAGGTACCTCTTTCAAGATCTATTTTTTGTTAAATCCATGTGAAAATACTTGTCAAACACATTAGAAGTCCAGGGAGAACAACTTTGCACCTCATTCTCTTAAAAAATTCATTTTTAATTTGTAAATTACTCTGTGCAGGCTAACAACAAGTACTGCCGGTAGGCAAGCACTTTTTACAGTCGCTGCTGAGACTGCCTTCCCAGCACATGCTAATATTCCCAGGCCCCTAATTTGAGTTAATAAAAAAAAAAAGCACGGTTTAAGAATTAGCCAAATTTTAAACAGACATTGCCAGAACGCAGGGAAAGGGGGGTGGGGAAAGGCGGGAAGAGAAATTTCACCAGATTCAAATGGCTAGCCCTTCCAGACCCAATTCTATTTAGAGCTGTGGAGAAACAAAGTGTAATATAGCGTTCGTGACAAGATGTTCTCAGTTACTGTGCTCTGTTGTGTAAAGCGAATTTGTGGGATAAAATTGACTAATGCAGTGTTTTTTAAAAAATCGAAAGGATAAAGCGGCCACGAACACTAGCAGAGGGCTGGGAGATGCCGGCGCGTCTCTACTCCGCTTCCTCCAGGACGAACGGCCTTTCCCGCCCGGACACCACAGCCCACGCGCAAGCCGTACCACGGTCTGCTCGGGCTGACGTTCACATTTATCTCTCTCACAGCTTCCACAGCCAGCCAGTCCATCCGCCACCGCAAAGCGGTCGGAAGCCCAGCTCACTCCGTAAGCGGGGGGGGGTGGGGTGGGGTGGTGGGGTGGAGAGAAAGAGAGAGCGAGAGCTGTTACATAACCCCCGACCAAGACCCACCTCCACGGTGGCGGAGACAAGCAGAAATGGCAGCCGCTGTAATAGCACCTACCCACTGCTAGGCGGAGCCGGGAGCTAAAAAACTACACCACGCGGTCACAAGATTTCCCCCACTCTTCCCGGGGAGACACAAAGGAGGCACTCGGCAGCCCCTACCCGAGCTTAAGCAGGGCCAACAAAGCGCAACGATCCCGCCACAAGAACTCCGCCATCGCCGTGATCGTTCTTAAAAGTGGGCCCTGCTGCAGACCGCTCCCCAATCGGTTTGGTACGGCCGCTTTGGTACGGCCGCTTCCGCATAGGCCGCAGCCGAGAGTGCCCTCCCTCCTCTTCCTCTCTGCCCGCCATAATTCCCCAAAACTCGCCCTATCTATACACACTTATCCAGGATAGGCGCAAGAAAGCGGCGGCGGCCGCTCCCCCAGCCTTAGTGCGCACCCGCTAGTGCAGCCAGTCTCCCCCAGATCGCCACTCCGGGAGTCGCACCGGTTGGGCCGCCGTGCCCGCACTAAGGTCGCCGAGGCACGACGACTGCCGGCAGAGACACAGATCATCCTTTTCGCCCTTCCCTTAGAACATATAGAGCCCATTGGGCCCACAGGTTGCGCCAAGCCACCCCACATTAGCTAAGGAGGAGTCTCTCCCGGCCCCCTCCTCCACGCAGCAGTACCCGGACCTACTCAATTCCGCCGCCCCGACAGCGAGAAAGAGCGCTGTCCCTGCGGGAGCCCATTAAAATCGTAGGGCCCGGCAGCGACTCAGGCCTCCCGCGTTACTGTGTCACACAGCAACATCGAGAGGGGCGCGATTAACAGCTTCACTTTCATAAGGCCGGCTTAGCCTACGCCTATCCCCCCCCTCCCCCAACACGAGCGCAACACCTCCTCCTCCTCCTCCTCACCTTTATCAGCTACGCGCGCAAGCCGCGCTTACCTACACCCACGACGTACGAGAAAGTAAAGCAGATCCCACCACTAACACACACGTCCACCAGCACCGCCAGGCGACTCCTCTCCTCCCCCACGTGGGGACCCACAGAAGCCCTGTTGGGTAAGGCAGCTGCCCGTCAGGGTAGGGATGGCCTCTTGTTCGCCCCGCCCTCCGTGTAAAATACAGCGAGACAAGCCGGTGTCACAAGAAGAACGCGATTCACCCTGCATCGTTGTAGTGTGCCTAGATTGTTTGTTTTACCTGCCTGACAGGAGTTACGAGAAGACTGGCAACAACAGTGGAGACAATAGAAGGCGGTAAAGGAGGGCGGCCTCAGGTTTTTTTTGGGGAAAAAATGGCGTCTACGAAAACTCCGCCGTGTGCTTGTCCTCTAGCACCGGAGGGGGCGGGGAAAAGTTCTTGCGATGCTTAAAGGCGCGCGTGGCTCCATCCTTTTTATTGGCTGTTGGGTTGCGCGGGGTTTTGGGGGGCTGTGCACAGAGAGCAGATGTATTCTCTTTTTCCTTCCCACCTGCAATTTGGGAGGTGGGCTGCCCTGCTGGTTCTGCCCGCTCGTTAGGCACCACCCCTACCCCGGTTAAGTGCGGGGTAGCTTGGCTAAGGGTGGGGTGCGGGGGAAGTGGTTTAGAGTCAGCTTGTTTGAGGAGTAGGGAGGTATGTGTCCCATCTCCTATTTGACTGTGTGGTCAGGCGGGCTATCTCACCTCAGCGTCCATGGCTGTTCACTGCAGCTCGTTGGTGCCAGCAGGGATGCGGGGTGGTAGTTGGCTCACTGCCCCGGGGGCCTGGGCACCGGGTAGCAGCGCCAAGCGCGTGACAGGCTGCCTAAGGACTGCACGGCTGAGATGAGAAAGTTATCGGAAATGGTGTGACATACTGATCCTTACCTTACAAGAGGCCCATGGGATTAGACACGTTGATGAGTGAACAAATGGGCTATTTCCCTTAAGCAACTGTACAGTTAAGTGGAGGAGTTTTGGAGAGAACTTTAAGGCAGGGTATTTTTTTTTTTCTTAGCTGCAGGTTATAATGTCAGAAGACAAGCCTTGTGTTTCTTAAGGATTCTTACAGTAATTTTTCTTTGGTATAATTCTGTAGGGAGGTTGAGCTCCTTGGTCACTCCACCCTTAAGGGGATAAACAGGATCCAATACAGTTAAACAACTTAAACATGCATAGCTACTTCTAAAACTAACAAGAAGTTAGAGCTTATTAGCTACCGATATTCTTGAGTCAATGACCACCAAAACTTGGTACTATTGCAGCCAAACCCCGGTGAACTGGGTCTCTAGATAACAATGATGTTTCAGGCTAGTCTTCTGTTGTCAGTTCCAAAGCTTTCATTGTGTTAAAGTGTAAAAATTGCTCCTGTGGTACAAATACTTGCAGATCCCAACGTATTATAAACGGGGCTTCTCACTTGTGTTCTTAACAATGCTAATGAGATGGGAGAATAACTTCTTGGGTCAATTTTTAAAATAGACCGGGTGTGAACAGCAGCACTGACAGGAATAAAACAAACAAAAAACAGTTGGAAGAGAACCTTTCTTCTTCTAATTATTATATGTTCTCTTTCCATCCGCAGCAAAAGGATTTCAGGTATATATTTCCAATTAAATCAACATGAAAAGATAAAGCCACCAAGAAGGGTTGCTTGTAGAAGTCTCAGTACTTTCCTGATACTGTGATGAATAAACTGTATAAACTGTTTATGCTGTTTGAAGGTTACTTGTTTAATTATTGGAACTGCATATTTACTTTTAGCATCAGTGGAAGTGTTTTTAAATGTAATCGCTTCTACATTGTCACACTTAGAATAGCTGAACTTTGAATTGAGAGCAAATTTCTATACAGTGCAAGTGAAAGGAATCATAACTTTAGCTATTGTCAGAAGAATAAAAATATCTTTCTGGGTTTTGTTCTAGAGAACTCACTGTTTTTTTTTCTTTTAACTTAAAAGAAAATGTCTGCATCTAACATTGCAGCAAGAATGGAAACTTGGCTTTCATCTATGTAGCATGTTGAAATTCCTTTGATACGGCTGGAAGCCTGTATTAATTTTATTTGTGAAAAAAATAGCAGTAGTAACTTAAGCCAAGCTAAGATTAACAGACAGATATTTGAGCAATGGATTCTTACCAGATCTAAGAGATTTGGAATATCCCTTTTTGCCTGATTGCATTTTAGATGCTCCCAAAAGAGAGTTGTCTGGCTTCTGCTCCATACAGATTGATTCACTGGTTTATGTTAGTCAAACTAGCATGTTCACAGTTGCAGAAGCTCAGAGGAAAAAATACTGTAAATGAAGAAGCAGCAGCCAACACTTGAGCATCACAAGAATCCTGGGAAGCAAAGTGTACTCAAATGCTGATACTGCAACTAATTGATGGGATAGATCAAATTCAGGGCATGGAATATCAACCAGTCCCTGTTCTCCATAGTAATCTTCCTCCTGGAACAAAAAGCACTGTACAAGGGAATCTTGCATGTTGTCTTGGAGTCCTTCTTAAACCAGAAAATGTTAAATTCTTGGTGAACTGGATGAGGTGGAGATTCTTATAGTGGAATATACTCAGGAAGAAGTCCTTGCTAGATTAATTGGGGAAGATGAGAACCTTAACCCTGTTGGACAAACTGATCATGAACAAATTGTTCCAAGGTCTGTAGATGAATTAGGGCAAATTCTAGGCCCTTCAAATGAAGATCTTTTAGCTAGTCTTGATGAAAATAATTAATTTGTTTTAAATAATGTAACACCTTTAGAAAGCAGATACTGCAGTAGAAGTGACAATTTCAGTACAGCCTCAGGTTTGCTAACTGCACATGATGAAAATGTTTTGTAATAAGAATTTGGAAATTCTTTGCCTCATTCAGGTGAACAAATTTCACCTCCTGTGTAACAATGAAGGATTTTTTTAATTGCTTTCCTTTGGAAGATTGCTTTCTTCTGGAAGAAGAGATCCAAAGAGAGATAGAAGAAGTGCTGTCAGTCGTCATGAAGAGAAACATAGATTTAATTACTGAGAGGCTTCTACATACATCCAGAAGTTCATGTGATTCATCTTTGAATGGCACTTATGAAAAATATATGAGAGAAGCCTGTAAAAGCTACCAGCAAGCAAAAGACTTCTGAAAGAACAATATCTGCTGGAGATTAAAAGAGTACAAGTAACTTTTCATAGCATAATACTGTACATCAGAATTAGAGTTCTGCAGATTTCTCTTTGGAAAATACTACCAAAGAAAGGTGGAATGATATAGACCTAGTTGAGAGTGGACATTAAATTCCAACACACTTCTGACAGCAAGCTGCTAACAATGAACCAGTATGTTTTTTGAAAATTGATTCAAAAGCAGATCAGCCAGAGAACAATATGCAATCCTTTCCTTGTAGAGCAGTAGAGGCATGTGATCTTGATTTAGTTTTTCCACCTTTCACCGATATTTCTGTTCTCCTTGCAAAAAAGCCAATTCTGAAAGTTAGATGTCTGATGGTTCAGCTTATCTCAAAGTAGATTTTGCTGATGATATTCTAACAAGTTTGATTGGGTTTTCAGTGCCTGAAATAAATATGTGGAAAAATATCCCATTTCACATCCAAAGCTTAAGGATGGTTTAGAGTCTGTTTGACTACAGAATTTAATCTTTTTTTTTTTTTCAGTCTGAAGGCACTGTATTAATTCTGCAGGATGTGGATGCAAAGCATCTAGAACAATTGAAGAATTGTTTGAATAAATAATGTGTACAAACTTGTAGATTATATATTAGGAAATGTTTAAGTCAAGATTTCCTCTGAAGGACTGTTGAAAATTAATTTTTTTAATTAAGTGGTATGTTTTCTCTCTCAGGATCAATAGTGGAAAAGTGAGAGATGTCTTAGCAGGCAGGGCTTTACCTGTTTGTTTCTTATGGTAATAATATCGAATTAAACTTTTGATTTTTTTTTTTTTTGGCTTGATTTAAAATATTCATGTATCACTTTCATAGAATCATAGCAGGTTGGAAGGGACCACAAGGATCATCTGGTCCATGAAAAAAAAGGTCGTAGGTAGGCGCTGGGTAGAGACTCGAACTCTTGTGGGTTACTCTGAGCAGTATTTATTGTAGAAGATTCACAGGAACAGCAGCATTGGGTCACCTCCTCAGAGAGTGACAATCATACAGCAGTATAACTAGTCATTATATAGGGTTCTAACAGGTATTATGCAACTAAGCAAAATTTATCACTGTCTATCACTGTCGATATCTATCACTGTCGATATCCTCAGGTTCCTTCCGTTCCAGTGGTCTGCGGGTTCTACTTCTTCTTTCTTGGCAAGTACCGAACGACAGGTCATCGGGTCGCAGGGCTAGCTTCTTTTGAAGTTCCACCTGTCTCATTTGTTATCCATAGTTCACCAGTCTAGCATAGAAATCAGCAACCCTAAGAATAGCATTTATCAATGTCTTAACTAAGGGTACAAAGCAAGCATAAGGTAACCACGCTCGTGGTTCTGGGTAAGGACTATACAGGGGACAAGCTGAGACTTTCTTGAATTTCTGGTGTCACTCCTTGATACCAATGCATATAATTTCTGATCCGAGCAAAACTGTTTTGCAGATAGAGCAAGTACTGCGTTACTGCCTCGTCCCCTTCCAGGAGGGCAGTTTTGGCAGACATAAAGGTAAACGGTACTGCCAAAACTCGCCTGAACAAAACTTCAGCAGGGCTGAGTTTAGTAGTAGCATGAGGAGTTGTACGAAGATCCCATAAAACAAGCGGTAATGCTTCAGGCCATTTGAGACCTGTGTCTGCAGTGACTTTTGCCAAACGATCTTTAATAGTGCGATTCATCCGCTCTACCTGACCAGAAGATTGTGGATGGTAGGGCGTGTGAAAGGCAGCCTGTATATCAAGAGCAACATAAACTTGCATTAGAACAGCAGCAGTAAAGTGCGGTCCCCTATCAGAATCAATAATTTCAGGGATACCGTACCTTGGAATGATATCACGAAGCAGGGTCTTAACCACAATTTTCGAATCGTTCTTGCGAGTAGGAAAGGCTTCCACCCAGTGCGAAAGTTGATCAACAATAACAAGAATATACTTATATCCCATAGAAGGGGGGAGTTCTGCGAAATCAATTTGCAGTTTCTGGAAAGGAAAGTAAACAGGCGGCCGCTTGCCAGGGACTGTTGTGACCTTTGTGACCCCATATTTCTTGCAAAGAGTACAAGAGTCAGTCAGGCGTTTTGCAGCACTGTAAACTCCAGGCGCTGCCCACAACTGTTGAATTTTAGAAGCTACAGCTTCAGGCCCCCCATGAGTACGATCGTGAATCCAGCGAGTTAGAGGAAGGACATACCTCATAGGCAATAAGGGTTTAACACCTAGTTTCCAGATGCCGTCCTGTTGCGTTGCTTCCCAGCGTTTCCATTTGTTGAGCTCTTCTTCATCCAGTTCATCATAAAGGGCAGGACCAACGGGAAAAGGAAGAAGGGTAGCAACCACAGTCGTAGCAGGAGATGCATCGTGGACTGCTGCCGCTCTCGCCGCGGAGTCGGCCAAGGCGTTGCCATGAACGAAAGAATCAAGGCGTTTAGTATGAGCAGGAATGTAAATAACAGCAATTTCTCGTGGTTCCTGGATAGCGAGCAGCAAATCATGAATTAATTGTCCATGAGCAATAGTACGACCGGCGGAGGTCAAAAAACCGCGTTCTTTCCAAAGTGCGCCAACAGAATGACAAATGCCAAAAGCGTACTTAGAGTCTGTATAGATATTAACTCGGAGACCTTTAGCAAATGTTGCAGCACGAGTCAAGGCAATTAGTTCTGCGGCTTGTGCTCCAAGTGCTGGAGAGAGAGGTTCAGCAAAAAGTACGCGATTTTCAGTGGCAACAGCAAAACCAGTAAAACGCTTACCATGCAGATAGTAACTTGATCCGTCTGTGAACAGGTTAAGGTCAGGGTGGGCGAGAGGAACATCTTGCAAATCTTCTCTGGTTTTAGAATAAGTGGTGACGAATTGCACACAGTCGTGTGGGTCATTGGAAAGGTGCACCTCAGGTAGAAGGGTAGATGGATTTAAGGGTTTTGACCGTTTTAAAGAGATATTATCAGTCAGTAACAGGATGGCTTCGTATCGATGTGTGCGCTGCGGTGAGAGAGACTTGGTAGCATATCGGGTTAGTAAAAGTTCAACTTCATGAGGCACGGCAACAATCAATTTGTGACCCAGAACAAGTGGGCGAACTTTTTCCACTAACTCCGCAGCTGCTGCTACTGATCTAAGGCAGTGTGGCGACCCTTTGATAACTGGGTCAAGAGCAACTGAATAATAACCCACAGGTCTTTCATAGGGTCCATGAGGTTGTACTAGGACCCCCTTTGCTATGCCACCCTTCTCAGTAGCATACAAAGTGAAAGGTTTAGAGTAATTTGGCAGGCCTAAAGCTGGGGCTGTGACTAAGGCTTGCTTCAAAGATGCAAAGGCATCGGACAATTCTGGCGTCCAGACAATTGGCTCTGGAGCTTTGTCCTTTGTAGTTTCAATAAGTGGTCTAGCTAGTTCGCTAAACCCTAAAATCCATGGTCGACAGAACCCAGCTTGGCCAAGGAAAGCTCTCATTTGTTTTTTAGTAACAGGTGGTGTAATTTGAAGAATAGCGTTGATTCTGTCGGGATCAATCTTTCGAACTCCTCCTGCTAAAACAAAGCCCAAATATTTTACCTCTGGTTCACAGAATTGTAACTTAGCTAATGAGGCACGATGACCCTTATGATATAGTCGAATGCAAAGGTGCTCTGTATCAATTGCACAGGCCTCCCGAGTTCGGCTAGCAACAAGTAAATTATCAACATATTGAATCAGTGCAGATTTGTTTGGCAATTCAATATCTTGGAGATCATATTTGAGAATTTGCGAAAACAAGGTAGGGGAAGCAGTAAAGCCTTGAGGGAGCCGAGTCCAAGTCAATTGGTGACCTTCCCAAGTGAAGGCAAACAAAGGTTGGCTTTCTTCTGCTACAGGTATGCTAAAGAAAGCTCCTGTCAGATCTAAAACAGTGTACCAGTGCGCCCAAGATGGAATTTCGGTTAAAATTAAACTTGGATCTGGTACAACTGGGTGCGGAGCTTCAACATAATAATTGATAGCCCATAAATCTTGTACAAAATGGTACTCAGGATCTCCATCCTCATCTAGTCGATTTTTACTTACTGGAAGAATTGGGGTATTAAATGGACTCATAATAGGTTTTAGAATCCCTTCATTGAGAAAGGTTTGAATTTGTTTTCGCAAACTCGGTAATGCAACAGCTGGTATTGGATATTGCTTAATAGCAGGAGGGGGACCACCTTTAGTTTTAATGACAACCGGCAGCGCAGACTTCAAAAGACCAATATCTTTAGTTGTATGACTCCAAAGTCCAGAAGGGACATTCCGCAATTCCCACGGAATGGCCACTTCTTTCTTCAGAGTATGATCTAGAGTGAAAACACTTCCAATAAAAATCAATTTAGCTTTACCTTTACCATAGGTCAATTGAGTACCAAACTCTTGTAAGAGATCTCGTCCCAGCAAAGAAGTTGGTGCCCCCGGTGCAACAATAAAGCGAGCCCATGTAACTTTATCGCCTAAAGTAATAGGGAGTGGTTTAGAGAGAGCATGGTTAAGCACAGAGCCTGTAACACCCTTGATAGCAATCATTTCCTGCGATGTCTGTGGCACATCAAAGTTGAGAAGCGAGAGTGTAGCCCCAGTATCTACTAAGAAAGAGACTGATTTTCCATTAACATCAGCTAAGACATGACCTGTAGAGGAAATTTCTAAAGTCATTATACAATGCTTACTGAGAGTAGCTACGACGATATGGAGGCGGCGGAGCAGAAGGGGCGTCAGTAATACCACCAAGTTGACTACCAGCAGTGGCAGCAGGTGCAGGTAGAGTAGCTCCTGGTTGATATTGGGGTCGCAACGGGCATTCACGTTGCATGTGTCCTAAATTACCACACCAAAAACAGGTTAATTGCATTGCGTCATTCGTAGGGTTGGTAACAGCAGGGTTTGTAACAGGGAAAGAACCCCCCATGGGTGGAAAGGAACTTCCCATCCCGATTCCTCTGCCGAGGAGTCCCCGGCCCCGAGGGAAGCGAGCTCGGAATACCCCTCGGACTCCTTGGGGATACCCACGTCCCCGAGTTGCGGAAACCCCCTGAGCTATGGCTACAGCTAGTAAGTTCATATCTTCCTGTCTTTCTCTCCGATACCGTCTACATTCGACCTCACGTTCTTTCTCCTGCCGAAGGCCCTCAGCCTCCCTTTCTAATTGTAGCTTACGTTGTTGCTCTTCTGTACGGCCGTTATACACAAAATTAGCAACAGAGAGAACTTTTTGTAAATTCTCTGCTTGCCAGCCAGGCATATGTTTTTGAAAATGTTTTCGAATATCAGGGGCTGACTGACTGACAAAAATGCTAATAGCCAATGGTTCCTGAAAATTATCTTCGGTCATTCCTCCATACTGTATTAAAGCTTTTCTTAAGCGGTGCCAAAAGTCTCCCGGGTGTTCATCAGGAGCCTGTTGGCACTCTGTAACTTTTGACCAATTAGTCACTTTTTCATCACACTTTCGAATTGCTTCAATCAGATTATCAATTGCAACTAAATAGGTAGCTTTTTGGTCCTCCTCATGTAAGTTCCAATTTGGATCTTGTTCCAGCCAGGGATTACGTCCCTGTGTCTGTTCAGCCAATTCTTTATCTTTAGCCAGGATCTTTTGTTTCTCCTCATGTGTAAATAATTCGGACAAAAGTGTTTGCATATCATTCCAGCTGGGAGAGTAATCTCGGGCAATAGTTCGAATTATTTTAGAGCATCGCTCCGCGTCATCACGGAGTCGCGGCATTTTATCATTCCAGAGTAAAAGATCACCTGGTTTCCAGGGGTAATGTGTAGTTACCCCGAGAAGCGGTGGCTGGTTGCCAGCGTTACTACGACCAGCTCTAGGATTAGCCACATAGGATAAAGTCATAGGGAAAATACCTGCAGGTGAATCAGTTTTGGGCTTAGAATTGTCACTTATTTTATCATCCAGATAAGCAAGTAGTTGGTGTTTATTCATTCTCTTCTGGAGTTGCTTTCGTTTTCGTATATCAGCATAGTCAAACCACAAATACAAACAGTCCATTTGTTGGGGCTGGCGGTCCTCCAGGATTTTACGGAGAGACTGCAATTTAGTTTCTTCAAATGAGCCATAAATTGGCCACCGATCATCAAGGGAAGCCCCAGCCACTCTGCTTATAAAAGGCCAATCATCTTGGCAGAGGGCAATTAATCTTTTTATGTGCAACCCTGCGGTTCCTGACAATCTTCCCCAATTTGAAATCATTTCAGCCAAAGGAGTATTTTTAGGAACTGAGGGTCCAGCCCCCATCCTTGTAAATATATTTAGAGACTTGAACTCTAATAAGAATATAAAGAAAAGAAACAAATCGGGAGAACAGGAGAGACTCGAACTCACCTGTCCCTGGCCAGGTCCCGTTGTTTCAGTTTATGCTGCAGAGTCCCATCTGTGGGGTGCCAACTGAAAAAAAAGGTCGTAGGTAGGCGCTGGGTAGAGACTCGAACTCTTGTGGGTTACTCTGAGCAGTATTTATTGTAGAAGATTCACAGGAACAGCAGCGTTGGGTCACCTCCTCAGAGAGTGACAATCATACAGCAGTATAACTAGTCATTATATAGGGTTCTAACAGGTATTATGCAACTAAGCAAAATTTATCACTGTCTATCACTGTCGATATCTATCACTGTCGATATCCTCAGGTTCCTTCCGTTCCAGTGGTCTGCGGGTTCTACTTCTTCTTTCTTGGCAAGTACCGAACGACAGGTCATCGGGTCGCAGGGCTAGCTTCTTTTGAAGTTCCACCTGTCTCATTTGTTATCCATAGTTCACCAGTCTAGCATAGAAATCAGCAACCCTAAGAATAGCATTTATCAATGTCTTAACTAAGGGTACAAAGCAAGCATAAGGTAACCACGCTTGTGGTTCTGGGTAAGGACTATACAGGGGACAAGCTGAGACTTTCAGCCTTAGCAGCACAGGTTATAACACTGATATAGGCCTAAAATCCTAATTTCCTATTTTCCTACAACAGTCCAACCTTCCTAAAATCCAGAAAAACTACATCCCCCTCCTTTCCTTCATCTACTAGGTGGGTGACCTTATTGTAGAAGGAAATGAAATTAGTTAGACAGGACTTTCCATTTGTGAACCCGTATTGACTGTGCCTGATGATTGCATTGTCCTTTAAACGTCTTTCAGTAGCACCCAGTATGACCTTCTCCATAATTTTTCTGGGTACTGAGGTTAGACTAACAGGTCTGTAGTTTCCTGGATCTTCCTTCATGCCCTTCTTGTAAATCGGATTAACACTGGTGAGCTTCCAGCAGGGACCTCCCCAGATGCTCAGCACCTTTGGTGGGGGTCCTGCTGTAACATCCACTAGCTCCTTCAGTACTCTGGGGTGAATCTCATCAGGCCCCATGGACTTATGAATACATCTGGTACAGCTGGTCCCTTACAATTTCAGTGAGACAAATAAAAAGTCCCTGTTCCCGCAGTCATGGTCCTCCAACTCAGAAGAATGGACAGCCCAAGATCTATTAGTATTATTAAAGACTTATTGTTAAATGTATTCACTCTCAAATTGTAAAATAAGGCAGTGGCTAGACCAAAGATGTGGTAGGATTCCAAATAAACTAGGCTGGCCAAACCAGCTTGAGAATTAGCCTAATCCTTCCAGATACCAATTCGGCCACAGTGATACACGTGTTTATAACCCAGCAACTTCTTTCTTGTTGAATGAAGGTAGCATCCTAAGGAAGTAACAGCTAGTTGTCATAATATCATCTTAAAGTACCATTTAGGAATATGAAAGGATAAATTATTTCCTAAAGGGTGTGCTGTATTGGTACAGTCAAGGTCATATCAGAAGGAGACTTTTCACAGAAGTTGAGTATGGAGCACTATTAGATATAACATTAAATATAGCATTTAGGACAAAATATAAAACCCTATTTCTTAACGTCTTTTGTGTGGGAATTTTTATTGTACCCCTTGAGGTGAATTAAAACCACATTTATGCTTAAATATAAAGGACAAAATTAATGAACACTGCATTGGGTGGAGTCCTACTGCCATAAGCGGTTCTACGAGGAGTCTGCGAACATGTATCACAAGCTGATTCTTTATATACACTTGCACCAGCACCGATCCCATGAGCAGTTGCATGAGGCGTCTCAGCCCGGCCTTGGGTCCATCCCCAGGCCCAGCTCTGCTGCCCATAGGTGGCCCCTGAACACTTGCATTCCAGGATGGCTGCAAGACACTGCTATGGCTGTTTCTTATCTCATCACCAAGGGAAACTTCACTCCCTTACAGGGAGTCATTGTCTCTGGCGTTCCTGCTTCCAGCCAGTTCAACCCCTTCTGCAGTTCTTGCCCTCTATGTTAGATCATTCCTCTGTCACAAATTACCACTGCTGAGCAGTTACAATTTGAATTTCCCCTTCACTTGCTATAATAATCTCAAGCATTTCTGTTTAGAATAAAATCTTAGTAACTCGAAGCTATTCTTTGTAGGTAGAGTGATTTACAGTACAGTGTTTTTGAGTTTTCTGGTGTCAAGCAAATTTAAATGTATTTACCTGGGAGGGAAGGGCAAAAAGGACTTAAAAGTAAATACTACTTCTAATTTCTAATTGTCCTGGTTTTGCTAAAAACAAGTTTCTCTTTTAGTGAATTTGCCTGTCAGCTAAAGCCTTCATATTAACTGCATTTTCCTGGAGAACCAGACACATGTTTTGTTAAACCTAGCAATGGAATGCAAACTTATTGATAAGCATGGATGGACATCTCGCGAGAGGGGCGACGAGAAACAAGAGACCAAGAAACTGACCAACTGTGTATAACATTCCATTCACGTGAATACTTCATATAAAGTGGGAGATCACGAGGATCTCGTCGCTTTTCCCCTTTTTGCCTTTTTCACTTCTGCTTATGGCCGACATTAGAAGAGGACCTTGCTAGTCGTCCCTGCGAACTGAGGCCTAGTGAGAGACTGAATCCAGCTCCGATTGGCTGCAGAGTCTAATCCAGGACTTCAGGTGCCGGCTCTGCAGTTGCTGAGACTTTCAAGATTGGTTTTGTATATTTTGTATTATTTTCTCTATTCTTATTAGTAGCATTAGTAAAACATCTTTAATTTTTTCCAACTCTCTTCACTCTGTGCTTCTTTTCCTCCCAATCGCCTCTCCTTAGTGAAAAGGGGGAAGAGGGAGGGGGAAGCGTGGGAGGGCGAGAGGGGGTTAACAATACATCTGCCAGGGTTTTATTGTCACCCCGCAATCTTAACCCTCGACACTAATCCAATTCTATTCATTATTGTCCTAGAAGGAAAAGAGTGCTAAGAATAATGACAGCAAACTGAAGATTAAGGGCAGCCTGCCATTGTAACTCTTTTTAATCCAACATAAGAGGCAGAAGTTTTCTACAACTCTGCTTCTCATATAAATATATGTGTGTCCTTGAGGAATTTTTCCCTGTTCACATAGTGTTATCTAATGGGGCAAATTGCTATGTGTTCCTGTTAGAATCTGACCTGTTTCTGCATTTTAGACTTCTCTTATGGCTGAACAAACCCAGTTCTTTCATCCTCTCAACAGAGTGGCATATGCTCCAGCCTCATGATCACCTTGGCAGCCTGGACCTGCTCCACTATGTCAATGGCTTTCTTGTAGTAGAGAGCCCAAAATGGGACACACTACTCCACATGAAGTCTCACAAATGCTGAATACAGAAGGATCACTTTCCTGGACCTGCCTGATACTTTCTAATAGAGCCTGGTATGTGGTTGGTCACCTTCACTGCAAGAGCACACTCCTGACTCATGTTCAACTTATCCACCAGGGCACACAGGTTTTATTCTGTAAAGTTGCCTTCTAACTAGTCTGCCCCCAGCCCACATTGTTGCATGGGGTTATTTGTGCCCAGATGAAGAAATTTGCATTCGCCTTTGCTGAACTTAATGAGGTTTCTATCAGACTATTTCTCCAGCCTGCTGAGGTCCTTGCTCTCTAGTATATTTACTATTTTCTCTTCTCCCCCTCCCCCCCAGTTTGGTAGCTTCTCCCTTGCTTTACCCTTATCCACACAGTCAGTAATCTCTTCATAGAAAGTAATCAGATTGGTTAGGCATGACTTCTCTTTGGTAAACCCATACTGGCTGTTCTATCCAGTCACCACCTTCTCCTTCATGTGTCTGGATAGGGCTTCAAGGAGGATTTGGTCTAAACTTTGCAGGGACTGAAGTCAGGCTGCACAGTCTGTAGTTCCCTGGATCCTCTTCCTTGTCCTCCTTGAAGACTGGTGTGACATTTGCTTTTTTCCAGTCATCAGAAACACCTCCCCAACGGTTATGACCTTTCCAATATGAGAGAGTGTCCCTGCAATGACATCAAGCCAACTCAGCACCCTCAGCTGCATCTTGTGGAACTACAGTGGGTCCATGGATTCCCTGATAGAGAGCATGGGAACAGAAATTAGCCTTGAAGATATTAAGGCCTATCCGTGAGAAAGATGGGAGTAAAGGAGTATCTGGAGATGTTAAGGATGTACCTGTGAGAGAGAAGGGAGTAGAAGAGTAACACTACTGATAGCAAAAATAGCCAATGAGATGTTACTGCTGTAACTTGTAACCAATAGTGAAGAGACACAGGAATTGGTAAAACTGTATAAAAATGCACTTGTGGCAATAAATGGCATCTACTTTCATCCTGGAAGAACTTGGTCTATGTCATTTGTCCGTCTCAACCGCGACATCTGGTGACCCCAACGTGATCCTGTATGAAGAAGGATCTCGCATGAAGAAGAGACAGTGGCAAAGCTGTGACAGCCGAAGACGAGCTGTGGAGACGGAGCCCAGTACAGCTGATAGAGCAGCAGGGGGGAGCTGCCGAAGATCCGGATCCTTGAAAAGACACCATGCCAAGAGTTGGTGAGCTACCGGGAAGGGGTGGGGGGTGGAACTTATCTAAAGAAGAGGGTATTATATTATCTACATGGAAGTTGCTTCTGAAGAAGCAGGGTGTTAGCCTTCTGGAATTGACTTTACGAAGGATGTTACTATGGGGCAAAGCACTACTGAAAGATCCAAAGAAACAACTGAACTGTTAACGATATGGCACTTGTTGCTAGAGACTTTGAGAGGATTAAAAGAGCAATGGGAACACGCAGAGACAGCGGAGAGGGGTGGCTTCTCTGGACTAGATTTGAAAAAGAAAAGAAAAAAAAAAAACAACAAAACACCGTTCAAGTCCGCGTTATCTGATGACTCGGAGGAGCATGAGGGTCTGCAGCATTTTCTTGAAAAGTTAAAAGGAAAAGGAGTATGTGTATGTGTTGCCCTGAGATCAGATAAAAATCATGAAAGACTCAAGCAAAATTAGACCTATGCAATGTAACAGCTATAGATCATTTAGGATGGAATGATGGGGATTCACTGAAAGGGGTGGGTATCCCCCAAATCTTGGGAGAAACGCTAATTGGCACACCACAATTACAGGCACAATTAGTTTCTGAAATCCTGAGGCAGTCAACAGATCTTGCATATCAAGCTATGATAAAGGTGCCTGAAACCAACAAAGCAGCCAAATCATTTACAACTATTAATCAGGGTCCCAATGAGAATTACATGCAATTTATTGACTATCTTCAAGAGGCCATGAATAAGCAAGTTGAAAACTTAGACGCTAAGGAAGGACTGGTGTTGAAATTAGCAGTAGAGAATGCTAATGTTTGCTATCAACATGTTATCTGTGAGCTTTACAGTACATATTACGTGCTTCTGTGTATTGCCTCTCTGAAAATCAAGCAGCTTGTCAGGAATGTGAGTTAATTGTTTACTGGTTGTTGTCAGAATTGTTTCTTTGTGGTATAAGTATGCTGTAAACCTTCTCCCCACTTTTCCCACTCGCACTGCAAGTGGCCCTGTGCTTCCCCCCCCCCCTCCCTCTTCTCATGGTTTTTGCTTAGGAGATGGGATAGGAAACTACTGTTTTCAGTCGTTTTCCTAAGAAATCGGTATTGGGAGGTGTTTTAGAACATAGGAAAGCACTTGGAAATATGAGGAAGAAAGATCTTGTGAAATACTATGATCAGTGGTGGCTGCTGTGTAAGTTAGATGAATGGGAAAAGTGGCTGGAGGATAGAACCTTGAAGTATAATACTTTGTTGCAATTAATGTTGTTTTTAAGGCAAGAAGAGCAGGACAAAATAAATCTCTACAAGAGATCATTGAATCATTACAGACAGTTTTACAGCTGGAACGGTTTGAACTTCAACAAGCTGAGAGAGAATTAACTGATAACACACAGGTCACAGTAAACTTGCTGAAGTCTGCAAGATGCTTTCCTTATTAACCTGTTTTCTTTGTGGGTATCTGTTAAAGCATGTTGCAGTTTTAGTAGGTCTTTGTTGTGTGGTACGGTGAGTTCACAAACTGTTAAATAATGAGAATCTAATTACTCAAAATGTGCGTTTTATGATAATACAGAAGATCATGTGTAATTTAGTTCTTTACTGCATGAATGTGATGGTAAAATTTTGTGTGTAGTAGCTGCTATTTTTCTTTCTAGCATGCTAGCTTTATTCCAGCATTCAGACTTGCGCAACTCTGTGATAGGCTGTGTCTCATCTTGGCGTACTAAACTTGGCTCTTTTGTATGCACAGTAGGTAAAGAATCCTGTTTTTGGGAAAACAGTTGTAGCACACCAGATGAGACACTAATAAAAGCCTTGCCCAGTCCACCTTGCTGTGGCGGCGGGGGGGCAGGTGCTGATTGGGCTCCAGCGTGCACTGACCTGTTTTGTCAGGGAGACCCAGCAGTACCTCTGCCTGGCTGAGGAGTAAGCAGTTCAAAGGTGCAATGCAAAAATCGAGATATTGTCTTGAATAAGGAAGAGCTTAAGTAAGAGGTGAAGAGACTAAGGTGCATTAGGGAGAGTAAAGAGGAAATTGACTGGTGGAGTCAAAACCTTTTGACTCCTAAGGGTGTGCAACAGGAGATAGTGAAGCCCTGTCCCTCCTGCCATAAGGAGAACTAATTGATGGGGGGGAATGGAAACAGGTCCCTGATCGGAGAGGTAAAAGAACCCTCTCTCGAACACCATCACCACCCTTGGTGCCCTTAACAAATAGATATGAGGTCCTGGACCCAGAAAATCAGGCATAGAACAGCCAAGAAGATCTGCCTGGAGAGCCTGCTGGATGGACCTCATCTACAAAAAGGATTACAACTGCAGCTATAAGAAAAAAACAAAGAAGGGTGGTTGTAGTTGGCGACTCTCTTCTGAGGGGAACAGAGGGCCCTATACCCCAGACCCATCCCACAGGGAGGTCTGCTGCCTTCCTGGGGCCAGGGTGAGGGACATTAATACAAGACTTCCAGAGCTAATTCAGCCCTCAGACTATTATCCCCTGTTAGTAGTCCAAGCTGGCAGTGAGGACATTAACATAAGAAGTACCAAGACAATTAAAAAAGACTTTAAAGCACTGGGTCAGTCAGTTCATGGGACAGGAGCACAGGTGATATTTGCCTCAGTTCCTGTGCTATCTGGGATGGATGAGGCCACACCTGGAGTATTGTGTTCAGTGTTCAGTTCTGGGCCCCTCAGTTCAGGAAAGACATTGAAGTGCTGGAGCGGTTCCAGAGAAGAGCAACACGACTTGAACGTAAGAGCTATGGGGAGAGGCTGAGGGAGCTGGGGTTGTTTAGTCTAGAGAAGAGGAGGCTTAGAGGTGACCTCATCACTCTCTACAACTACCTGAAGGGAAGTTATAGCCAGGTGGGGATTGGTCTCTTCTCCCAGGCAGTTAGCAATAGGACAAGGGGGCATGGGCTTAAACTCTGCCAGGGGAAATTTAGGCTGGATATTAGAAAGAAATTCTTTACAGAGAGAGTGGTCAGGCATTGGAATGGCCTGCCCAGGGAGGTGGTGGATTTGTCGTCCCTGGAGGTTTTTAAACTGAGATTGGACATGGCACTTAGTGCCATGATCTAGTAAACGGACTAGAGTTGGACCAAGGGTTGGACTCAATGATCTCTGAGGTCTTTTCCAACCCAGTCGATTCTGTGATTCTATGGATGAGGAGCTAAATAAAGAGAGGAGTAGAAAAGCCCATCTCATTAACAGGTGGCTAAAGGATTGGTGTCACCATCAACATTTTGGTTTTTTTGACCATGGGGCAAACTCCATGGTACCTAGTCTCCTCAAATCATATGGGCTTCATCCTTCTAGGAATAGCAAGAGGAGCTGGAAGCCATCGTGCAGCAGGAAAACTATGACATAGTTGCCATCACAGAAACATGGTGGGATGACTCATATGACTGGAGTGCTGCTATGTGTGGCTACAAGCTCTTCAGAAAAGATAGGCAGGGTAGGAGAGGTGGAGGGGTGGCTTTATATGTTAGAGAGTCACTCGACTCTCTTAAACTTGAGGTCAGCAGTGACAAGGTTGAGTGCCTGTGGACCAGAATCAGAGGGAAGTCCAACAAGGCTGACATCCTCGTGGGTGTCTGTTATAGACCGCCCAACCAGGACGATGAAGGAGATGAATTATTCTACAAGCAGCTGGCAGATGTCTCAAAATCGACGGCCCTTGTTCTTGTGGGTGACTTTAACCTGCCAGATATCTGCTGGGAGCTCAATACTGCACAGAAGAGGCAGTCTAGGAAGTTCCTAGAGTGTATAGAGGACAATTTCCTTCATCAGCTGGCAAATGAGCCTACCAGGGGCAAGACCCCACTAGACCTACTGTTTACAAACAGAGAAGGGCTGGTGGGAGATGTAGTGGTTGGAGGCTGCCTGGGGCATAGCGACCATGAAATAATAGAATTTTCAATACTCAGAGATGCAAGGAGAACCATTAACAAAACCTCTACGCTGGACTTCGGAGGGCAGATTTTTGCCTATTCAGAAGTCTAGTTCAGAGCATACCCCAGGAAACAATGCTTAAAAACAAGGGGGCCCAGGAGGGTTGGACATGCTTCAAGCAGGAGGTTTTGAGTGCACAGGAACAGGCTATACCAGTATGCCAAAAGGCTAGCCGGCGGGGAAGACAACCGGCTTGGCTAAACAGGGAGATTCTGAATGAAATCAGAAATAAAAAGAGACTTTACTGACTGTGGAAAAAAGGGCTGGCTACTTATGAAGAATTTATGGAAATAGCTAGATCATGCAGAAAAAAAATCAGGGAAACAAAAGTGCAATTTGAAGTTAATTTGGCCAATTCTGTTAGGGATAATAAAAAGTCCTTCTTCAAATATGTTAATAACAAAAGGAGGGGCAAGGAAAACCTCCATTCTCTGTTAGACTTTGAGGGAAATATAGTTAACAAAGATGAGGAGAAAGCTGAGGTACTCAATACCTACTTTGCCTCAGTTTTTACCAGTAAGACAGGTGGCCCTCAGGACAACTCATCTCTGGAGCTGGTTGACAGAGATAGGAAGCCAAATAGGCCCCTTGTATTCCAGGAGGAAATAGTTGGTGATTTACTGAGCCATCTGGATCCTCACAAGTCTATGGGACCAGATGAGATCCATCCTAGGGTGATGAGGGAGCTAGCAGAAGAACTTGCCAAGCCGCTCTCCATCATCTTCCAACAGTCCTGGCTCACTGGGGAGGTCCCATATGATTGGAAATTGGCCAATGTTACCCCAATCCACAAAAAGGGCTGCAGAGCTGACCCTGGCAACTACAGGCCTGTCAGCCTGACCTCGGTGCCTGGCAGGGTTGTGGAGCAGATCATCCTGAATGGAATCACACAGCACCTTCAGGATGGACAAGGGATCAGACCCAGCCAGCATGGGTTAAGGAGGGGCAGGTCCTGTCTGACCAACCTGATCTCCTTTTATGATCAGGTGACCCAGCTGGTGGATGAGGGGAAAGCCGTGGATGTGGTCTATCTGGACTTCAGCAAGGCCTTTGACACTGTCTCCCATAATATACTCCTGCAAAAGCTGGTAGCCCATGGCTTGGACAAGTGTACTCTACGCTGGGTTAAGAACTGGCTGGAGGGCTGGGCCCAGAGACTGCTGGTGAACGGGGATGCATCTAGCTGGCGGCCAGTCATTAGTGGTGTTCCCCAGGGGTCAGTGTTGGGTCCAGTCCTGTTTAACATCTTTATTGACGATTTAGATGAGGGGATTGAGACCATCATCAGCAAATTTGCTGATGACACCAAGTTGGGAGGGAGTGTCGACCTGCTGGAAGGCAGGAGGGCTCTGCAGAGGGATCTGGATAGACTGGAAAAATGGGCTGATTCCAATGGGATGAAGTTCAATAAGGCCAAGTGCCGGGTGCTGCACTTTGGTCACAACCACCCCCTGCAGCGCTACAGGCTGGGCGCAGAGTGGCTGGAGAGCAGTCAGACAGAAAGGGACCTGGGGGTACTAATTGACAGGAAGCTCAACATGAGCCATCAGTGTGCCCAGGTGGCCAAGAAGGCCAACGGTATCCTGTCCTGTATCAAAAATAGCGTGGTCAGCAGGACAAGGGAAGTGATCCTTCCCTTGTACTCTCCATTGGTGAGGCCACACCTGGAGTATTGTGTTCAGTTCTGGGCCCCGCAGTTCAGGAAAGACATTGAAGTGCTGGAGCGGGTCCAGAGAAGAGCAACACGACTGGTGAAGGGACTTGAACATAAGACCTATGGTGAGAGGCTGAGGGAGCTGGGGTTGTTTAGTCTAGAGAAGAGGAGGCTTAGAGGTGACCTCATCACTCTCTAGAACTACCTGAAGGGAAGTTATAGCCAGGTGGGGATTGGTCTATTCTCCCAGGCAGTCAGCAATAGGACAAGGGGGCATGGGCTTAAACTCTGCCAGGGGAAATTTAGGCTGGATATTAGAAAGAAATTCTTTACAGAGAGAGTGGTCAGGCATTGGAATGTCCTGCCCAGGGAGGTAGTGGACTCACCGTCCCTGGAGGTTTTTAAACTGAGATTGGACATGGCACTTAGTGCCATGATCTAGTAAACGGACTAGAGTTGGACCAAGGGTTGGACTCGATGATATCTGAGGTCTTTTCCAACCCAGTCGATTCTGTGATTCTATGGATGAGGAGCTAAATAAAGAGAGGAGTAGAAAAGCCCATCTCATTAACAGGTGGCTAAAGGATTGGTGTCACCATCAACATTTTGGTTTTTTTGACCATGGGGCAAACTCCATGGTACCTAGTCTCCTCAAATCATATGGGCTTCATCCTTCTAGGAATAGCAAGAGGAGCTGGAAGCCATCGTGCAGCAGGAAAACTATGACATAGTTGCCATCACAGAAACATGGTGGGATGACTCATATGACTGGAGTGCTGCTATGTGTGGCTACAAGCTCTTCAGAAAAGATAGGCAGGGTAGGAGAGGTGGAGGGGTGGCTTTATATGTTAGAGAGTCACTCGACTCTCTTAAACTTGAGGTCAGCAGTGACAAGGTTGAGTGCCTGTGGACCAGAATCAGAGGGAAGTCCAACAAGGCTGACATCCTCGTGGGTGTCTGTTATAGACCGCCCAACCAGGACGATGAAGGAGATGAATTATTCTACAAGCAGCTGGCAGATGTCTCAAAATCGACGGCCCTTGTTCTTGTGGGTGACTTTAACCGGCCGGATATCTGCTGGGAGCTCAATACTGCACAGAAGAGGCAGTCTAGGAAGTTCCTAGAGTGTATAGAGGACAATTTCCTTCATCAGCTGGTAAATGAGCCTACCAGGGGCAAGACCCCACTAGACCTACTGTTTACAAACAGAGAAGGGCTGGTGGGAGATGTAGTGGTTGGAGGCCGCCTGGGGCATAGCGACCATGAAATAATAGAATTTTCAATACTCAGAGATGCAAGGAGAGCCATTAATAAAACCTCTACACTGGACTTCCAGAGGACAGATTTTTGCCTATTCAGAAGTCTAGTTCAGAGCATACCCTGGGAAACAATGCTTAAAAACAAGGGGGCCCAGGAGGGTTGGACATGCTTCAAGCAGGTGGTTTTGAGTGCACAGGAACAGGCTATACCAGTGTGCCGAAAAGCTAGCCGGCGGGGAAGACAACCGGCTTGGCTAAACAGGGAGATTTTGAAGGAAATCAGAAATAAAAAGAGAGTTCACCGACCGTGGAAAAAAAGGGCTGGCTACTTATGAAGAATTTATGAAAATAGCTAGATCATGCAGAAAAAAAAAAAATCAGGGAAACAAAAGTGCAATTTGAAGTTAATTTGGCCAATTCTGTTAGGGATAATAAAAAGTCCTTCTTCAAATACGTTAATAACAAAAGGAGGGGCAAGGAAAACCTCCATTCTCTGTTGGACTCTGAGGGAAATATAGTTAACAAAGATGAGGAGAAAGCTGAGGTACTTAATACCTACTTTTCCTCAGTTTTTACCAGTAAGACAGGTGGCCGTCAGGACAACTGGCCTCTGGAGGTGGTTGACAGAGATAGGAAGCCAAATAGTCCCCTTGTATTTCAGGAGGAAATAGTTGGTGACTTACTGAGTCATCTGGATCCTCACAAGTCTATGGGAACAGACGGGATCCATCCTAGGGTGATGAGGGAGCTAGCAGAAGAGCTCACCAAGCCACTCTTCATCATCTTCCAACAGTCCTGGCTCACTGGGGAGGTCCCATATGATTGGAAATTGGCCAATGTTACCCCAATCCACAAAAAGGGCTGAAGAGCTGACCCTGGCAACTACAGGCCTGTCAGCCTGACCTCGGTGCCTGGCAGGGTTATGGAGCAGATCATCCTGAATGGAATCACACAGCACCTTCAGGATGGACAAGGGATCAGACCCAGCCAGCATGGGTTTAGGAGGGGCAGGTCCTGTCTGACCAACCTGATCTCCTTTTATGATCAGGTGACCCACCTGGTGGATGAGGGGAAAGCTGTAGACATGGTCTATCTAGACTTAAGCAAAGCCTTTGACACTGTCTCCCATAATATACTCCTGCAAAAGCTGGTAGCCCATGGCTTGGACAAGTGTACTCTACGCTGGGTTAAGAACTGGCTGGAGGGCCGGGCCCAGAGAGTGCTGGTGAATGGGGCTGCATCCAGCTGGCGGCCAGTCACTAGTGGTGTTCCCCAGGGGTCAGTGTTGGGTCCAGTCCCGTTTAACATCTTTATTGGTGATTTAGATGAGGGGATTGAGACCATCAGCATCAGATTTGCTGATGACACCAAGTTGGGGGGGAGTGTCGACCTGCTGGAAGGCAGCCAATTCCGAAGAGAGAAAAGAGAGAAAACAGGCAGTCAAGCCCAGAGACCTCTGGAAAGTGGTAAAAAGCCAAACTAAACGTCCCGCACAGACCTCCCCCGGCTGCGCCCCAGAAAGAGCAAGTGATAGCAGAAGAATAAGAGCAAAGGGGAGCAACCCAGAAGAGCAACTCTCCTTAAATCTGAAGCCCGATGCCAATGGGATGGAATACTCTTATTGATCAGTCTGGATGTCAGTCAAGCTCTGCCCTATCTCTGCCTTGCTGTCTTACGCCTGTAGGCAGAGCACTCAGAATGTCCTTGGCTCTCAGACCAGAGCAATTAAAAACATTAGCTCTGTGCTGGGGTGTGATCTGCTTGTCCTCAAACTAAATCCAAATAATGAGCATGCTAGCTATGAAAAAGAAACGTTTCTAACTGCATGAAGAAAATTAACCCATTTTCAGTGAAATGAAGCAACAGATGTTTTCAAAATTGAAGCAGCTTTTACAGCCATTACCTACTCAGGGAAAACAATAATAAGAAACACTGATATCAAAATCCTTTAGCATACTATAATTCTGTAATACAACTACCAGGGTTGTCATGCTGGTAAAACATACTGTCAAAAGATCTGCAGCTCTTGGTCTTCCCTTAATACAAAAAAGCAGATGAGTTAGTTATGATGGAGACAAACTAAATCTAAATATTTACATATTGGTCTTGTGGAAACATATCCAGGGCATATGCTTGTAGTACAAGATTGCAAAGTATGACGAGCCAGCCTGTGACAGGGAAGGAAAACAGGAGTGCCGTCACCTTCCAGTAATACATACACATTGCTCCAGCTCCTGCAGTTGATGTTACTCTGGGTCTGATAACCTGATGTAAGTATGCTCTAGACTCCCTGCACTCACAAGTTTATCGGTATTCAGTGTGCCGTTCTGCTTCCTTGTGAGTCTCCTGGAAGGAGTTCTTGGCTTGGCTACAGCTCAAACCTTTACCTCCTCTGCTGCTGGTTTGTCTGGGAGGGGGGAGAGGTCAAGTGCATCCTCCACACCAGGGTCTAATTTACTGGTAATTAACTTAATAAAAGTCACTACTAAGATATTATTAGATCAAAATTATTCCCAGTTTTGTTTTTCAAATAGTGAAAATGGAAGAAGTATCACTGAATCGGGAGTTTCAAATACAATTGGGAAATAAATAGCAACCTAATTGGTATCACCTGATATATGAAAATCCAGAATTTTTTCTGCCTCATGCTTAATCATCTACCAGTACTAGAGACAGTAGATTTAGTATTTTGATAGAGATACTGAGGATTATTTTACATTGTTCTTTATTATTTTCATTAAATATGATAGCCTATGTTCTACAAGATAAGTATCAATCACATTTCTTTTTATGATAAGCAACAGATCCTGTAGGTAAGACATTTTCTTTTCTCCTGTTTTGGCCTTGCCTATATTACCAAATAGAACCACATTACATCATTTAAAAACTTGATGCCTGTCTGTTGAAATTTGTATCTTACCACATGTATGTTCTTAGTAACTTGTGAAATAAAAGGTAAAATCTCAGTGTTTGTGTGTATTTTAACATACATTTTAAAGAGATATAACATTTATTTTATTTAGGCACTTTCTGCACATATGCTTTATGCAGTATGTCAGTTTAGGTATGTCAGCTCAAAGGTATATCTCATGATTACTCAAGAGAAAATCCTCAATCTGTAAGTAAAAGAATCCAGACAATAATATGTGTTTTCATGAAATGTATCTGTTGAATTTGTTGCAGCAAAGAAGGCTAACACGATGCTGGGCTGCATTAGCAAGGGCATCACCAGCAGAGACAAAGAAGTAATTATGCCACTCTACCCAGTGCTTGTCAGGCCACACCTGGAATCCATGTTCAGTTTTGGTCCCCGCTATACAAAAAAGATGTGGACAGACTGAGAAGGGTCCAGAGAGGGGCCCACAAAGATGATCAAAAGACTGGGAAGTCTGTCAGTATGAGGAAAGGCTGAGAGAACTGGGCTTGCTCAGCCTTGAGAAAAGAAGGCTTAAGGGAGAACTCATCACCATGTTCCAGTATTTAAAGTGTGGCTATTAAGAAGACGGAGTCTCCCTTTTTACAAGGAGTCACATGGAAAAGATGAGGAGTAATGGGTACAAGTTACTCCCGGGGAGATTCCAACTGAACCCAAGAGAGAAATTTTACACAATAAGAACAATGAGCCATCAGAATAATCTCCCCAGGGAAATGGTGGATTCCCCAACATTGGACACTTTTAAGATTCAGCTGGACAGGGTGCTGGACCATCTTGTCTAGACTGTGCTTTTGCCAAGAAAGGTTGGACCAGATGGTCCTTGAGGTCTCTTCCAACCTAGTATTCTATGATTCTATGAATGATTTTTTAAAAATGTTTTAACTTAGAAGTGGATCTTTAATTACACTTTATATTTAATAGCACAGTATTTTCTAGTTTGTAGAAACTGTATGAGGGCAACTACACTAATAGATGATACCGGGGGCAAATTATCTAAGCATGTGTTCAGGAAGCCAGCAGTCCTGGGGCCGTTAAATATGTTTTTCTTTAGAATAAATGTCAGATTTGTGGCCCCCCATTTCACCAAGCCTACTAATAGAGTCTGCAGAAATGTAGTACTACCTACTGTGGGGAAAGATACAGTTAGAGAGTATTTAACCCAACAGACACATACAGCTCCATGGGACCAAGTTCAACAAGGGTGAGTGCCGGATTTTGCATCTGGGACACGGCAACCCTGGCTGTACATACAGACTGGAGGATGAGATGCTGGAAAGCAGCTCTGCGGAGAGGGATCTGGGGGTTCTGGTTGACAACAAGTTGAACACGAGCCAACAGCGTGCCCTAGCAGCCAAGAGGGCCAACTGTGTTTTGGACTGCATCAAGCACAGTATTGCCAGCCAGGCAAGGGAGGTGATTGTCCTGCTCTACTCTGCACTGGTGCAGCCTCATCTGGAGTACTGTGTGCAGTTCAGGGTGCCACAGTGTAAAAAAGATATTAAGCTACTGGAGAGTGTCCAGAAGAGGGCTACAAAGTTGGTGAAGGGCTTGGAGAGGAAGCCTTATGATTCTTTGGAAAATAGCCTGATTTCTTTCAACCTTTCCTCACCAAACATTTTTTCTCTCCTGATGATCATTCTTGCTGCTCGTCTGGACTTACAATGTGTGATTGACATCTTCCTTAAAGTGTGATTCCTAAACCTATACGGAGTAAACCTGCACAGATTTACCAGTGCTGACCAGAGGAGAATTATGAGGGGCGGCTAAAGTCACTGGGTTTGTTCAGCCTGGAGAAGAGGAGACTAAGAGGAGACCTCATTGTGGTCTACAGCTTCCTCACAAGTGGAGGAGGAAGGGTAGGCGCTGAACTCTTCTCTTTAGTGACCAATGACAGAACCCGAGGGAATGGCAGGAAGATGTGCCAGGGGAGGTTTAGGCTAGATGTTAGTGTGGCAGTTGCACATCTCCCTGAGATCTGGAGCCTTCAATGGGGCAATTAATGGCTCTTTTAGCACCTTAATGGGACCCTGAGTCAGCTGACAGGGTCGTTAGCAGAGGAGGTGCCCAGAGTAGCTGAGAAACTTCTGGACCATGTTGTAATGCCCACAGCCAGATCTGACCAGACTATAAACGGGGGCTCCCACTGAGGGCCCCCTTTGAAGTGGTCTTCTCGGAGCAGCGGGTCTGTGAACTGGAGCCCTCCCCTTAATCTGGGGTGCTGTCTAAGGAGACTTCCCGGGATTGAGAGTGCCTCACCTCCTTGTTTGGGTGAGTGGTTATTTGCTGGATATATCCTTGAATAAGTCCTTGCCTAACCCAGGCGAGTGACTATTTCTTGTGGGTACCCTGGAGTCAGAGGGCTCTGGTTTGTTTCTTGTGAGTGTGTGAATGCACGCTGTGGATCCTCATTATTCTTATGCTGTTGTACCCCAATAATGTCCTCAACTGATATCCGAACCTGTATTTTATGTTGTCAGAGTGCTAACTAATTGTATAAACCCTGTTTTGGTCGGTTTATTGGCTGCACTTTTCTGGTCAGAGTAAAGTCTCTTTTGGAACTTGTTGTCCGCCTAAAACTGACTTTGGGGTGCCTCCGTGACAATTAGGAAAAGGTTCTTCACCCAGAGGGTGGTGGAGCACTGGAACAGGCTCCCCAGGGAGGTGCCCCAAGCCTGGCAGTATTCAAGAAGAGACTGGACAACACCCTCAGACACATGTTGTGAACTGTGGAGTTGTCATATGCAGGGACAGGAGTTGGGCTCGATGATCTTTGTGGGTCCCTTATAACTCAGGACATTCTATGATTCTATGATCAGACAGGATGCTGTCGCGGTTCAGACGGACAAACGACATAGACCAAGTTCTTCCAGGATGAAAGTAGTAGATGCCATTTATTGCCACAAGTGCATTTTTATACAGTTTTACAAATTCTTGTGTCTCTTCACTATTGATTACAAGTTACAGCAGTAACATCTCATTGGCTATTTTTGCTATCATCAATGATACTCTTTTACTCCCTTCTCTCTCACGGATGCATCCATAACATCTCTGGATACTCCGTTACTCCCATCTTTCTCACTGGTAAGCCTTAATATCTTCAAGGCTAATTTCTGTTCCCATTCCCTCCGTCAGGGAATCCACGGACCCACCATAGTCCCCCACAATTCCCCCTGTTTGTATTTGTGCTAAAAAAAATTGCCTTCATTGTCTACTGCAAGGCCCTTTGCAGCAAAGAAATCATGCATGGCAACATTAGTAGCATTCTCATCATACTGTCCCACCATAGCCACAGGTTGTTTCTATGTTGCAGCTATAAACAGACAAATCTGCAAGTCCAATCGAATGCAATCAGTCTGTAAGGTTGTCATAAATTTATTCATCAAAGTCTCCAAGTCCATTTTGGCTGTCATATTTATTGGATATTGTTTTCCCTTGCTGGATCGAAGTCCTCTTTCAGTTCTATCAGTGTAGTATTTGCTTTATTGAAACATTGGCTGTTAATACTAGTGGAAATACAGCATTCAAAATTTCCTTGGAGATTCCTCACTCAAAGCAAGCAGATCTACACCATCCAAGCAGCTTCTTGTAGGACACGCAACTAAACAGCTTGAGCTTGAGCTTACAATTTACTTAACAAATCTTGACCCAAGAGAGGTATAGGGCTTTCTGGCAAACACAAGAATTCATATGGTAAAACTTTGTTCCAAATTTGGCATTCCATTGGTCCTTTCTTTCATTCTCTCCCATGACCTCAAAAACTAGCACGGTGAATTTACTAAGAAGTCTCTTACAACTAGTTACCACAGAATAAGTCTATTTAAAAAAAAAAAAAAAAAAAAAAGGTTTAATTGGTTTAATTTCCCAGCTTCATTAGAGCTATGGATCCACTGGCAATGCCTTTAAATTTCACCTTCAGACTCCTTCATGCAGCATTACAGTTCTCCAGCAGTAACATTGCTGGGGGGTGAGGTGGGGGGGAATAAAACCTCCCTCTCACCCCCATCTGAGATGGCAAGACCTCCAGCCCAGCATGAAAACAAATCAGTTCAAACTCCACATCAAACCAACCTGGCTGCACTCCACACCAAAGTAGTACCAGTCTGACCCAGAGAAGCACTGATCCCTCTGACCCCCCAAAGCTGACCAGTGTGAAAAGACTGACTTCAGCAAGGAGGTAGAATGATGAGCTCTCTCCCCAGATGTGCCAGAACCTAAGAAACAAGATGGAAGCAAAAAGAAACAGCACCAACAACCCCTGATTCAAAGCCGAGAAGCAACGCAGTGCCACAACAAGGATGGATGACAACACTCCATGAAAAAAAAAAAAGACAGAGCGGGGGGAATAAAGCCCCCCTTTCTCCACTTAGCTACTTAGCTATGGGCAACCAGGTTTTTCTTTTTTTTTTTTTTTTCTTTCTCGCTGCAGTTCAGATATAGCCAAGGCCATGCAGGTGGCGTAATCGCTGGTACAAAGTGGGAGGCTCTGGCAAACTCCTCCGTTACAATGAGCTGAGTTTATCTTGCAGCTTGACACAGGCCTGAAATTTATATTCAAGCTATATAACACAGGCCTGGGATATTTTGCTCTTTTGTTTTCCCATTTCATTCCAACCATAATACACTTTATATGCAATTCCAAGTAGCTCAGCAATAGTTCCATTCCTTAGCTTCATTTACCTTTTAAAATTTACAGATGTCAAAAACCAGCATATTAACCATCAATCCATTATTCCATTTTCCTAGATCCAAATCAGTTCATATTCTAGCAACTTTTAAATACACCCTCATACAATACCAAGTTCACATCCACCATAGCATTTAGGGTTTGTTTTGTTTCTGGTTTTGTGTTTTTGTGTGCGTGTGTGTTTTTTGCTTTTTTTTTTTTTTTTTTTTTTGGGGGGGGGGGGAGGGTGTGTGGGTTTTTTTGTTTTTGTTTTGTTTTGTTTGTTTTTTTTCAATGTGAATCAGATTTTAACAATTTAAATTATTTTCTGGTCTGAAAATTCGCTAATTAACTTACAGTACCATACTTCACCCAGTTTTTTCCAGAAGAACATTAATTGCAATACAGCACTAAATCCCAGAATTCCACATCTAAACCACATTCAAGTACAGTATCATTCCAAGTTTTCTTTTACCAGAATATTTCCCCAAAAATTACTCTAATGTGTAAGGATGCATCGTAAGGGGGAGCAAGGTGGTATTTTAGCAGCGGAAACAGTTCCCATTTTGTAATTATCTCCCCAAACAAAATTCTTTTGGTACCAAAAATATATATATGCAAATTAAAATAATGAGCTCAGATATGGAAACCAAACACCAAGTTCAAATATGCAGATAGATCACAGTTACACTTATTCAAGACAATATCTCGATTTTAGCATTGCACCTTTGAACCGCTTACTGCTCAGCCAGGTAGAGGTATCGCTGGGTCTCCCTGACAAAACAGGTCAGTGCGCACTGGAGCCCCATCGGCACCTGCCCCCCCACTGCCTTGGCAAGCTGGACTAGGCAAGGCTTTTATTAGTGTCTCATCTGGGGTGCTTCAACTGTTATCCCCAAACCAGGATTCTTTACTTGGTGTGCATACAAAAGAGCCAAATTTAGTACACGGAGATGAGACACAGCCTATCACAGAGTTGTGCAAGTCTGAATGCTGGAATAAAGCTAGCATGCTAGAAAGAAAAGTAACAGCTATTACACACAAAATCTTATCATCACATTCACACAGTAAATAACTGAATTACTCACTGTCTTCTGTATAATCACAAAATGTACATTTTGAGTCAAGGCATTCTCATGATTTAGTAGTCTGTGAACTTATTGTACCATATAACAGGCAAAGATAACAGGCAACAGGCTTAAACAGATACCTGCAAAGAAAACAGGCTAACAAGGAAGACGTCTATGACTGCTGTGTTATATAGCACTGTTGAAGACAGTGTTTACTGACATGACCCTCATTACCGCAAATAAAGCACTTAAGACTCGCTTGATTTACACTGAGCTGAGACAACGCAGCTGCTAATACCGAAGCTTGATGTGTTTCACTCCCTATATTCTGACAAACCTTAACGTATTGCGCAATATCAGTGGCTTTACCTTTCACCGACAACAAAGCAGCCTGGCAGTCAGAGTTAACATTGTCATATGCCAGTTGCAGCAGTATAACTTTTGCTGCATCTTCATTTTCAACCTGTCTTGCTATAGCGGTTTACAAGAAAAATCGCCATGCTCAGTAGCCTTTTCATGGCATTTTTGCATCACCCCTTTGTGTTCCGCTGTCCTAGTCATGAAGGGGTTACTGTGTGCTGTATAAGCATCATTAAAATCAGGCAAAGGAGGTGCTGAGGGCAGAGTTTTAGACTCCTGACCCAGCTCCTCACAAATCCCTGCCTTATCTTTACACAGCTGTGATGTGATCCATTAATGATGGATATAAAACTGACTCTTTTTCGAGATCTACAGAGCCTGACTCAAAAGGATGAGTGCTGTCAAGACTCAAATCATTAGCAACCTGCTCATTTGTGTTTTTCTGTCCATCCTCCCGTTTGCCCTTGCATTATTTGCTCTGCCGACTGCAACTGTGATAGCGCAGAGTACACAAATCTCCAAGTTACATGCAAACCATCGGGGACTGCAAAACCTGAATTCTTTTGTGCGTGTAGATATTCCCCGACCTGTTTCCAGATTTTGCTGTCAAACGTCCCCTCACTCGGAAACCAAGCACAATTCTCTTTCACCCATACCAGGAGCGAAGCTACCTGCTTCTCAGAAATACGATACCCAGAAGAACATAATAGCTGCAGTAAAACCTGCAAATACAATTTATGTTCCTGAGAAGCAGCTTGCCCCATACTAATGCAATCCCGCAGCTCTCCTGTTCCATGAGGACTGCTTGTCCCTATTTATACCATAGGGATTAATGTGGCCACAAATAAGATCTACTCACCCATCGGATTGTGTGGTTGCCGCCAAACACACTGCTAGACAAAGAGCCTCCGGGGGTCGCACACTCACACGGAGTACCACTTGTGGTGATCAGAAATGATGCACACCGGGACGCAGACAGAGATGCACACACAGTCAGAGATCTTGTTCAGGAAGGAGCGCAGAGCTGAGCAGAGCAGAGAGCTGAGCCAGGCTGAAACCCTCTTTATTAGCCATTGACAATTTATAGGATTTACAGATATGGGCCTGGACTAAGATGTTACATAAGATGTTGTTCCAGTAATTGCTATTAAAAACACACCACACTGATGTTATGTTTGTTTCAGTTACGTTCCCACTCATTCACAGACCAGGCTCAAGGACATTCACACGTCATACATATAGGGACGGTTTTCCAACCCGAGATATTCTCACTGGCCTGGGCTATCACTTACACTCATAAAAACCATACTTCTGTATAATCTGTCCAAGGCCCTTTAGCTGGAACTGCTACAAGAAGACCACTCAAAGGGGGACTTCGGTGGGGACCCTGTTTTATAGCCTGATCAGGTCTGGCTGTGGGCATTCCAACATAGTCCAGAAGCTTCACAGCTACTCTGGGCACCTCATTTGTTAATGACCCTGCCAATTGACAGGGTCCTTAAAAGGACAATTGGCCAAGGGTGCCACCCCTCCTGCCCCACCAGCTGGTGGAGGTGAAGTCACCCTGCGCCAGGGCAGGGGAGGTTGTGACTGTTAGCACCTTGGTACCACCCTAGATGTGTATGTGGGGACAGGCACAGTGGGGCACAAAAGGTGCTGAAAGAGCCATCAACTGCCTCATTGAAGGCTCCAGATCTCAGGGGGATGTGCAGCTGCCACAGGTACAAAAGAGGAAATGATACAGGGCGGAAAGAAATGGGGATGGGAGCGGTGGGGTGTCAAGAAAAGGTGCATATGCTTGTTTAAAGCATGTGAAACTCCAGCCATAGACACAATTCTGTTGATGGACAGGACAGCAACAGGTGTCTTTTGGAACCAGCTGGAGGACGGTAGGATGAAAATATAGGAAGAGGCCAAGTAAAGAATACAAGAGAAGGAAGCTAAGTTGTTTAGCATTTGAATAGAACAATGAAAAACAGCTTACTGTATCCTCTCTTCCATGAATGAAGCAATGGCTTTGTCGGAAATAGTAGAGAACAATAAGTGAGGGAGGAGAGAAAAAAGGGAAATTGTAAACTGTTTGGGACACTGAAAAACAAGTGATTACAGAAAGCCTGATCCAGCTGCCAGAGATGTTAAAAAAGAAAATAATATATATTTATACTGATGTCGTGGATTGACCTTGACTGGCCACCAGGTGCCCACCAAGATGCTCTATCACTCTTCCATCAACAGAGCAGGAGGAGAAAAAAACAATAGAAAAGCATTTGGGTCAAAATAAGGACAGGGAGATCACTCATCAACTACCGTCATGGGCAAAACAGACACAGGATACAGTCCTTCACGAACTTCTCCAAGGTGGGTCCTTCCCATGGGTTGCAGTTCTTCACAAACTGCTCTAGCATGAGTCCTTTCCACAGGGTGCATTCCTTCAGCAGGTGCTCCAGCTTGGGTCCTCTGCAGGGTTACAAGCCCTGCCATCAAATCTGCACCTCTGTGGGCTTAAAATATGTAATACACTTCTGTGAATGAGTGCACAAATAATGTCTGTATAATAATAATGTTTATATCTCAGTGGTATTACCATATTTTTAAAATAGACTTGAATAGTGGTGGTAACTTCATTTTTTATGAATTGTAGGTGGTTGGTTTTTTTGTTTCCCCTCCCTTCCCCAAAGAAAAACCCACATGATATGTCTCAACATAATCAGAACCCAATTTTGCCCACAGCACTAACTTGGTGAGTACAGGACTAATTGTAATAGCTCCCTCATTTCTCTATGAGTTAGGAACATACCTTCCTTTTACTTATATGTATCCTAATTTCTGTAACTTGCATATGTAAAGAACCAACTGATTCTATTAGGTAATCATTACAAGATAGATGACCATGCTGGATTTTGTAGCATTATTTGCAACTGTGAATAGTAGCTATAGGGGAGAAAAAGGATTCTGCTCAATGCTAAGTTTTCCCCTGATGCTTTTTAAACAATGCATTATCTGTTCTTCATTCTTCAAAGTATTTTCTCCAGATGTGCAGTTATAATTCAGCAATATCATGTACACTTCTGCACTAATAAATACCTAGGACCTGCTGAGTAATCATGAAATTGATACCTAAAATCAGCAATAAGTAATAAAATAAATCTATATGAATAAGGGTCATAGATTTTAGGCATTTACTAAGTTAATAAGAATAAGGTTCACAGATGTTAGGTGTTAGACACTTGTTAGGCATTAAGTAAGAAGAATGGTATTTGTTAAGGTTAGGAGACAATGCCCTTGCTCTCAGAAGATAAGGTAGTGAGACCAGCGCAGAGACCAGCTTGAGACCCGTTACTACTATCTCTGTGGTTTCAACCCGAATAACAAAGGGACTGTGCCTGCCCAGAACCTGGGGTCAAGCAGCGGACAGTTTGAGAAAGACTCTAACTTCATCCCAGGACCCTTGAAAGACCACTGACACGTTGAACTGCGCATGCGCAAGGGACATATACATATGCTAAGTACTTCCAAGAAATGTAATGCATATGCAAAGGATTTTCAATAAATGTAATGAATATGTATGATCTGTGTGGATATAACCTGTGTCTGGGAATTGTTTGGGGCCCCCACTAGGCAAAAATTATTCCCATGGGAACCGATGAATCAATAAAGGGTGCTTACTTCTAAAATCGTAAATTGATCTGGTTTTAGGAGTTTCTTCAATAAGCCGATTTACGGTATTGAAATAACCTCATAAAGAAATGCAGCAAAGAGTTCTAATTAAATATTGAAGTTGTTTAACAACTATTCTACTTAAAATGAGAATTTCCCAACCCTGTTTCCTAATGAGTTCACAGAATCACAGAATCAACTGGGTTGGAAAAGACCTCAGAGATCATCGAGTCCAACCCTTGGTCCAACTCTAGTCCGTTTACTAGATCATGGCACTAAGTGAATTCACATGGAACTAAGTGCCATGTCCAATCTCAGTTTAAAAACCTCCAGGGACGGCGAGTCCACCACCTCCCTGGGCAGGCCATTCAAATGCCTGACCACTCTCTCTGTAAAGAATTTCTTTCTAATATCCAGCCTAAATTTCCCCTGGCAGAGTTTAAGCCCATGCCCCCTTGTCCTATTGCTAACTGCCTGGGAGAAGAGACCAATCCCCACCTGGCTATAACTTCCCTTCAGGTAGTTCTAGAGAGTGATGAGGTCACCTCTAAGCCTCCTCTTCTCTAGACTAAACAACCCCAGCTCCCTCAGCCTCTCCCCATAGGTCTTACGTTCAAGTCCCTTCACCAGTCATGTTGCTCTTCTCTGGACCCGCTCCAGCACTTCAATGTCTTTCCTGAACTGAGGGGCCCAGAACTGAACACAATACTCCAGGTGTGGCCTCACCAATGCAGAGTAGAGGGGAAGGATCACTTCCCTTGTCCTGCTGACCACGCTATTTTTGATACAGGACAGGATACCGTTGGCCTTCTTGGCCACCTGGGCACACTGTTGGCTCATGTTGAGCTTCCTGTCAATTAGTACCCCCAGGTCCCTTTCTGTCTGACTGCTCTCCAGCCACTCTGCGCCCAGCCTGTAGCGCTGCAGGGGGTTGTTGTGACCAAAGTGCAGCACCCGGCACTTGGCCTTATTGAACTTCATCCCATTGGAATCAGCCCATTTTTCCAGTCTATCCAGATCCCTCTGCAGAGCCCTCCTGCCTTCCAGCAGGTCGACACTCCCCCCCAACTTGGTGTCATCAGCAAATTTGCTGATGATGGTCTCAATCCCCTCATCTAAATCAATAAAGATGTTAAACAGGACTGGACCCAACACTGATCCCTGGGGAACACCACTAATGACTGGCCGCCAGCTGGATGCAGCCCCATTCACCAGCACTCTCTGGGCCCGGCCCTCCAGCCAGTTCTTAACCCAGCGTAGAGTACACTTGTCCAAGCCATAGGCTACCAGCTTTTGCAGGAGTATATTATGGGAGACAGTGTCAAAGGCCTTGCTGAAGTCCAGATAGACCACATCCACGGCTTTCCCCTCATCCACCAGCTGGGTCACCTGATCATAAAAGGAGATCAGGTTGGTCAGACAGGACCTGCCCCTCCTTAACCCATGCTGGCTGGGTCTGATCCCTTGTCCATCCTGAAGGTGCTGTGTGATTCCATTCAGGATGATCTGCTCCACAACCCTGCCAGGCACCGAGGTCAGGCTGACAGGCCTGTAGTTGCCAGGGTCAGCTCTGCAGCCCTTTTTGTGGACTGGGGTAACATTGGCCAATTTCCAATCATATGGGACCTCCCCAGTGAGCCAGGACTGTTGGGAAGATGATGGAGAGCAGCTTGGCAAGTTCTTCTTCTAGCTCCCTCATCACCCTAGGATGGATCCCATCTGTTCCCATAGACTTGTGAGGATCCAGATGACTCAGTAAATCACCAACTATTTCCTCCTGGAATACAAGGGGCCTATTTGGCTTCCTACCTCTGTCAACCACCTCCAGAGATGAGTTGTCCTGAGGGCCACCTGTCTTACTGGTAAAAACTGAGGAAAAGTAGGTATTAAGTACCTCAGCTTTCTCCTCATCTTTGTTAACTATATTTCCCTCAGAGTCCAACAGAGAATGGAGGTTTTCCTTGCCCCTCCTTTTGTTATTAACATATTTGAAGAAGGACTTTTTATTATCCCTGACAGAATTGGCCAAATTAACTTCAAATTGCACTTTTGTTTCCCTGATTTTGTTTCTGCATGATCTAGCTATTTCCATAAATTCTTCATAAGTAGCCAGCCCTTTTTTCCACAGTCGGTAAAGTCTCTTTTTATTTCTGATTTCATTCAGAATCTCCCTGTTTAGCCAAGCTGGTTGTCTTCCCTGCCGGCTAGCCTTTCGGCACACTGGTATAGCCTGTTCCTGTGCACTCAAAACCACCTGCTTGAAGCATGTCCAACCCTCCTGGGCCCCCTTGTTTTTAAGCATTGTTTCCCAGGGTATGCTCTGAACTAGACTTCTGAATAGGCAAAAATCTGCCCTCCGGAAGTCCAGCGTAGAGGTTTTGTTAATGGTTCTCCCTGCATCTCTTGAGTATTGAAAATTCTATTATTTCATGGTCGCTATGCCCCAGGCGGCCTCCAACCACTACATCTCCCACCAGCCCTTCTCTGTTTGTAAACAGTAGGTCTAGCGGGGTCTTGCCCCTGGTGGGCTCATTTACCAGCTGATGAAGGACATTGTCCTCTATACACTCTAGGAACTTCCTAGACTGCCTCTTCTGTGCAGTATTGAGCTCCCAGCAGATATCCGGCAGGTTAAAGTCACCCACAAGAACAAGGGCCGTCGATTTTGAGACATCTGCCAGCTGCTTGTAGAATAATTCATCTCCTTCATCATCCTGGTCAGGCGGTCTATAACAGATACCCACGAGGATGTCAGCCTTGTTGAACTTCCCCCTGATTCTGGTCCACAGGCACTCAACCTTGTCACTGCTGACCTCAAGTTTAAGAGAGTCGAGTGATTCTCTAACATATAAAGCCACCCCTCCACCTCTCCTACCCTGCCTATCTTTTCTGAAGAGCTTGTAGCCACACATAGCAGCACTCCAGTCATATGAGTCATCCCACCATGTTTCTGTGATGGCAACTATGTCATAGCTTTCCTGCTGCACGATGGCTTCCAGCTCCTCTTGTTTGTTGCCCATACTGCGTGCATTAGTTTACATGCACTTCAAGTGGGCTGCTGTTTTCCCTCTTAATTCGGGCTTTCCATCCTTAGGCTGATCTTTGGAGGGCCCAGTTTCAATCCCTTCCCCCTTCAAACCTAGTTTAAAGCCCTCCTGATCAGCCGTGCCAACTTATGGGCTATAGTCCTCTTGCTCTCCCTAGAAGGATGAAGCCCATCTGATTTGAGGAGACCCAGGAGTTCTCCGAATACATTACTAAAAATGTATAAATTATGTGGTAAATGCAAAATATGATTTTCTACACCTCCAGGGTGTGGAAAACTATTTGTAAACAAAATAAAATAATATAAAAAATAAAATATTAACTGATGTTGAAATTCTAGGGCAAGTGCATGAAATGTTTATAACTTTCTGGTTTATAAACAAAATGTAAGAAACCTGTGTAGGATGAGACCAATGGTCCATATAATTCAGTATTGTCCCTGAAAATGGCCAGTAGTGAGTGTCTAGGGTAGCATGGCAAGCATATTGTGCTATTTCCCTGAGATATTTTTTCAGCAGTCTCTTGCTCATTAACCCCCTAAGCCAGAAGTTGCAACTTTGCACTTAATAGTCCCTGATGGAAATTAAGAAAGTGCAACAACTGGACTAGACTTACAACAAAAGGTTTTGTCAGCATAAAATATTGTCTAAAAATGTGATCTTTCATTCAGGGATTACTAAATTTATATTTGCAGAACAAATATTTTGTAAGTATAAGCTGTATTATTAGTAAAGGAGTCCACTGGTATTGCCATCCCTTTCTAATACAAAATAGACCTTCTTCAGGATGCTCTCTGGTTTAAGAGAGATACTATGCTCACAATCACTAATAGAAGTACAGTTAATGCCATAATCCATTCATGTTCCCATATCAATTATTTTTCTTAAATCTTTAAAAAAAAAAACCCACAAAACCAACCCCTGCAAAAAAATTATTCTATCCAAGCACTAAAATCAACTAATTTAACTTACTAACTGAACATTTATTTGTAATATTAAAGTAATCATAATAATATTAATATTTTTTAGATACAGAATTCATAGCAATGCTAAATAAAATAATCATGGCATTCTTTTGAAAGATCTTTTTGAGAACTGCTAACTTCAGTGATGGTAGAGAGTACTGTCAGGGACTACAGTGGGTCCGTGGATTCCCTGATGGAGGGTATGGGAACAGAGATTGACCTTGAAGATATTAAGGTGTACCCTTGAGAAAGAAGGGAGTAAGAGAGTAACATTGACGATAGCAAAATTAGCCAATGATATGTTACTATTGCAGCCTGTAACCAATAGCAAAAAGACACATGAGCTGGTAAAGACTATATAAAAAAGCATTTATGGCAATAAATGGAGACTGCTGTTTTTACATAAGAAGAACTTTGTCTAGGTCATTTGTCCATCTCAACTGCGACATATGGTGACCCCGATGTGATTTGAACATGCCGACATGATGCTGCATGAAGAAGGGGATGGCAGCAGAGCCATGACGGCCGACGTTGAGCCATGGAGACAGAGCCCGGTGTAGCAAGGAGAGCAGTGGGGAGAGCTGCCATTGATCCAGACAACTGAAGAGACACTGACACCTGGAGTGGTACATGAGCCACTGGGAACATGGGAGGGAACTTCTCTAAAGAAGAGGATATTATCTACATGGAAGTTGCTTCTGAAGAAGCGGGGTATTAACCTTCCAGAATTTACTTTACGAAAGATGTTCCTATGGGGCAAGAAGCAGTTTGGAGGCTAATACGGTGGCAGCATTTAGTGTGTCACAATGGATGGACTTGGGAAATAAACTGTTTGATAGTGCTACCCAAGGATACAAAGACACAAATGAACAGTTAACGACATGGCATTTGTTGCTAGAGACCTTGAGAGGATTAAAAGACCAACGGGAACATGTGGATGGGTTTCTGTTAGATGGAGATTTCTTACTGAATTAGCCAGGCCCAAAGGAATTTCAAGGTCACCTTGGAAAGCTGAAAACAGGACCTGCTGTGGGAGAGAGGCATTTCTACAATAAGAAGGCCTCAACATGACGTAAATCAACAGACCTATCAGCAGTGAGATACCAGCACGTGGACAGCTTGTGAACATAGATGATATCCAATTAGTGAATGCATGCTTGGAGCGTGGACGCGTGATCAGAGAATAGTTGCATATATAAGGAGGCTTGTTTCTGTAATAAATGGCTTTGCGTGATTGACACTGAATCGGAATGCTAAGTCCTTTATCATTCCAACAGGAACAGGCAGAGACAGTGGATGGGGGTGGTATCCCTGGGCTAGAATTGGAAGAAAAAACAAAAATGTCCACTGTTCCTAATCCCCCTGTTACTAATGATTCTCCAGCACCATTCAAGCCCACATTATCTGATGACTCGGATGAGGATGAGGGTCCGCAGCATTCTCTTGAAAAGTTAAAAGGAAAAGAAAAGGAGTACATGTACGTGTTGCCCCGAGATCAGACAGAAACCATGAAAGACTCAAGCAAAATTAGACCTATGCAATGTAACAGCTATAGATCATTTAGGACAGAATGATGGGGATTCATTGAAAGGGGTGGGTATCCCCCAACTCTTGGAAGAGATACTAATTGGCACACTACACTTATAGGCGCGATTAGTTTCTGAAATCCTGAGGCAGTCAGCAGACCTTGCATATCAAGCTATGATAAAGGTGCCTGAAATCGAGAAAGCAGCCAAATAATTTATAACTATTAATCAGGGTCCCAATGAGAATTATATGCAATTTATTGACTATCTTCAAGAGGCCATCAATTAGAAGGTTGAAAACTTAGAAGCACTAATGTTGAAATTAGCAGTAGAGAATGCTAATGTTTGCTATCAACATGTTATCTGCAAGTTTTACAGTACATATTACGTGCTTCTGTGTATTTCCTCTCTGAAAATCAAGCAGCTTGTCAGGAATGTGAGTTAATTGTTTTACTGGTTGTTGTTACAGTTGTTTCTTTGTGGTATTGATTGTATAAGTGCACCGTAAACCTTCTCCCCACTTTTTCCACTCGCGCTGCAAGCAACTCCGTGCTTCCCCCTCCTCCCTCCCTCTTCTCATGGTTTTTGCTTATGAGATGCGGTCAGAAATTACTGTTTTCAGTTGTGTTCCTAAGAAATCAGTATTGGGAGGTATTTTAAAACATAGGAAAGCACTTGGAAATATGAGGAAAGAGGATCTCGTGAAATATTGAAATCAGCGGTGGCTGCTGTATAAGTTAGTTGGTTGGGAAAACTGGCCGGAGAATAGAACCTTTAAGTACCTTTAAGTATAAAACTTTGTTGCATTTAATGTTGTTTTTGAAGCGAGAAGAGAAAAAAAAAAAAAAAAAGAAAGAAAAAAAAGAGCAAATGATAACACAGCAGTCATAGTTTTCCTTGTTAATCTGTTTTCTTTGTAGGTATCTGTTTAAGCATATTACAGTTTTAATGTCTTTGCCTGTTACATGGTACAGTAAGTTCACAGACTGTTAAATCATGAGAATCCATGTACTCAAAATGCGCATTTTGTGATAATACAGAAGATCATGAGTAATTTAGTTCTTTACTGTGTGAATGTGATGATAAGATTTTGTGTGTAATATCTGTTACTTTTCTTTCTACCATGATAACTTTATTCCAGCATCCAGACTTGTGCAACTCTGTCATAGGCTGTGTCTCATCTCGGTGTACTAAATTTGGCTCTTTTCTATGCACACCAAGTAAAGAATCCTGGTTTGGGGATAACAGTTGAAGCACACCAGATGAGACACTAATAAAAGCCTTTCCCAGTCCAGCTTTCCAGGGCAGTGGGGCAATAGGTGCCGATTGGGCTCCAGTGCGCACTGACCTATTTTGTTAGGGAGACTCGGTGGTACCTCTACCTGGCTGAGCAGTAAGCGGTTCAAAGGTGCAATGCAAAAACCAAGATATTGTCTTGAATAAGTGTAACTGTGATCCATCTGAATATTTGAACTTGGTGTTTGGTTTCCATATCTGAGCTCATTATTTTAATTTGCATATATATATTTTTGGTACCAAAAGAATTTTGTTTGGGGAGATAATTACAAAATGGAAACCGGTTCCACTACTAAAATACCACCTTGCTCCCCCTTAAGATGCATGCTTACACATTAGAGTAACTTTGTGGTCTGAGTTATAGTGCTGTTTTGCAATTAATGTTGTTATGCAGTACTATGGAAAAAATAGGATGAAGTACGGTACTGTAAGTTAATTTGCTCTTACTGCTATCTAATAATTTTGAGACCAGAAAAGAATTTAAATTTTTAAACTTTGATTTGCATTGTAGGTATGGGAATGAAAACTAAATGCTATGATGGATGTGAACATGGGAGAGGTTGTATTTAAAATTTGCTAGAATATGAACTGATTTGGATCTAGGAAAATGAAAATAATGCATTGATGGTTAATATGCTGTTTATTGACATCTGTAAGAAATTGCAAAAGGTAGATGGGGCTAAGGAATGTAGCTATTGCTGAGCTAATTGGAACTGCATATAAAGTGTATTATGGCTGGAATGAAATGGAAAAACAAAAAAGCAAAATATCCCAGGCCTGTGCTGTACAGCTTGAACATAAATTTCAGGCCTGTGTCAAGCTGCAATATAAACTCAGCTCATTGTAACCAGGGAGTCTGACAGAGCCTGGCAGCTCCCACTTAGCACTGGCGATTATGCCTCCTGCGTGGCATTGGCTATGTCTAAACTGCAGCAAGAAGAGAAAGCAAAAGAAAAAAATGAAAAAAACTGGCTGACCGCTGCTAAAGCCGTGAAAGGGGGGCTTTATTTCCCCCCCGCCCAAAGAATGTTGCTGCTGGAGAAGTGTAATACTGAATGAAGGAGTCTGAGGGTGAAATTTAATAGACTAATTCTGTGGTAACTAGTTGTAAGACACTTCTTACTAAATTCACCATGCTAGTTTTTGATTGCAGGGCTACAATAAACCATGGCAGATGCTTTGTTAACCCCCTCTCCATCCCCCAGCCCCTCTTAGCCCCCCTTCCCTACAGGTGATAGGAAGGCAAAGAAGGACAAAAAGAGAGAGAGTTGGAAAAAATTAAAAATATTTTACTAATGCTACTAATAAAATAGAGAAAATAATACAAAATATACAAAACCAATCTTGAATTCCCTGCAAAACTCAGAACTGGCATCTATGAGGCAGTATAGAGATAAAGTACTGGCCACTTTTCCCATTCAGCAATGTCCAAAGCCAGCTGGATGGCTTTCACTTCTGCAAATTGACTAGATTCACCTTGTCCTTCAGTGGCTTCTGTAACTCGTCGTGTGGGACTCCATACAGAAGCTTTCCACCTTCCATGTTTTCCTACAAGACAGCAGGATCCATCTGAGAACACTGCATAACGCTTTTCATTCTCTGCAAGTTTATTATACGGCAGTGCTTCTTCAGCACATGTTACTTCCTCCTCTTCTGGTGGCATCCCAAAGTCTTTGCTTTCTGGCCAGTCTGTAATCACTTCTAAGATCCCTGGATGATTGGGACTCCCAATTTGAGCTCATTGTGTGATCAATCCAATCCACTTACTACACGTGCCATCAGTTGCATGATGCTCAGAGGGAAACTTCCCTTTGAACATCCAGCTCAGCACTGGCAGTCGAGGTGCCAGGAGGAGCTGTGCTTCAGTACCAATCACTTCTAAAGCAGCTCGGACCCCTTCATATGCTGCTAGTATCTCTTTTTCAGTTGGAGTATTGTTGGCCTCAGATCCTTTGTATACTCAACTCCAAAAACCTAAGGGTCGACCTCGGGTTTCTCCTGGTGCTTTCTGCCAGAGGCTCCAGGTAGGGTCATTATCTCCGGCTGCAGTGTAAAGCACATTATTAGCATCTAGTCCAGTGCAAACTGGCCCAAGGGCCACCGCATGAGTTATCTCACGCTTAATTTGTTCAAAGGCTTGTCGTTGTTCAGGGCCCCACTCAAATTGGTTCTTTTTACGAGTCACTCGATAGAGAGGGCTCACAATCTGGCTGTAGTCAGGAATATGCATTCTCCAAAAACCTACAACGGCCAAGAAAGTCTGTGTCTCCTTTTTATTAGTAGGTGGAGACATTGCTGCAATTTTGTTGATCACATCCATTGGGATCTGACGACGGCCATCTTGCCATTTTATTCCTAAAAACTCTATCTCTCATGCAGATCCCTTGACCTTGCTTCGTTTTATGGCAAAACCAGCATCCAAAAGAATCTGAATTGTTCTCTCACCTTTCTCGAAGACTTCTTTCACTGTGTTGCCCCATACGATGTTGTCATCAATATATTGCAAGTATTCTGGAGCTTTACCTTGTTCCAGCGTGGTCTGGATCAGTCCATGGCAGATGGTAGGGCTGTGTTTCCACCCCTGGGGCAAGTGATTCCACGTGTACTGGATGCCTCTCCAGGTGAAAGCAAACTATGGCCTGCACTCTGCTGCTACAGGAAGAGAGAAAAATGCATTAGCAATGTCAATTGTGTGCCGCGCTTGAGATGGACAAATGACATAGACCAAGTTCTGAGATGCAAGTAGATGCCGTTTATTGCCACAAGTGCATTTTTATATAGTCTTTACCAGCTCATGTGTCTTTTTACTATTGGTTACAGGCTGCGGTAGTAACATGCCATTGGCTAGTTTTTCTATCATCAATGTTATTCTTCTACTCCCTTCTATTTCATGGATACATCCCTTCTGTCTCACGGGTACACCTTAGTATCTTTGGATACTCCTTTACTCCCATCTTTCTCATGTGTAGACCTTAGTATCTTCAAGGCTAATCTTTGTTCCCATACCTTCTGTCAGGGAATCCACGGACCTGCCATAGTTTCCCACAATTCCCCTTTTTGTGTTTGTGCTAAAAAAATTGCCTTCATTGCCCGCTGCAGGGCTTTTTGCAGCAGAGAAATCATGCATGGCAACATTAGTAACACAACCACAACAATCATCAAAACAATCAGTCCCGTTTTCACTACTGATAACAACCACCCTGAAAGCCCTCAGCTACTAAACAATTTATTTAACCAATCCCATCCATCATCAACTTGCAACTTTCATACTCCCTCTTTCAGTAATTGTATACTTTTATGATTTGATTCAGAATGATCTGACAAATTTATACAGCACATACCATCAAAATATTCACACCCATGTCCTTGAGCTAATAACAAAAAGTCTATTGTGGCTCTATTCTGCAGTGTAGCATGTCTTACAGAATCTACATCTAACAAAAGTCCACTTAAAGCCTTAGAAGTTCTGTTAGTTTGCTTAGCTAGCCAGCATCCTAATTTTTCTAAAGTATTTAAAGCTTTAGCTGTGCCAACACCAGATACAAGAGATCCTAAAACTCTTAACCCCGATCCCAGGGGTCTCAGGGGTACAGGGCTCCCCAGGACAGCCTCCGGCAGAGTAGACAGAGACAAAAAAAGGCATTCAGTAATTCTGCCTTCTCTGTGTCTTCTGCCACCAGGGCACCCACCCCATTCATCAGTGGGCCTACATTGCCTCTGGTATTAGTTTTATCTGCTATGTATTTGAAAAAGTTCTTTTTGCTGTCCTTGACCCCTCTCGCCAGCTGTAATTCTAAGGAGGCCTTGGCTATCCTAGTTGCCTTCCTACATCCTCTAACAGCAGCCTTATATTCCTCCCAAGTGGCCAGCCCCTGCTTCCATGACCTGTAAACTCTCCTCTTCTACTTGAGCATACTTAACAGATCCCTATTCAACCACGCAGGCCTCCTGGCTCCCTTCCTTGACTTCCTACGTGTGGGGATGCTCTGATCCTGAGCGTGGAAGAAGCAATCTCTGAATGCAATCCAGCTATCTTGGGCCCCTTTTCCTGCAAGCAGCCTTGCTGTCGAGGGTTAAGATTGCGGGGTGACAATAAAACCCTGGCAGATGTATTGTTAACCCCCTCTCCCCCCCCCACACTTCCCCCTCCCTCTCCCCCCTTTCCACTAAGGAGAGGCGATTGGGAGGAAAAGAAGGACAGAGAGAAGAGAGTTGGAAAAAATTAAAGATGTTTTACTAATGCTACTAATAAGAATAGAGAAAATAATACAAAATATACAAAACCAATCTTGAAAGTCTCAGCAACTGCAGAGCCGGCAACCAAAGTCCTGGATTAGACTCTGCAGCCAATCGGAGCTGGATTCAGTCTCTCACTAGGCCTCAGTTCACAGGGACAACTAGCAAGGTCCTCTTCTAATGTCGGCCATAAGCAGCAGGGAAAAGGGCAAAAGGGAAAAAGGCAACGAGATCCTCGTGATCTCCCACTTTTATATGAAGTATTCACGTGAATGGAATGTTATACACAGTTGGTCAGTTTCTTGGTCTCTTTCTTCTCGTCGCCCCTCTCGCGAGATGTCCATCCGTGCTTATCAATAAGTTTGCATTCCATTGCTAGGTTTACCAAAACATGTGTCTGGTTCTCCAGGAAAATGCAGTTAATATGAAGGCTTTAGCTGACAGGAAAAATTCACTGAAAGAGAAACTTGTTTTTAGCAAAACCAGGACACTTGCCCATGGGATTTCCCCCAGCAATTGCTTGGAAAGGCCAAAGTTATGTAACGAATCATATCAAAATCTTCATACCCATGTTTTTGAGCTAATAAAAAAGTCTACTGCGGCTCTATTCTGCAGTGTAGCATGTCTTACAGAATCTACATCTAACAAAAGTCCACTTAAAGCCTTAGAAGTTCTGTTAGTTTGCTTAACTAGCCAGCATCCTAATTTTTCTAAAGTACTTAAAGCTTTCGCTGTGCCAACACCAGATACAAGAGATCCTAAAACCCTTAATCCTGATCCCCAAAAAACTACATTATTATCACATTTTGAATCATATACATGCAAAAAAGTGTTATTTCTCATCTTGTTCTTCTGTGATCTATTATCATAGATACATTGGGCGTTAAGAGAGTTAATAGTCCCAAAATACACAGTCCTCCAACAGCATTAGAAGGAATTCCTGGCCAGGCTCTGTCTCCACAGATCAAGAATACACCATACAGGAGGTTTCAGGGTCGCTGTCCCACATTATCGACAACACCCCTTGGATTCTTCTGCGAGGCATTACACCATCGAGTTTCATTTCTATAGTCACCAGAGGTAGCATTAACATTTTGCAAGTTTTATCCATTCATGCTTTTGCATATTGCTGACACTTTTCACAAACCAGCTGGATACAAGCATCCATAGGCACAGATCCCAGCAATTCCAGTTCCTGTGGTTCAATATCTGCTTCTGGGAGGCAATTAATCCAAAGTGCCATGCTGGTAATATTACAGCTTATTGCAGTGCCTTTGCACCGACCACTATTTTGAAACAGTCATGTGATGCTGCTATAGTCATCAAGGGGGATGTCAACCAAGCATGTGTGGAACGTGTTTTCCGGAGATGCCATAGCTAGGCATATGGAGTCCTGGTCAGTCATGTTGGCTAAAGTAATCCACATGTTAGTCTTTATCTGTGCAGGCATCCAAAATGCAGCAGCTGCAGCAATCATTGCTAGGAAGACAACACAGGTTTCACATTTCGCACCAGCGACCATTGTGGCCCTTGATGTGTAGAGACACAAGCATAGCCTCTCCCCCAGGTTAATAATTCATGTGGACGCATCCATTGTCCTGTGCGCAAATCCCGTACGAACACTTTTACCCCTGGACCCACCCCCTCCTGAGCCACTAAAGAGGAAAAATTACGTAGAAAGGGTGGTGCCTGGGCATCTTCAGAAACTTGCAAAAAATTTAAAACATACGTGGCTTTGGCCAAGTGTGCATCAGGTGGCTCACCCAACATTCCCCCTTTTTGTTTTTGGAGAAAACGTTTGAGTGTTCCGTAGGCACGCTCCACAATGCCTTGCCCTGTAGGAGAATGGGGAATACCTGTAACATGAGATACCCCCCAAAGCTGTAGAAATGAAGCAACTTTCTGGGACACATTTGCTGAACCGTTGTCCATTTTCACCTGCTGTGGAACATCCAAAAAAGGGAGTGCACGCTGCCAATGGCGTATTACATCTCGTGCAGATTCTCCGGTACAAGCAGTGGCAACAATAACAGAAGAGATGGTGTCTATAGTGACATGAACATACTTCAAATGCCCAAATTCAGGTATATGTGTAACATCGGTCTGCCAAATTTGCAAGGCTCGAAGGCCACGAGGATTGGTGCCATAATAAGTAGGAATATGCTGACCCTGACAATCAGGGCATGCAGGAACAATGGTACGTGCCTGTAAGAGTCAGTCCGAAGATGGAGCACCATTTGCCTGAACATCGCCATCAGGAACTGAGAGAACTGAGGCCTTGACAGAAAGAACACATGGACAATGACTTGGAGAGAGGCCCAAGGAGAAGCATTGTTTTGCACTGGTTTCTCTGATACGGGGGGCCTCCTGCTTACAATGGCTGCTGTATGGACTTCGCCTGCTGCTTCAGCCAAACCAGCCCTCGCCTCCTGAAAGTGATAGTTGCGAGTGTCTCTTCGACCCAGGGACAATAGCTGCCGTCCAGAAGATGTGTTCTCACCTGCAGCCTCAGTCACACCTGTCCCCCACCTACTCCCCCAAACAATAGCCAACAAAAAGGAGCATGCCCAGAAGCTCGCCAAAGGTCCTGAGGTCACCCAATGGACCAGAGAAAGACCCCTGAAAGCTGGATGCATAAGCGTTGGCAAAAGAAAGCGTGAATCTTTCGAGCCTGTGCAGTACAAGCCTGGGTTGCAAAATCAAGGTGGAGACTGGCCTCAAACAATGGAAGCAAGGGGGAGTGAAGAAGCATAAGAGATGATTCCCGAATGGACACTGTGGAGATCTTCCCACCAGAGGATCCCGAACCATGACGGAGGACCAGCAGGACTCTACAGGACCGGAGACCAGAGGGACACCTCTGTAGCTCTACTGGTGGTAACGCATCCTTATTTCCCATCTTTGCTTTTTCTTTACCTGTTTCTTTTCCCTTTTCCTTTTTTCTTACTCTCTCTCGCACATGCCGCTTGTCGAGGGTTTAGATTGCAGGGTGACAATAAAACCCTGGCAGATGTATTGTTAACCTCCTCTTCCCCCCCCCCCACTTCCCCCTTTTGCCCCTCCCCCTCCCCTTTTCCCACTAAGGACAGGCGATTGGGAGGGAAAGAAGGACAGAGAGAAGAGAGTTGGAAAAAATTAAAGATGTTTTACTAATGCTACTAATAAGAATAGAGAAAATAATACAAAATATACAAAACCAATCTTGAAAGTCTCAGCAACTGCAGAGCCGGCAACCAAAGTCCTGGATTGTACTCTACAACCAACCGGAGCTGGATTCAGTCTGTCACTAGGCCTCAGTTTGCAGGGACGACTAGCAAGGTCCTCTCCTAATGTCGGCCATAAGCAGAAGGGAAAAGGCAAAAGGGAAAAGGCAAAAGGGAAAGGGCAAAAGGGAAAGGGACGAGATCTTTGTGATCTCCCACTTTTATATGAAGTATTCACGTGAATGGAATGTTATACACAGTTGGTCAGTTTCTTGGTCACCGGTTTCTCGTTGCCCCTCTCGCGAGATGTCCATCCATGCTTATCAATAAGTTTGCATTCCATTGCTAGGTTTACCAAAACATGTGTCTGGTTCTCCAGGAAAATGCAGCTAATATGAAGGCTTTAGCTGACAGGCAAATTCACTAAAAGAGAAACTTGTTTTTAACAAAACCAGGACATTCCACCCCTTATAATATGCCATTCACTGAATACGTAAACCTTATCAACACAATCTATCAATACAATCTAATTAATCACTACTACTCTCTATATATATATACATATGTACATATATACACAGGAGTAATTAATCTTAATCAGTGGACCATCCTTTAAAAAGTTCATTAAGTTCATTTTGTCACAACAATCTCCCAGGGCAGGAAAAATGGTGCATCAACTGCATCTCATGACCACTATTTGTGGGTTAAGACATCAACTTCGAAGAAGTTGTCAGGAGCCACTCGAAGAAGCTAGCTCTGGTTTCATCATCACTGTCTTGATCTGGAAGACACTTATTAAATACTGTTAGTATGGCAATTCACATCCTGCAGTTCAGTATTGAATATTTTCACCTAAACTCAAATCTCCTTGAGGTACACACCGAACTTCTCCATCCTTAAGCATCACCCACCAGGTGCTGCCAGGTCCTTGGGCAAAAACAATCCCATTAATGGGCTTGCCTTTGCCTGAGGCAGGAGTAACCCAGACTGCCTTTCCTAACATATTTTTCATGTGTACTACAGGGACTTTATCTCCTTCTACAGTCCGTAGAATTTCTGATTGGGCAGGCCCGGCTCGATTGGTTGATCCCCTGGTGTTGACCAACCAAGTGGCTTTTGCTAAATGTGAATCCCAGTTTTTAAAGGTTCCACCACCAAGTGCCTTTAGTGTAGTTTTTAGCAAACCATTGTACCTTTCAATTTTCCCAGAGGCTGGTGCATGATATGGAATATGATATACCTACTCAATACCATGTTCTTTGGCCCAATTGTCTATAAGACTGTTTTTGAAATGAGTACCGTTGTCTGATTCAATTCTTTCTGGTGTACCCTGTCGCCAAAGGACTTGCTTTTCAAGGCCCAAGATAGTATTTCGGGCTGTAGCATGAGGTACGGCATATGTTTCCAACCATCCAGTGGTTGCTTCCACCATTCTAAGTACATAACGCTTACCTTGACGTGTTTGTGGAAGTGTAATATAATCAGTCTGCCAAGCTTCTCCATACTTATACTTTAACCATCGCCCCCCATACCATACAGGCTTTAACCGTTTCACTTGTTTGATTTTGGCGCAAGTCTCACATTCATGAATAACCTGTGAAATAGTGTCCATAGTTAAATCTACCCCTCGATCGCGAGCCCATTTATATGTGGCATCTCTGCCTTGATGCCCTGAAGCATCATGGGCCCACCGAGCTAGGAAAAGTTCACCTTTATGTTGCCAGTCCAAGGCCACCTCAGCTACTTTAATCTTAGCAGCTTGATCCGCTTGCTGGTTGTTTAGATGTTCCTCGGTGGCTCGACTTTTAGGCACATGAGCATCTACATGACAAACTTTCACAGGCAGGCTCACTAGCTGAGCAGCAATGTCTTGCCACAGTGTGGCAGCCCAAATGGGTTTACCTCTGCGCTGCCAGTTGCTTTTCTTCCATTGCTGTAGCCACCCCCACAAGGCATTTGCTACCATCCATGAGTCAGCATAGAGATAAAGTATTTGCCACTTCTCTCGTTCAGCAATGTCCAAAGCCAGCTGGATAGCTTTCACTTCTGCAAATTGACTAGATTCACCTTGTCCTTCAGTGGCTTCCATAACTTGTTGTGTGGGACTCCACACAGCAGCTTTCCACCTTCGATGTTTTCCTACAAGACGACAGGATCCATCTGAGAACACTGCATACTGCTTATCAGTCTCTGAAAGAGTATTATACGGTGGTGCTTCTTCAGCACGTTTTACTTCCTCCTCATCTGGAGACATCCCAAAGTCTTTGCTTTCTGGCCAGTCTGTAATCACTTCTAAGATTCCTGGGCGATTGGGACTCCCAATTCAAGCTTGTTGCGTGATCAATGCAATCCATTTACTCCACGTAACTTCGGTTACATGATGTGGAGAGGGAACTGTCCCTTTGAACATCCAGCTCAGCACCGGCAGTCGAGGTGCTAGGAGAAGTTGTGCTTCAGTACCGATCACTTCTGAAGAGGCTCGAACTCCTTCATATGCTGCTAGTATCTCTTTTTCAGTTGGAGTATTGTTGGCCTCAGATCCTTTGTATCCTTGACTCCAAAAACCTAAGGGTCGACCATAAGCAGAAGGGAAAAGGGACGAGATCCTCATGATCTCCCACTTTTATATGAAGTATTCACGTGAATGGAATATTATACACAGTTGGTCAGTTTCTTGGTCATCGGTTTCTCATTGCCCCTCTCGCGAGATGTCCATCCATGCTTATCAATAAGTTTGCATTCCATTGCTAGGTTTACCAAAACATGTGTCTGGTTCTCCAGGAAAATGCAGCTAATATGAAGGCTTTAGCTGACAGGCAAATTCACTAAAAGAGAAACTTGTTTTTAACAAAACCAGGACAAATAGAACAAGAAGTAACAGGGTTAAATTGCTGCAAAAATGGTTTGGGTTAAACATGACCAAAAAAATTATTGAAGGTACTATTCCCAGAGATCTCAAATCGGTTGCCTGGGGAGGTTGTGGGGCTCTATGATCAGGACACCTTCAGGAACAGGAAGACAAAAACAGTCAGAAATGACTACTAGTTCCAATGGTTAAAGTGGTTTTGTCAGTGGAGTTCTATTTATGCTAGGGATTTCTGCTGCTACAACTCTTGTCACTCATCAATTATACCTCTTCACACATAGCAGGCATCTCCGATATAAACCTGTCTTATTTGGGTAATTGTAACTTTAGGATAGCAACTGGTACCATATGCGGGCAAGAAATTGTAAAGAAGATATGGTCACTTTACCTGAACAGAAAACTTTTCTGATATCCAGTACTGAATCCACAGAGAAGCTAATTGCTGTTGACTGCCTCCAGTACTGAAAAAGTTATTATCATAATCTGATTTTAAACAACTTTGTTTTGAAATAACTTTCTTAAAACATTAATATTGTCTTCCCAGATATTTGTGGAATTAAAAAAATATTCTTATTTCATTAAAGAAACTTTGAAGCACTGCTCCCAAATATTTCATATTTATGGCATTCTTTTTAATGCAGTTCCTCCAGTTAATAAAAGCATTGCTTATAGAAGACATCTGAAACATAAAGCTAATTGCTTTGATCTGTATACTCTGACTTGCTATAATAGGCAAAGTTTTTGCTTTTCCTTTTTCTATCCAACTACAGTGTTATCTATTTTCATGTGAAGAGTACTAAAAAAAATCTTATCTGGATTTAAATAAGATCTGCCCATTTAATGTTACAAAAAAAAAAAGCTTCTTAAAATAAATTTCACAGTAGCTGGGGCAACTGCGGAGTAGTCAGAATAGAACAGTCAGTAGATTCTTATGCCAGAGGAAATAGAGGATATGTTCTTTTCCACACCTAAAGATGGGGATTTATTAGACCTTTTAGCAAATAATTTGATTTTACAACATATTACCAGGAATTAGTGAGATTGGCTTTGTTCCTAATTATGGTGTTTGTTTTAATGTCCTTAGTCTAGAAAGATTTTGAAGTGGACCTTTATTGTAGTTACAAAATTGTATAAAAGAACATCGCCCTCATAAGAGTCACAGGTGGAATGTAGCAAAGCTAATATGAAAGGTAATGGAAAAATCCACTACTTGCCTTTGTTACTGTCGTAGTTTAGCTCCAGTCCCTGCTTTCTTTTCCTTTCCTTCCCCCCTCACAGACGGCAGCTAAAACCACGTGCCGCTCACTCACCTCGCCCCCGGTGGGATGGAGAGGAAAAGGCAAAAACTCGAGGGTTGAGATAAAAACAAACAAACAAAAAAACCCAAACAAAACAAACAAACAAACCCCCAACAATTTAACGAGGCAGCAAGGAGAAAACAAGGGAGGACGAACAGTAACAGCAGTGACAAAGAAACCTACGAAGACGGTGGGCACGCAGCGCCGCGTGACCGCCCTCCCCCGTAGACGCCTTTCCCACCTGGTTGCTCGCAGCTGTAGCAGTCAGCGCTGAAAACGCTGCTGCTTTCCCCCCCCTTGCCCCCAATCCCCACTCGCACCCCGAATACTAAGACAGAGACACGTGGTCCCTGCCGGAGCGGAACGGAGCCGCGCCGCTCGCTCCCCTCCCCCGAACCGGAACCCTCCGAGAGAGGGAAACCGGATATGGTATAGAATACCCAGATGTCCTGGCACCGTAGAAATTAACCTCATCCTGACCGACCCAGCAGTTACTTAAATTACATGGTTGGGTAAATTAATTTTTCAACTTCCTAGGAGTTGTCACGGTCCATTCGGTGGACTCATTGTAATAAATTTCGACTTAGTCTTGTAAGTAACAAAAGTTTTATTTTTAATCAAGCAATAAGCAAAGACAGCGCTGGGTGCGGCCTAGAGACCTCAGTCTCCCTTGCGGCACGCGCACACAGCTGATTCAGTTCTCTTGTTCTTATAGTCCATCTCTGGTCCACAGCTTCCGGGTGTAACTTTTCACTCATGTTGAAGGCTCTCATGGCGTGCCTTGCATCGTGTGAGGTTGACTGCTGCGTAGCCAGTTTCGATCGCCTTACTTTGGTTACTTATGAGGTAAATACATCAAGCAGAACAAAGCAAGTAAGAACTCAAACAAACATCTCCTTGTTAGGTAAATACCTCAAGCAGGACAAAGCAAGTAAGCATACAAACACTTCTCAGAACTCAAACAAACATCTCCAGGAGCTTTAATGAACAAACATTTCTCGGAACTGCTTGTTACACTCATGATGGTTTGTTTACCTTGATCTCGGAGCACAAAATTAAGGTGACCAAAATGCCAAGGGGTTATAATTCAATCAAACAGTGCAACTTTATTATTTTGCCCATAAAGCAGCATGCGATAGAGAAAGTGGAGAAAAGTAAAAGAAAAAAAAATAAAAGGGAGGAAAGAAGATTATAGCTACCACCACGGGTCCAAAGGCATCCCTATGGTCCCAGGTTCCGAACAGCATCCTGCAGGTCCTCTGTCATGATCCGTGATCCTTCGGTGGGGAGATCTCTCCGAGGTTCAGTTAGGAACCATCTTCTATGCTCAGCAACAGTGCCTCACTCCTCCTCTCTCCCATGGATTGAGGCCAATCTCTGCCTTTGTTTCGCAATCCAGATTTAACTGCGCAGGCCCAAAAAGTCCCTGCTGTGCTTGCCAAAACTTGCCTGCGCCACCTCACATTTGGGGTCTCTTGTCCTCTGGGTGACCTCAAGACCCTCTGTGAGCCTCTGTGCATGCTCCTCTTCATCGGCCTTAGTAACAGGGAGGAGGTGGGGCAAGTTTGGCTGAGGTAGCAGGTGAAATCCATCTTCTGGACAGCACTTGTAGTCCCAGGTTGGAGACTCCCTGTACCATGCAGTTCTTTCTCTCAGGTCGTTTGTTTCTTGGTATCTCTCCAAGTTCCTGATGACAATGTTGAGGCAAATACTGTTCTTCGGACCGACTCTTACAGGAGTGTGCTTCTACATTAGTCTAGCAGCAGTTAGAGAGAAGAGGTTGCTCTGTAATTTGGCTCTGTGAACCATGCAGTTCATATTTTTATTGTGTAAAACTTAAAAAAATTGCTCCTAAGCAATCCACTTCAACTTTCAGTCTAAAATTATCAGAATAGAGCACTTCTAAAATGTTTTTTTCTGAAATTAACTAAAAGGAGATGATAATTGTATTAATAAGCAGATTATGGTTGAGGTAAATCTTACTGTGTTAGCAAAAAAGGGACTACATTACTGCAGAGTTCTTAACAAATTGATTAATGCTTTTAGAATAATTAGTCCACATTTCAGATGTAATACTGCTCTCTTATTTAATAAATGAATGATGCGTCACTTGACCATAATAGTAAAATAGCTCAGTTTTTGGAAAAGAAAATAAATTATTTTGAACTTTCCTTATCAACAGATAGTAAGTTACTTATTAAATACAGCTTGCCTCCTTGTCTTTAACATTTGTCTCCTTTGAAACAATAATATTTTTGATTGTAGCTTCATGGTAGTCAATAGTTCCCACAACTTAACAGAAACATTGTGATCAGATTATAGGACTGGGAGTCAGGAAATGTGATTTCTACAGCAGGCTACTGGTACAACTGTTAAAGAAATGTTCTTGACCCTAGGTTTCCCGTAGCATAGTCTCAGACGTATGCACTTGAAAAGGTAATTTAATTAAAAGATAAAATTAAAAAAAAAAAAAAAAAAGAAAGAAAGGTAGAGCAAAGAAACAGTCAAGACTGGGTACCTCTCAAGGGGAGAGACCCTGAGACAAAAATAGGCTTGGGCTTTTCACTCTTCATGCGTTCTTCTTGCGCTGTCCATGCACCTTTTGGTTCAATGGTAATTCTGGGTCTGGGGGCTTCTTTGTTTCTTATTGGATTCTCTTTCTCTGTCTTCCAGGTGGCTTTTTTGCTGTTCTTATCTAGATGGTTTGCAGCCTCTGCTGACAGTTTCCACTTGATCTCCTGGTACTGGTCTTTAAGGTCCTCTGTAACCAAGCAACCAGATCAAGATAAGTTCATGACATGTGGCCTGAAATTCTGTCTCCTACTAACTCTTACTAAGCAAAGTTATTCAAAGAAAATAATATATTTAAAATAATAGAATATTGTTAAAAAGTTAGTTTGATTAAACTTATTCTGCAACAATGACGGTGGGATGTTATTAAATCTTTGTGCTGTATTTTCTGTAATATGTAGGTAGTATGTTCATTATTAAAATATTGCGAGGCTTAATTAATTACACTTGAGATCTTAGGATGAAAATGGTTCTAAAAAGTCCTATTATCTGATGGATATTTTTAGTCCAATTTTGTAATCCTCTGAAAAGCAAAACTATAATGCAAAGTATTATTCTTGGTTATTAAAGTTGGTGAGAGATGACAAATCAAATTCATTATAACATTCAGGCTTTTGAAGTTTGTTTCTGTTCTGCATCAGAGTAAACCCAAAACCTTTAAAGTGTTTTCACAAGTAAAATTTCATTGAAATATCCATTTCCAGACAAAATATTATCAAATGTATTCTTTCTCATCTGAAGTAACTATATGGCCTGGGATGCTATAAAACCTTCCCAACAAAAGCTCTGTAGAACTCAGTAAGTCTCAGTAAGTTTCAGCTTAGAAAAACAGGATATTTTCACAAAAATGTCTTTTGAAAGTGTTGCAACCAGATTTACTGATCAACGATTACAGGAAAGAATATTTTACTTCTGATGTACCTGCACACATTCCTGTGAAAAAGGCTATTATCTAAGGTGACTCAACTATGGCTTCCATATCCATTTCTTGTGGGGGACTACGGTGGGTCTGTGGATTCCCTGATGGAGGGCATGGGAACAGAAATTAGCCTTGAAGATATGAAGGCCTACCCATGAGAAAGATGGGAGTAAAGAAGTATCTGGAGATGTTAAGGATGTACCCGTGAGAGAGAAGGGAGTAGAAGAGTAACACTGATGATAGCAAAAATAGCCAATGAGATGTTACTGCTGTAACTTGTAACCAATAGTGAAGAGACACAGGAATTGGTAAAACTATATAAAAATGCACTTGTGGCAATAAATGGCATCTACTACTTTCATCCTGGAAGAACTTGGTCTATGTCGTTTGTCCGTCTCAACTGTGACATCTGGTGACCCCAACGTGATCCTGTATGAAGAAGGATCTCGCATGAAGAAGAGACAGTGGCAAAGCTGTGACAGCCGAAGACGAGCTGTGGAGACCGAGCCCAGTACAGCTGATAGAGCAGTAGGGGGGAGCTGCCGAAGATCCGGATCCTTGAAAAGACACCACGCCAAGAGTTGGTGAGCTACCGGGAAGGGGTGGGGGGTAGAACTTATCTAAAGAAGAGGGTATTATATTATCTACATGGAAGTTGCTTCTGAAGAAGCAGGGTATTAGCCTTCTGGAATTGACTTTACACACCCAAAAAAAATCAATCAATCAAACAAACAAACAAACAAAAAAAACCTCAAAATGAAACAAACAAACAAACAAACAAAAACCCCAAAAAAACAAATCACAAAAAAGTGCACTGTTCCGAATGCCTCTGTTACCAATGATTCTTTAGCACCGTTCAAGTCCGCGTTATCTGATGACTCGGATGAAGATGAAGGTTTGCAGCATTTTCTTGAAAAGTTAAAAGGAAAAGGAGAATGTGTATGTGTTGCCCCGAGATCAGATAAAAACCATGAAAGACTCAAGCAAAAGTAGACCTATGCAATGTAACAGCTATAGATCATTTAGGACAGAATGACGGGGATTCGTTGAAAGGGGTGGGTATCCCCCAACTTTTGGAAGAGACACTAATTGGCACACCACAATTACAGGCGCAATTAGTTTCTGAAATCCTGAGGCAGTCAAAGGACCTTGCATATCAAGCTATGATAAAGGTGCCTGAAACCAACAAAGCAGCCAAATCATTCGCAACTATTAATCAGGGTCCCAATGAGAATTACATGCAATTTATTGACCATCTTCAAGAGGCCATCAATAAGCAGGTTGAAAACTTTGAAACTAAGGACGCACTAGTGTTGAAATTAGCAGCAGAGAATGCTAATGTTTGCTATCAACGTGTTATCTGCGAGTTATAAAGTACATATTACATGTTTCTATGTATTTCCTCTCTGAAAATCAAGCAGCTTGTCAGGAATGTGAGTTAATTGTTTTACTGGTTGTCGTTAGAATTGTTTCTTTGTGGTATAAGTACCCCGTAAAACCTTCTCCCCACTTTTCCCACTCACGCTGCAAGCAGCCCTGTGCTTCCCCCCCCCACTCCCTCTTTTCATGGTTCTTACTTAGGACATGGTGTCAGAAATGACTGTTTTCAGTCGTGTTCCTGAGTAATCGGTATTGGGAGGTGTTTTCTTTGTGGATATCTGTTTAAGTATGTTACAGATTTGTTAGGTCTTTGTTATATGGTATGATAAGTTCACAGAAGAGTTCACAGACAGATGAGTTCATGAGAATCCGTTGACTCTAAATGTGCGTTTTGTGATAATACAGAAGACCGTGAGTAATTTAGTTCTTTACTGTGTGAATGTGATGGTAAAATTTTTGTGTGTAGTAGCTGTTATTTTTCTTTCTAGCATGCTAGCTTTATTCCGGCATGCTAGCTATATTCCAATATCCAGACTTGCGCAACTCTGTGATAGGCTGTGTCTCATCTCAGTGTACTAGATTTGGCACTTTTGTATGCACACCAAGTAAAGAATCCTGAGAATCCTGCTTTTGAGATAACAGTTGTAGCGCACCAGATGAGATGCTAATAAAAGCCTTGCCCAGTCCAGCTTGCTGTGGTGGCGGGGGCCGGGTGCCAATTGGGCTCCAGCGCGCACTGACCTGTTTTGTCAGGGAGACCCAGCGGTACCTCCACCTGGCTGAGCAGTAAGCGGTTCAAAGGTGCAATGCAAAAATTGAGATATTGTTTTGAATAAGTGTAACTGTGATCCATCTGCATATTTGACCTTGGTGTTTGTTTTTTATATCTGAGCTCAGTATTTTAATTTGCATATATATATATTTGGTACCAAAAGAATTTTGTTTGGGGAGATAATTACAAAATGGGAACCGGTTCCACTACTAAATACCACCTTGCCCCCCTTAGGAGCTCATTGTAACTGAGGAGTTTGCCAGAGCCTCCTACCTCATACCAGCGATTATGCCAGCTGCGTGGCCTTGCCTACATATGAATTGCAGCAAGAAAGAAGGAAAAAAAAAAAAAAAAGGAAAAACCTGGCGGTGAAAGGGGGGGTTTTCTCTTCCCCCCACTGCAGCAATGTTGTAATACTGAATGGAGCTGTATGAGCGTGAAGTTTAAAGGCATCCCTAGCAGATCTGTAGTTCTAATGAAACTGGGAAATTAAACCAAAAATTTGTTAATAGACTTACTCTGTGGTAACTAGGTGTAAAAGACTTCTTAATAAATTCTCCGTGATAGTTTTTGAGATTGTGGGAAAAGAAAGAAAGAAAGACCATTTTATTTTTTTTTAAATCAATGGAATGCCAAATTTGGAACAAAGTTTTACCATATGAATTCTTGTGTTTGCCAGAAAGCCCTACACCTCTCTTGGGTCAAGATTTGTTAAGTAAATTTTATGCTCAAATAATGTTTTCTGAGAATTCTGTTTAGTTGCATGTCCTACAAGAATCTGCTTGGATGGTGCAGATCTGCTTGCTGCAAGTGAGAAATCTCCAAGGAAATTTCGAATGCTGTATTTCCACTAGTATTAACAGCCAATGTTCCAATAAAGCAAACACTACACTGATAGAACTGAAACAGGACTTCGATCCGGTAAGGGAAAACATTATCCAATAAATATGACAGCCAAAATGGACTTAGAAACTTTGAGGATTAAATTTATGACAACATTACAGGCTGACTGCATTCGATTGGACTTGCAGATTTGTCTGTTTATAGCTACAACATAGAAACAACCTGTGGCTATTGTGGGACAGTATGATGAGTGCTAACAGACTGATATACCAATTGTTATTCTGATCAAGAAAATGCAGGGAATGAATTTAAGTCTTAATAGGCCATGATCCTTTTGTCATATATGTACCATTTGTGAAATTTAATTTTGATTTTTTATTTGCAATCTATGTCCTTGTAAATTGCACTAGCTGATTTTCTTAACAGCACAGCTTTTGGCATGCATAAATGTAAATTGCTGCAGAATCTGCAAGTCTGTAACATCAGGTAACAGACCATACTTCTATTTGGTCTGATCCTACATGCTTGAACAGGTTTTTTTGATGGTTCTGGGAAGTCTCATAAAGCTGTAGTGGTCTGGCGTGAAGATAACAATTGGAATCATTCTGTAAAAATTAGCAGAACTTGGCACAGCTTTATGTTACTTAGAGCTTTTTAAGGAGGAACCTCTAAATTTGATTTGTGATTCTGAGCATGTTGTCAAGGTCCAACGCACGTATCTGATTCTGAACTGTATTTATTATTTTTTTTTAAACAAAAAGAGGGAGAAGCAGGGAAAACAGCACAAAACCAATTGTCAAAAGCATTGTATGTGATGAATCACTTATATGTAAGTGGTGCAGCCCAAATTTGCCCTGTGATAAAACACTTTGCAAGTATGACCCAAAAACATGCTAAATCAGAAAGAACCTACGTTGGTTATGGTCAAATCACTAGGTAATGGTCAGTGGAAAAGGCCACATCAATTGATAACCTGGGGGAGAGGTTATGCTTGTGTCTTTACAGACCAAGTGCCACAATGGTTGCTGGCATGAAATGTGAAACCTGTGTTATCTTCCTGACAATGATTGCTGCACCTGCTGCATTTTGGATGCCTGCACAGACAAAGACTAACATGTGGATTACTTTAGCCAACATGACTGACCAGGATTCCATAAGCCTAGCTATGGCATCTCCGGAAAACCCGTTCCACACATGTTTGGTTGGCATCCTCCTTGATGACTACAGCAGCATCACACAATTGTTTCAAAACAGTGCTTGGTGCAAAGGCATTGCAATGAACTGTAATAATACCAACATGGCACTTTGGATTAATTGCCTCCCAGAAGCAGAGCTTGAACCACAGGAACTGGAATTGCTGGCATCTATGCCCATGGACGCTTGTATCCAGCTGGTTTGTGAAAAGTGTCTGAACAATATACAAGAACATGAATGGATAAAACTGCAAAATGTTAATGCTGCCCTCAGTGACTATAGAAATGAAACTTGATGGTGTAATGCCTCGCAGAAGAATCCAAGGGGTGTCATTGATAATGTGGGACAGCGACCCCAAAACCTCCTGTATGGTGTATTCTTGATCTGTGGAGATAGAGCCTGACCAGGAATTCCTTCTAATGCTGTTGGAGGACTGGAAGTCTGTGAGATCCAATCAGAAAGAAAATTTGTGCTGAAATTTTTATAGGGCAAATTTCTGATTAGAATAGAACTTTATGGTGGGTTAGTCCTTTTAGGTGACGGTGTCCTCGAACAATAAGAGGTATTTCTAGACACTTCCAAACTTATGTTCACAGCCAGTAAAAGCTGGCTTTGGAAAAAAAAAACAGATTCTAATCTGTGGAGACCTCAAATCTAATACTGGTACAAGTTGCCAATAGTTCTATATGAGATTCCCAACTATTGACTGTTTGGTTCTCCAGAACTTCAGGAGATGTTTTTCTTTACCAATATGTCTTTCTATGTCTTTCTTTACCAATAAGGGCCCGGTCTAATTTCACTGACTAATCGCAGCTGCTGATGCTTTGTGGGAAGGATGCTGCCTGGAATATTTTAAATAGTTTTAAAATTAATTTTTACTCCCTGTTGTTCATAAAAATTCTTAATAAATTAAAATTTGTTCTAGAAAGGAGGAACAGTACAAGATTTGCATTTAAAATTCAGCAAAATCGCAACTAGCGTGTATGATGAAGTTATGATAACTATTGACAGCAAAAAGTGAAGAACTGAGAATATACATTTAAAGTTATTGTTGTTTTATTAGGAATTTTTAATTTTGACATAAGACATTACTCAGTTTCCACAGTTGTGAAAATACTTAATTGTCTTAAGGGAGAAATATGAATCTTAAGTAACTACTATTAAATACAATGCTATGAAATACCTAAATAGGGATAACATAGATACCTACATTATTTATTTTTAGGTTTTCAATTTGTTAGGTTTTTAGGTTTTAGGTTCAGTGTTTCTCACAGTAAGATTTTTTTCAGAGTTTTCAGAATTCATTGCCAGAAAATCAGCCAATTCTCAACTCAAAGGAGTATGGAATCAGACACTGGGCTTCGGACCAGGTGCTCAATGACAGTAGAGTTTAGCTAATGAGCACGAAACTGTAGTGATTAGAATGTGACTACATGAGTCTCAATGCAAATAATTAGAATAAATAAGGCCTAATATGACATCAGGATCTTCTGGTATAGTGGCATTCTCAATGTGGGTTTAGGTACTTAAACTAATAGCAGAACATTCATCACAGGTAACACCTGACTGAATGGCTGCTATGAGACACCTTAACAGTTGGCAGTGTGATGCCTTACAGAAAAAGGCCTAAGCCAACTGGTGGCAGATAATATTGGAAACATTGGATACTGCATTAATGGAAAAAGTTTGTAATACCACGAGTAGGAAGACCAGATGCAGAATGACATTTATCTTCTACACATTTGATTGTGTTGAAAGCAGCTGACTTTTTGTAAAATATTTTGGGTTTTGGAACTGACTGTCCCCTACTTTGATATTTTGACAGTTTACTTGAGCTATAGAGGGTAAAGGACCTCAGATGCCTCAATTCAGACAAAGCTTTGGAGAGAGGAATCAGGTCCCTAGGCCTGGGGCTGCAGGCAGGGCCTGGTGCAGATGGAAGTGATGTCCTCATCTGCAGGAAGGGTGTGCTGGCCAAGGAGTCACATTGCCAACTTAAGGACATGAGTGAACAGACTGCACAGCATCAAGGAAGATAATAAAATAAACCCACAAGATTTTCACAGAAACTCTGCAGGAACCGAAGCCTGAACCCCTAACTGCACAAAACTAGAGGTAGCCAGAGACTGTGTTTGACAGTGGGACAAATAGAAACATGGAGAGGGATGGAAGCAGTTGACTTCTGGTAACAGGAGGATGGCTTCTGTTCTGCCTGGAGATCTGCAATTGCAGACTAGGCTCAGTGCCCTGGTAGAAGGTGAGGGGCAGAAAGCCCTGTCTGCAGAAGCATCAGTGGCATCCAAGCCTGAATTATGCAGGAGCACCAGGACGAAGCAGTGAGTGATAGTGGGAGACTCCCTGCTGCAGGGGACAGAGACCCCCATCTACTGACCTGACTTGCTGTCTAGGGAGGTGTCACAGAGCCACCCCGAGGTTAGTTTAAGGGACAACAGGGTTCGAAACAACTTTCATTAAACTGGTGAGAAACAGGGTTTTAGCGCTCCGAAAGTGACTTGAATACAGGTTCGGATATCAGTTGAGGAAAATTATTAAGGGGCAACAACTAATACAACAGGAGTTCCACAGTGTGCATGCACGTGGCTTCACCAAAAACAATACCAGAGCTGTCCCTGAGTCTGGGAAGAGTACACACTTGCCTGAACACGGTGGGGGATTATTTTAAAGGGATACACATACTTGTATTGGGTACAGAAAGTGTACACTCACGATTCTGCGAGGGTAAATTTATAATACACTCGCAATCCTGCGAGGGGAAATACACGTGCAAATATGCACGGAATATTACACGTGCTTATGTGGAAGCATGGGAGGAAAATACACTCGCGATTCTGCAAGCATTAATTTATACACGTGCTCGTACTGAGCACGGAACGTACGCATGTAAATGTGCACGGAAAGTATAAATACATATGCAAACGTGCACGGAAAGTAGATACATTCGCAATCCTGTGAGGGTTAATTTTACTCACACACATGGCGGCAAGGCAAGCGGAGTCTCCATCCTGGGGAGAGGGGAGGTGGTGGCTCTGGACGGCAGTGGCTAAGCTCGTAACTCCAAGAGATCGCGCGCAAGGCCGCATGTCTCGACAAGAATCCCGTTTTTTATAGCCTAATCAGATCTGACTGTAGGCATTCCAGAAGCTTCTCTGCACCCCCACACTGACTGTGGGGTGCCCCTGAAGCCTCCAAACATCCCCCACACTGGCCGCAGATGCCCAGCGGCTCCCTGGCGCCTCGGCACTCCCTTCTCCTAACGGCCCTGGCCAGGGGGCTCTGGGGCCAAACAAAAGAAGGTGTTAGCCTCAAACAGCAGAGAGAGAGGGAGATGTGTCTACTCCTTCCATATCGAAGGAGAGAGGGGGAAAGAGGAGGGTTTGCATTCTGCCACAGGAGGTTTTCTGCTTACTGGGGGCTTGGATTTGGAATGTTGTGGAGAGACAGATGAGGCTTTTCTAGCCTTTGGACTGTTCCTCCCTGCTGCTCATCCCTGTGGATACCAATGATACAAGCAAGGGAGACCTTGAGCATATAAGAAGTGATTGCATGGCTCTGGGGGATGAGGGTCAAGTGCATGAGGGCCCAGATTGCATCTTATCTATCCTGCTGGTGAAGGAGAAAGGCTTGGAGAGGAGCTGATGGATCCTGCAGGTCAACACCTGATTGTGCATCTGGTGTCATGGACAGGGATTTGGCTTTTATGACCACAGGACCCACTTTGTGGATTGAGAACTGCTAGGAAGAGATGGAATCCACCTAGCAAAGTGGTGCAAAAGCATCTTTGTCAACAGGTTGGCCAACCTAGAGAGGAGAGCTTTAAACTAGGAATGATGGAGAGGGAGATGGCAAACCACAGTTAAGGGAGGAAATGTTGGATGGGGTGGAAAGCAATGAATGCAGGGTGATGGGAACAAGCAAAACCTCAGAAACTATAAAACAGGGTGAAGGGACACACACCTCAAATATATTTGCACATATGCATGCAGTCTGGGAGACAACCAGGAGGGGCTAGAGCTCTATGTACAGTCACAAAAATATGACATTGCTGTGAGTTACAGACCAGCCACTCAGGGCGAGGAAGTGCAGCTGGATCTGCTGTTCACTAACAAGGAAACACTGCTTGGGGATGTGGTAATCAATGGCAGCTTTGGCTGTAGTGACCATGAAATAGAAGAGTCAAGATCATGAGGAGAGGGAGGAAGGAGAGCAGCAGAGCACAAATTCTGTACTTGAGGAGAGCAAATTTTCATTTCAGAAACTGGTAGGTGGGATCCCATGGGAGGCAGCTCTGAAGGGTAAAGCTAGTGAGTCTTTAAAGATAGCATCCTCCAAACACAGGAGCAGTCCATCTCAGTACTCAGGATATTAAGTAAATATTTTGGGAGACCAGCTTGGCTAAGCAGGGAATTCATGCCAGAGCTCCAATGCAAAAAGGTGGTGTACAGGAAGGGGAAGCAGAGCCAGGATACAAAGCAGAAATTTAGAAACATTGCTTGGGCATGTAGGGATGGTGTCAGTAAAGCCAAAGCTCAGCTGGACCTGAGACTTGCAAGGGATGTCAAGAGCAACAGGAAGAGCTTCTACTGCTGCATTAGCAGTAAAAGACTGAACAAGGAAAATATGGGATCGCTGCTGAAAGGGTAGGGGGTGATTTACTGACAGTGAACACAGATGAGGCTGAGGTACTCACTGCTTCTACGTCTCACTGGCAAGGACTGCCAAACAGATGACTCTGCTTTGAGTAGGAGGTTGGACTGAAGACCTGCTGAGGGCCCTTTCAACCTAGATTATCCTATTGATACTGTAAATTGGCTAATTGAAGAAACTTCTAAAACCAAAATTTGCGGTTTTAAAAGCAAGCATCACCTTTATTGATGCACCAGCATCCATGGGGATCATTCTGCCTAGTGGGGGCCCTGAACAATTCCCAAACACAGATTATATCCACACAGATCATACATATTAATTACATTTCCAAGAAATCCTTTGCATATGCATTACATTACTTTGTTATTCGGCTTGTAACCTGCTTGTGCTGGTGTCGCCACCTTATCTTTTGAGAGCAAGGGCATTGTCTCCTACCCTTCTCCTGCTTTTTTAATAATTTGATTACCATGCCCTTTTTGAGGAGCAAATCTTTTGAATGCCATTGTGATGAGAAAGTCTTCTGAAGTCCAGATAAGAAAAGAATTTTAGAAGTGGGATCTTAATTAATTGAAAAGGGGGAGTGTAGCTACAGTAGATTAAATGTTGGTGCCCATAGTATTAAAGTATTTCATTCTATAGGAGCATGCTGTTTAAATAATTTTTTAAAAAAGTACTTTTCAACAATTTACTTGGTACTTGAAAGGCAAGGATTGCTATGGCAACACTGAAACAAACAAGAAGGAATTGCAAACAGATGAATCATAACATATGCAAGACAAAGAATCAAATGTTTTCCTAATTGAGCTACCTTTTAGTTATAGCAAACATTTTAATGAGACTTAATTGCTTCATGCTGTCTGATAGGCAAGGGAAGTAAGAAGAAGTAGGAATTATGCTTCCTATACAATGTTTCAGCCATTGTTTTGGCCATTGTTAAAAACGGTATAAAGGAGGACCCTGGGAACTACTGACCAGTCAGCCTCACCTCCATGCCTGATAAGATCATGCAGTAGATCCTCCTGAAAGACATGTTGAAACATATGGAAGGCAGGGAGGTGATTAGAGACAGTCAACATGGCTTCACCAAGGGCAAATTATGCCTGACTAATCTAGTAGCCTTCTACAATGGAGTGACTGCATCAGTGGACAAGGGAAGAGCTATAGATGTTATCTACCTAAGACTTAAGACCTTTGACACAGTCCCCCACAACATTCTTACCTCTAAACTGGAGAGATATGGGTTTGATGGATGGACTGTTAGATGGATAAGGAATTGGCTGGATGGCCATGTCCAAAGAGAAGATTTTTTTAAGGGTGATGAGATGCTGGAACAGGTTGCCCACAGTGTTCAAGATCAGGTTGGATGGGGCTTTGAACAACTTGGTCTAGTGAAAGATGTCCCTGCACATGGCAGGGGGGTTGGACTAGATGATCTTTAAAGGTCCCTTCCAACCCAAACTATGTGATGATTCTATCAAATTCAAATATACAAGCCTGCCTGTTGTTCAAATGGAAAAATAAGTTATTTTTCCCTTTGAATACTCAGAATCTGCAACCCTAAATCACAGGCAGACAATAAAGCATCAGTTACTCTTCTCACTCTCTTCCTCCCCTCCCCTTAAAAATAGCCAGGCAATCTTTATACGTTATTGCTAAGGGCCACCTTTTTCTAGGACTCCTTAAACTCACTGTTGCTTAGATTGTAATCAGTACAGCCATTAAGAATTAAACTCCTGTTTGTGCCTGTCTGGCCTGAATCTCCCACATGAAAGCATCCAGTAAACTTTGTGAAGTTTATTTTGTGGAAGCCATATGATTTCTGTTTACCTACTGGTACAAGTCTAGCTCAGACCCTTCTTCCCATCTTTTACTAAAAACCAGTGAAAGTTAGCTGGCTCTTCCCTTTTGTTGCCAGATTCAGCCCTGCTTTAGTTTTGTTCTTCTCTGCTGAAGCAATTTGTATACCCCAGTAAACTCCCAGCTGACTCATGCACCTCGTCTTGGGTTTGCATGGCAAGGTTTTGGTACTGTGGGGGGCTGCAAGGGTGGCTTCTGTGAGAAGATGCTAGAAGGCGTCCCCACATCTGAGAGAGCCAGCTCCAGGACAGACCCACTGCTGGCCAAGGCTGAGCCAATTATTGACGTTGGTAGTGCCTCTGTGATAACATATTTAAGAAGGGGGAAAACTGCTGTGCAACAGCAGCTGAGAGAGAGGAGTAAGAATATGTGAGAGAAACAACCATACAGACACCAAGGTCAGTGAAAAGGGAGGAGGTGCTCCAGGTGCTGTAGCAGAGATTCCCCTGCAGCCTGTGGTGAAGACCATGGTAAGACAGGGTGTCCCCATGCAGCCCATAAAGAGGATCATGGTGAGGCAAGTACTCCCTGCTGCTTACAGAGGACCATGCTGGAGCAGATATCCACACTGCAGCTCATGGAGGACCTCACAATGGAGCAGGTATGTGAGAGTCGGTCCGAAGATGGAGCAGTATTTGCCTGAACATCGCCATCAAGAACTTAGAGAACTGAGGCCCTGACAGAAAGAACGCATGGACAATGATTTGGAGAGAGGCCCGAGGAGAAGCACTGTGTTGCACTGGTTTCTCCGATATGGGGGGGGCTGCTGCTTACAATGGCTGCTGTACGGACTTCACCTGCTGCTTCAGCCAAACCAGCCCCCACCTCCTGAAAGTTATTGTTATGAGGGTCTCTTCAACCCAGGGACAATAGCTGCCGTCCAGAAGATGTGTTCTCACCTGCAGCCTCAGTCACACCTGTCCCCCACCTGCTCCCCCAAACAATAGCCAACAAAAAGGAGCATGTCCAGAAGCTCGCCAAAGGTCCTGAGGTCACCCAATGGACCAGAGAAAGACCCCTGAATGCTGGACACATAAGCGTTGGCAAGAGAAAGCATGAATCTTTTGAGTCTGTGCAGTAAGAGCCTGGGTTGCGAAATCAAGGTGGAGACTGGCCTCAAAGAATGGGAGCGAGGGAGGGTGAAGAAGCATAAGAGATGACTCCTGAATGGACACCATTGAAGATCTTCCCGCCAGAGGATCCCGAACCACAACAGAGGACTCCACGGGACCGGAGACCAGAGGGGCACTTCTGGACCTGGACTGGTGATAAACGCAACCTCAGTTCTCATCTTTACTTTTACTTTTTCCCCGTTTCTTTTCCCTTTTCTTTTTCTCTTTTTTTTTTTTTTTTTTTTCTTTTCTTTTTTTTTTTTTTTTTTTTTCTCTTTTTTCTTTCTTTTTCTCTCTATATATCGCATGCCACTTTACAGGCAAATTAATAAAGTAACACTGCTTGATTGAATTATAACCCCTTGGCATTTTGGTCACCTTAATTTTGAGCTCTGAGATCAAGGTAAAAGAACCATCATGAGTCACAGAATCACAGAATCACAGAATCGACTGGGTTGGAAAAGACCTCAGAGATCATCGAGTCCAACCCTTGGTCCAACTCTAGTCCGTTTACTAGATCATGGCACTAAGTGCCATGTCCAATCTCAGTTTAAAAACCTCTAGGGACGGCGAGTCCACTACCTCCCTGGGCAGGCCATTCCAATGCCTGACCACTCTCTCTGTAAAGAATTTCTTTCTAATATCCAGCCTAAATTTCCCCTGGTAGAGTTTAAGCCCATGCCCCCTTGTCCTATTGCTAACTGCCTGGGAGAAGAGACCAATCCCCACCTGGCTATAACTTCCCTTCAGGTAGTTCTAGAGAGTGATGAGGTCACCTCTAAGCCTCCTCTTCTCTAGACTAAACAACCCCAGCTCCCTCAGCCTCTCCCCATAGGTCTTACGTTCAAGTCCCTTCACCAGTCATGTTGCTCTTCTCTGGACCCGCTCCAGCACTTCAATGTCTTTCCTGAACTGAGGGGCCCAGAACTGAACACAATACTCCAGGTGTGGCCTCACCAATGCAGAGTAGAGGGGAAGGATCACTTCCCTTGTCCTGCTGACCACGCTATTTTTGATACAGGACAGGATACCGTTGGCCTTCTTGGCCACCTGGGCACACTGTTGGCTCATGTTGAGCTTCCTGTCAATTAGTACCCCCAGGTCCCTTTCTGTCTGACTGCTCTCCAGCCACTCTGCGCCCAGCCTGTAGCGCTGCAGGGGGTTGTTGTGACCAAAGTGCAGCACCCGGCACTTGGCCTTATTGAACTTCATCCCATTGGAATCAGCCCATTTTTCCAGTCTATCCAGATCCCTCTGCAGAGCCCTCCTGCCTTCCAGCAGGTCGACACTCCCTCCCAACTTGGTGTCATCAGCAAATTTGCTGATGATGGTCTCAATCCCCTCAATCTAAATCATCAATAAAGATGTTAAACAGGACTGGACCCAACACTGACCCCTGAGGAACACCACTAGTGACTGGCCGCCAGCTGGATGCAGCCCCATTCACCAGCACTCTCTGGGCCCGGCCCTCCAGCCAGTTCTTAACCCAGCGTAGAGTACACTTGTCCAAGCCATGGGCTACCAGCTTTTGCAGGAGTATATTATGGGAGACAGTGTCAAAGGCCTTGCTGAAGTCCAGATAGACCACATCCACGGCTTTCCCCTCATCCACCAGCTGGGTCACCTGATCATAAAAGGAGATCAGGTTGGTCAGACAGGACCTGCCCCTCCTAAACCCATGCTGGCTGGGTCTGATCGCTTGTCCATCCTGAAGGTGCTGTGTGATTCCATTCAGGATGATCTGCTCCATAACCCTGCCAGGCACCGAGGTCAGGCTGACAGGCCTGTAGTTGCCAGGGTCAGCTCTGCAGCCCTTTTTGTGGACTGGGGTAACATTGGCCAATTTCCAATCATATGGGACCTCCCCAGTGAGCCAGGACTGTTGGAAGATGATGGAGAGCGGCTTGGTGAGCTCTTCTGCTAGCTCCCTCATCACCCTAGGATGGATCCCGTCTGGTCCCATAGACTTGTGAGGATCCAGATGGCTCAGTAAATCACCAACTATTTCCTCCTGGAATACAAGGGGCCTGTTTGGCTTCCTATCTCTGTCAACCACCTCCAGAGATGAGTTGTCCTGAGGGCCACCTGTCTTACTGGTAAAAACTGAGGAAAAGTAGGTATTAAGTACCTCAGCTTTCTCCTCATCTTTGTTAACTATATTTCCCTCAGAGTCCAACAGAGAATGGAGGTTTTCCTTGCCCCTCCTTTTGTTATTAACATATTTGAAGAAGGACTTTTTATTATCCCTGACAGAATTGGCCAAGTTAACTTCAAATTGCACTTTTGTTTCCCTGATCTTTTTTCTGCATGATCTAGCTATTTCCATAAATTCTTCATAAGTAGCCAGCCCTTTTTTCCACAGTCGGTAAAGTCTCTTTTTATTTCTGATTTCATTCAAAATCTCCCTGTTTAGCCAAGCCGGTTGTCTTCCCCGCCGGCTAGCCTTTCGGCACACTGGTATAGCCTGTTCCTGTGCACTCAAAACCACCTGCTTGAAGCATGTCCAACCCTCCTGGGCCCCCTTGTTTTTAAGCATTGTTTCCCAGGGTATGCTCTGAACTAGACTTCTGAATAGGCAAAAATCTGCCCTCCGGAAGTCCAGCGTAGAGGTTTTGTTAATGGTTCTCCCTGCATCTCTGAGTATTGAAAATTCTATTATTTCATGGTCGCTATGCCCCAGGCGGCCTCCAACCACTACATCTCCCACCAGCCCTTCTCTGTTTGTAAACAGTAGGTCTAGCGGGGTCTTGCCCCTGGTGGGCTCATTTACCAGCTGATGAAGGAAATTGTCCTCTATACACTCTAGGAACTTCCTAGACTGCCTCTTCTGTGCAGTATTGAGCTCCCAGCAGATATCTGGCAGGTTAAAGTCACCCACAAGAACAAGGGCCGTCGATTTTGAGACATCTCCATCACTGAATGGACCGTAACAAGGTAGATATGCTGTAAAGGAAGCTGCAGCCTATGGAGAGGAACCCACACAGGAGAAGGTTTTCTGGCAGGAATTGTGGCCTGTGGGGGATCCATGCTGGAGTAGTCTGTTCCTGGAGGACTGCACCCTGTGGAAAGGACCCATGCTGGAGCAGGTGAAAAAGTGTGAGGAGGAGGGAGCGGCAGAGATTAAGAGTTCTGAACTAACCCCATCCCTTCTGTTCCCCATATTCCCTGCACTGCTTGGCTTGGAGTTGGGAATGAAAGAGTGAAGTTGAGCCTGGGAAAAAGGGTGGGGAGAAGATGTTTTTAGTTTTGTCTTTGTTTCTTACCATCCTACTCTATTTTTAATTGGCAATAAATTAAATTCATTTCCCCCATGTCAATTCTGTTTTGCCCATGACAGTAACTGATAAGCAATGTCCCTGTATTTATCTCAAATCATGAGTTTTTCCATCTTATTTTCTCCCCCTGTCCTATTGGGGAAGGAGAGTGAGCAAGTGGCAGCAAGCCAAGGTCAACCCACCACACACCTGCACTGATTTAAGTGCTTATGTTTGGCCTGTGAAAGTGATGGTTTTTCATGAAGTCAAACAGCAAGTCAGAAGGAAGCCAAAAGAGATGCTACTACACTTTTCTCTTTGTCCCAATCTCTGGCTGTTGCATAAATTCAGCACTAATAGAAGACGGAGACATAACTGCTCTTGAATCATTGTCAACTAGAATTAACTGGAGATCATCTAAAATGGGGTGTCAAACTCATTTTCACTGGGGGCCACATCAGCCTTGCCATTGCCTTCAAAGGACCGAATGTAATTTTAGGACTCTATAAATGTGACTACTCCTACAGTTCTTAACAAATTACTATCTACTTAGATTACACTAGATAATTAAAAGCTCTTTGTAAAACACTGGCATGGTGTTTAGAAAACAAGGAATGCATGTACATAACAACGAACAAATAGTCAGGATAAGGTTAATAAGTTTTAAATAGTAACTGGAACATCAAAGTCTGTAAGTGCTTTAAATAGATGGAGTATTATTATCCTTATTTCCAAAAGACAGAACACTTGTTTTTGAACATATTTCAAACTAGTATACTACTGTAAACCTTTACTGTGTCTCTAGTGAGATGTTTACAAGGACTCTGGAAAGCCATGAATTCACATTTTGAAAGTGTTTAGTCTTCTTGGTATGTTTTTTTTTTTTTTTTTTTTTTTATGGTATTGTTTCAAATCAGTTCTGAGATGTCACAGTTGAAAAATTTCATCTTTCAAACATCATTTTTAAATGAAAAGAAATTCAGCAAACATGGTTTAACCCCAGTAGGTCGCTAACTTATTACCTCTCAGTGGGATGGGGAAGAGAATTGGAAGGGTAAAAGAAAAGTAAGTGTCCTGGTTTTAGTTAAAATAAGACCAATTCTCTGTTAGTGATTTTTTCCTTTCAGCTAGGTTCTTCTAAGTAACTGCATTTTTCTGAAGTTGGCTGCATGTTTGTTGTACAGTGCTTGCTCCAGAACTGATAATTCCCAATGTCTACAGTTTTATTGAGCTAACAGCAGGAATAGTATGCAGAAAAGGCCCAGGTTTCTCTTTTATTGCTATAGCAGCCAAGGTTGCTGATAAATGCCTTATGTCCCATAAGTAAGGGATTGTAAAAGGGTCCTACTTGCAGGGAGGGGCAGACAGAACAGGTGACCCAAATCGACCAACGAGGTATTCCATGCCATACATGTTATATACAGTTGAAAACCTGGGAGGTCACGAGGGTCTCGCTTTCTTTGTCTATAGTTGGCGTCTGAAGAGGACCCTGCTTCTTGTCCTGCCTGCAATCCCGATCCTGGTTCCAGTCCGTGCATCCCTGAATCCAGTTCCTGTCTACTGCTGAGTCCAGTCCAGGTCTTCCTGGTGTCTGCCCTGCAGCTGCTGGCATGATGCCAACACCCAGGGCAGAGGACTTGCCAAGCCCCTGCACTACTCTGGGAAATTCAATATTGCTTTCATATATTTTGCATTATTTTATTTCATTATTAGTAACACTAGTAAAGTTGTGGGGTTTTTTTAACTTTCCAACTTGCAAGTCTCTCTCCCTTTTCCTCCTTTTCCCTTTCCTTAGTGGGAGCGAGGGGTGGGGTTAATAGAGAACAGTGAGAGTAAGAAAACTCATGGATTGAGATATAGACAGTTTAATAGGTAAAGCAAAAGCTGACTGTGCAAGCAAAGAAAAGCAAATAATTCATTCACTACTTCCCATTGGCAGGCAAATGTTTAGCCAGCTCCAGGAAAGCAGGGCTTCATCACACGTAACAGTTACTTGAGAAGACAAACGCAATAACTCTAAATGTCCTTTCTCCTTCTTTCCCCATCTTCTATTGATGAACATGACATCATATGGTATGGAATATTCCTTTGGTCATTTGGGGTCAGCTGTCCCAGCCATGTCCCCTCCCAACTTCTTGTGCACCTCCAGTCTACTTGCTGGCAGGACAGTGTAAGAAACAGGGAAGGCCTTGATGCCATGTAAGCACTGCTCAGCAATAGCTATTAGGTTGGTGCAAAAGTAATTGCAGTTTTGGACCGTGAATTTTAAATCATTATAACTAGGCTCAAACACTTCTTTATTAATCAAAATAGGAAACATTACAATCAACACATTTTTTGCCAACAAGAAATGTGTTTGTTTATTCGTGTAGCATAAAAATCCATGCTTCGGGATTCAACGAGCTCTTGGGAAGCATTTTCTGCATCCTGCTGGTTGGGGAAGTGTTTTCCTCGAAAAAAGTTGTCAAGATGCTTGAAGAACTGGTAGTTGGTTGGCAAGAGGTCAGGTGAATATGGTGGATGAGGCAAAACTTTGCAGCCCAATTAGTTCAACTTTCGAAGTGTCGGTTATATGATGTACAGTCGGGCATTGTCATGGAGAAGAATTGGGCCCTTTCTGTTGACCAATGCTGGCTGCAGGCGTTGCAGTTTTTGGTGCACCTCATCAATTTGCTGAGCATACTTCTCAGACAGAATGGTTTTACTGAGATTCTGAAAGCCAAAGTGGATCAGACTGGCAGAAGAGCACCAAACAGTGACCATGACCTTTTTTGGTGCAAGTTTGGCTTTGGGAAGTGCTTTGAAGTTTCTTCTCAATCCAACTGCTGAGCTGGTCATCGCCGGCTGTTGTATACAATCCATGTTTCATCGCACGTCACAATCCGATTGGGAAATGGCCCATTGTTGCATAGAACAAGAGAAGACGACACTTCAAAACAACAAAATTTTTTATTTTTGGTTAGCTCATGAGGTGCCTGCTTATTGAGCTTTTTTCACCTTTCCAATTTGCTTCAAATGCCGAACGACTGTAGAATGGTCGACATTGAGTTCTTCAGCAACTTCTCGTGTAGTTGTAAGAGGATCAGCTTCAATGATTGCTCTCAGTTGGTCGTTATCAACTTCTGATGGCCAGCCACTATGCTCTTCATCTTCAAGGCTCTCATCTCCTTTGCAAAACTTCTTAAACCACCACCTCGCTGCACATTCCCTAGCAGTTACTGGGCCAAATGTGTTGTTGATGTTGCAAGTTGTCTCCACAACTTTACGACCCATTTTGAACTCGAATAAGAAAATCACTTGAATTTGCTTTTTTTCTAACATAATTTCCATAGTCTAAAATAAATATAAAATAACCAGCAAGTAATAAGTCAGTAGCAAAAACATAAAGTGAGAAAAGCACATTAAAATGATGTATAACAACCACATTTATTTAAGAATGTATTCCAATATCAAATGACAAATTTCAACAGTGCAAAAACTGCAATTACTTTTGCACCAATGTACCTGTGTTATCAACACTGTTTTCAGCAAAAATCCAAAACATAGCCCATACAAGGTACTATGAAGAAAATTAACTCCATCCCAGCCAAAACCAGTACACAGATGCACCAGCTTTCAGCCTGCAGCTTCCCATTTTGCTTTTATATAGTCCTAGCAGATACACACCCAGTCTTGACCTAAATGTTCAGTCACTAGTATAATACATGAGATATTACCACAAATAGATCTGAGTAGTTTAAAGAGCTTTGTTTAGCTTCACAGAAGCTGGAAAAGAAGCATTTCTGTTTGCTTCCTGACACTTTTAAGATCATCACAACTCACCTAGCATGGATGTCTATTGACTTGCACAGGGATGTCACTCCTAGGCACTTTCATGAAAATTGCACCCATTTATCTGAAGGAGGGATTTGGTTCAATTACTCACAACTAAAGCATTATGCTTAGTAGTTGATATAATCCAAAGCAACCACCTTTATGTGTCTTTCCTTAGATTAATCTGAGGCACCCAGCAAGTATGTTCAGGGTTAGGAGAACAGTGCCTACAGCCTTGTATCTCAGTCTATAGCAATTTTCTTGATATAATAAATTTTGAAGTATCCAGAGATTACATTTATTTTTAATATCTTTATCCTTATGAGGTATTTCACAGAATTAATCTTTACTAGGTTTTTTTTGCCTCCTTGGACCCCACAAACAGCCTCCCAGTATATCCATTTTGAGTCCACATATTGTTTCCCCCCAAGAGACATGCTTTCACTTTAAAAGCAACATCATTTTCCCCAGTTCCAGTACTGCTTCAAGATGCAGCAATGCACTTCTCCCATTGACACAAGCATCTACAAAGACTGCTGGGACAGTTCGGTCTACAAGACCTGCAGTACTATTTAAATCCTGAAGCAACACTAAACATATACCAGCTCCAGTTGAGCTGTGGAGCAGTTGTTAATAAAAAGGATTTATTAAAAAGTTATTGTCTCATGAACTTGCATTGATATCAAAGCCATAAAGATAACAATGCATGTGAGGTGTCAATGGGAGATGTGACTTTTATGGCTAATAAAACTTCACATATTTCTATTAGCTATTTTATGCTAGCCTTAAAGCAGGAAACAAAATCATCTGTTCATGTCAAATACAACTGTATGCTGAGCTCTGTGCATCCTATAGATACATCCTATATACAGGGTTGAGTGGGAAGCAGACAGGAAAGGAGAAATAAAACATTCTCTGCTCTATGACATGGTGATATGAATGCAGTGCTGTGTTGTTGGGCATTAGTTTTAGTACATTTTATAAAATGGAATAGCATCAATGCTTCTATTTCCCTGTCCCGCTTCTGGTGACCAGTGTCCTTTAACCACAAACTCAAAACAAGAAAACAGTCCAGCATCAGAACAGCAGCCCACTGAAGTTAATTGAAATGTGTGAAAAAGTCTGCAAGTTTCACTGAAAGACTCCAGCCTATAATCTCACACTGTCATTTTAAAAGATGCTTATTAAGTAAAACATTTTGTTGTTTAATGTTTCTTCAATACATTGAACAGTTTGGCTGGTGCTGTAAATGAATGTTTTGGGGTTTTTGTATTTATGACATATATCCTTAACAAGTCTTTCTTTTTTCTTCCTTCTTTCTCTTCCAGTTCCCTCTGGAAAAGCATTCTGGATTACTTTGGAATATATACTGGTCAAAATATCAACACATGAATAAATATACTAATCTATTATCTAGTTATACATAGTATCTGAGGGTCATGTTGTTTTCAGTATAAGCCGTAAAGAAATTCATCCAGTACTGAGAAGAACACACCCATGTACACATTAAAGAAAAATAATATATTTGTTCTATGGAGAATAGTCAAAGTTAAGATTTATATTTTCACCTGTCCTGTTTCTTTTACTTGCAGTCATAGCTTTGAATTTCCTGAGGGTCAAATGGCTGTTTTAAACAAATATTCTATTCCACTTAATTTCATTTTTCTTTTTGATAAGATACTGTTGATTGACAAGCCTTATGTATCCGTATATTTCTATAAAGTTTTAAGCCTATATATTCAAATGAAAAATGATACATTTGGAGACCAAAGACATCAGAACCAATGAACAACCAATAGTGGTCAATCAAAAATTATCGACTTTCATATCTGTGATTTATAGAAGAGTTTTTTCAAAGACTATTTGAAAATCAAGTTAATTCAGCTCTACTGGATATCAGCTAGATAAAACAAAATGTTCTTTGTCTAATTATATCCAACTTCAATGTTACACCTTCTTGCTCTATCTCCTTGTTATTTTGTAGACTTGGAATCCATTGATCTTTCACAATCCATGTTAGTCTTATTTCAACTCCATAAGGAAGCCTAATATAAATGATATTTTAAGAAAAAGCATACAATCCATAACCTTTAGAAAGTTAACATTTAAATCTATATCTCTTAATATTAAATAAAGTTTGGGGTTTTTTTGTTTCACATTTTTGTCTTCTCTGAAAGGGTCAAATTGGTATGCTTTCTGGTGCCTGTTGGCAATCAGCATTAATACTGATGGGAAGCAAATGACAACCTCACTTTCCCTATGCCAAATGTTCACTAATTGAGAAAATGAATAATGGATAATAACACATCCTAGTGTATTTATCAACCCACCTATCTTTTTTTCAGTGCAAAAGAGGTCATTTGAGACCCTGTGTAGGTTTTTTCAGCTCTCCTTATTCATTATCAAGGAGCTTCCTGCAAAGGCTGCTGAGTGAAAAAGAGACCATATTGCCTGGAAACAATAAGGGAGTGCAACACTGCATGAAAATAGTAATTAGGTTTGACCAAGGCCAGGATACAGTTGCTATAATCAGTATCAAAATTAATTTCATACTTATTAAAGGATATGAGGTGAGACTGATTTAATGGGGACAAAAACTATCCTTTTCCCTGTGAACTCCAAACCTTTAAAAGAAAAGGAATAAAAAGAGAGATAAATCATCATATTATTTGCACTACAGTTAGCAGCCTTGTCCCCTTATTGACACAATGCATTGCTATTTTAATAAACTCTAAGGGAACAATAGGATAATTATCTTCTGAACACAAAGATCATTGTAATTCTCATTAGGTTTTTAAAGCTAAAACCAAAGTTAAAACACTAAAAGTATATTTTCATACTTCATAAACTTGACATAGAAAACAAGAATGATGTATATAAAGAATGGCATTCTAATCCATAAAGAAGTACAGCGCAGCAGTAAAATAAACAAAGAGGAGGGGAATTTATGAAATTTTAAAACATTTGACAGGCAGTTAAGTGTTGGAACAATAAAGGACTCAGCATTCTGATTCAATGTGAATCATGCTAGAGCCATTTATTACAGAAACAAGCCTCCTTACATATGCAACTATTCTCTGATCACGCATCCACGCTCCAATCATGCATTAAGTGATTGGATATCATCTATGTTCACGAGCTGTCCACGCGCTGAAGACTCACTGATGATGGGTCCGTTGATTCACGCCATGTTGAGGCCCTGTTATTGTAGAAACGCCTCTTTCTCACAGCAGATTCTGTTTTCAGCTTCTTGAAGGGGCCTTGAGATTCCTTTGAGCCTGACTAATTCAACAATAAATCTCCATCTAACAAAACCCCTCCACAATTCCCCCTTTTTGTTCTTCAGCCAGTCAGGCCCCTTTAACAGCACTCTGAACCATCTTTGAAATACACTGCAACATAGAACACGTGATTAACAACATAATTACAATTACATCTAATGCAGTTAAACCTTACTTAATAAGATCAAACAACTACCCGCCTATTCCCAAACCTTCAAACCATTTGTAAAACCTTAATTCTACTATGACAACCTTATTCACATACTATTTTAATTTGTCAAGAGTACTATGAATAGATTCAGAATAGTCAGACAAGTTAATACAATATATTCTCTCAAATTCTTTACAACCATGAGCTAATGTTAAAAATAAAAGATCTATAACTGCACAGTTTATAGAGTAACATACTTAATACAATCAGCATATACTAATAATTGAGCTAGTATCTCAGAAGTTAGATTAACCTATTTAAAAGACCAATAGCTTAACTTTGATATGTCTCCTAAAGCTTTACCAGCTGCTAGATCAGTGAAAAAGCGTGCGGTAGGTAGTATGGTAGGAATGTCTCATAATTTTACCTCATTTTTGCATTGATTATCTAAGTGTAATATCGCCCTTTTGGCTCTCCTGCTGCTTATTCAAATTGCCATTCTCCGCAGAAGGTACACCACCTGCTTGCTAATAGGCTTCTGGACCACCAGGTCTGTGAGCATCTATAACACTGAATTAGGATCCATGGTTTACATCTGAAACAGTCCTCACAACTTATCTCCCTCCTGTCCATCTGGATCCGTTGAATCTTTGTTGAATCCACTTCAATCCTCGGCCTGTAATGACACAAGCATAACCTTTTCCCCAGGTTATCAATTGATGTGGCCTTTTCCATTGACCATTAACTAGTGATTTGACCATAACTAATGTAGGTTCTTTCTGATTTAGCATGGTTTTGGGTCATACATGAAAAGTATTTCATCACATACAATGCTTTTGACAATTGGTTTTGTGGTGTTTCCCCTACTTCCTACTTCCCCTTCTTTTTTAAAAAAAAAACCAGAAAAAAACACAAACAAAACAAACAAACAAAAAAAGTTCAGAATCAGATACGTGCATTGGATCTTGACTACGTAATCAAAATCACAAATCAAATTTAGAGGTTCCTCCTTAAAAAGTTCAAAGTAATTTAAAGCTGCGCCAAGTTCTGCTAATTGGGTTGAAACTTCAATAATTTTTACAGAATGATGCCAATCGTTATCTTCACACCAAACCACTACAGCTTTATGAGACTTCCCAGAACCATCAACAAAAACTGTGCAAGTATGTAGGATCAGACCAAATACAAGTATGGCCTATGACCTGATGTTAAAGACTTGCAGGTTCTGCAGCAATTTACATTTACACATGCCAAAAGCTGTGCTGTTAAGAAAACCAGCTAGTGCAATTTACAAAAACATAGATCACAAATTAAAAAAAAAAAAAAAACAGAATTAAATTTCAGAAATGGTACATATATGACAAAAGGATCATGGCCTATTTAGACAAATTCATTCCCTGCATTTTCTTGATCAGAGTGACAATTGGTATATAACAATCGGTATATCAGTCTGCTAGCATTCTCATCATACTGTCCCACAATAGCCACAGGTTGTTTCATAGACAAATCTGCAAGTCCAATCGAATGCAGTCAGCCTGTAAGGTTTTCATAAATTTATTGCTCAAAGTTTCTAACTCCATTTTGGCTGTCATATTTACTGGATATTGTTTTACCTTACTGGATCAAAGTTCTGTTTCAGATCTATCAGTGTAGTGTTTGCTTTATTGAAACATTGGCTGTCAATACTAGTGGAAATACAGCATTTGAAATTTCCTTGGAGATTTCTCACTTGCAGCAAGCAGATCTGTACCATCCAAGCAGCTTCTTGTAGGACATGCAACTAAACAGAATTGTCATAAAACGTTATTTGAGCTTACAATTTACTTAACAAATCTTGACCCAAGAGAGGTATAGGGCTTTCTGCAAATACAAGAATTCATATATTAAAACTTTGTTCCAAAATTGGCATTCTATTGGTCTCAAAAAACAGCCTTTCTTTCATTCTCTCCCATGACCTCAAAAACCAGCATGGTGAATTTACTAAGAAGTCTCTTACAGCTAGTTACCACAGAATAAGTCTATTAAAAAAACCTTTTCATTTAATTTCCCAGCTTCATTAGAACTATGGACCCACTGGCAATGCCTTTAAATTTCAACCCTCAGACTCCTTCATGCAGTATTACAGCTCTCTAGCAGTAACATTGCTTGTGGGGGGGAATAAAAACTCCCTCTCACCCCCATCTGAGATGTCAGAATCTCCAGCCCAGAATGAAAACAAATCAGTTCGAACTCCACATCAAACCAACCTGGCTGCACTCCACACCCAAATTAGTGCCAGTCTGACCCAGAGAAGCACTGAGCCCTCTGACCCCCCAAAGCTGACCAGTGTGAAAAGACTGACTTCAGCAAGGAGGTAAAATGATGAGCTCTCTCCCCAGATGTGCCGAAACCTAGGAAACAAGACAGAAGCAAAAAGAAACATCACCAACAACCCCTGATTCAAAGCCAAGAAGCAACGCAGTGCCACAACAAGGATGGATGACAATACTCCAGGAAAAAAAAGACAGAGCGGGGGGAGTAAATTCCCCCTTTCTCCGCTTAGCAGAGGGCAAACAGGTTTTTCAATATTTTTTTTTCTTCTTTCTCTTCTTGCTGCAGTCCAGATGTAGCCAAGGCCACACAGGTGGTGCAATCACTGGTACGAAGTGGGCGGCTCTGGCAAGCTCCTTGGTTACAATGAGCTGAGTTTTATACACAATTCCAATTAGCTCAACAGTTGTTACATTCCTCAGCCCCATTTACCTTTCACAATTTACAGATGTCAAAATACAGTATATTAAACATCAATCCATTATTCCATTTTCCTAGATCCAAATCAGTTCATATTCTAGTAACTTTTAAATACACCCTCATACAATACCAAGTTCACATCCACCATAGCATTCAGGCGGTTTTTGTTTTTTGTTTTTTCATTTTTTTGGTCTTGTTTTGGTTTGGTTTTTGTTTGTTTGTTTGTTTGTTTGTTTGTTTTTCTACGCAAAGCAGAGTTTAACAATTTAAGCTCTTTTCTGGTCTCAAAATTACTAGATAACAATATAAGCAATTACTCTAATGTGTAAGGATGCATCCTAAGGGGGAGCAAGGTAGAATTTTAGCAGTGAAATTTTAGTAGTGGAACCGGTTCCCATTTTGTAACTATCTACCCAAACAAAATTCTTTTGGTACCAAATATATATATATGCAAATTAAAATACTGAGCTCAGATATGAAAACCAAATACCAAGTTCAAATATGCAGATGGATCAGAGTTACACTTATTCAAGACAATATCTCAATTTTTGCATTGCACCTTTGAACCGCTTACTGCTCAGCCAGGTGGAGGTACCACTGGGTCTCCCTGACAAAACAGGTCAGTGTGCGCTGGAACCCAATCGGCACCCACCCCCCCGCTGCTTAGCAAGCTGGACTGGGTAAGGCTTTTATTAGCATCTCATCTGGTGTGCTTCAACTGTTATCCCCAAACCAGGATTCTTTACATGGTGTGCGTACAAAAGAGCCAAATCCAGCACATCGAGACAAGACACAGACTATCACAGAGTTGCGCAAGTATGTATACCAGAATAAAGCTAGCATGCTAGAAAGAAAAATAGCAGCTACTACACACAAAATTTTACCATCACATTCATGCAGTAAAGAACTAAATTACTCATGATCTTCTGTATTATCACAAAATGCACATTTTGAGTCAATGGATTCTCATGATTTAACATACTGGGAACTTATTGTACCATATAACAAAGACCTACCAAAATTGCAACATGCTTAAACAGATACCCACAAAGAAACAGGTTAATAAGGAAAGCATCTTGCAGACTTTAACAAGTTTTCTGACCTGTGTGTTATCAGTTAATTCTCTCTCAGCTTGTTGAAGTTCAAATCGCCCTGCCTGTAAAACTGTCTGAAATGATTTAATGATTTCTTGTAGAGATTTATTTTGTCCTGCTCTTCTGGCCTTAAAAACAACATTAATCACAACAAAGTGTTATACTTCAGGATTTTATTCTCTGGACAGTTTTCCCAATCATTTAACTTATACAGCAGCCAACATTGATTTCAGTATTTAACAAGATCTTCCTTCTTCATAATTCCGAGTGCTTTCCTATGTTTTAAAACACCTCCCAATACCGATTTTTTAGGAACAAACTGAAACTGAAAACAATCATTCCCGACCCCATCTTGCAAGTAAAAACCTTGAGATAAGGGAGGGAGTGGGGAAAGCACAGGGCTGCTTGCAGCGTGAGTGGGAAAAGTGGGGAGAAGGAACAACTAGTAAAACAGTTAACTCACATTTCTGACAAGCTGCTTGATTTTCAGAGAGGCAATACACAGAAGCACATAATATGTACTGTAAAACTAGCAAATAACATGTTGATAGCAAACATTAGCATTCTCTACTGCTAATTTCTACACCAGTGCTTCCTTAGCTTCTAAGTTTTCAACCTGCTTATTGATGGCCCCGTGAAGGTGGTCAATAAATTGCATGTAATTCTCATTGGGACCCTGATTAATAGTTGTAAGTGATTTGGCTGCTTTGTTGGTTTCAGGCACCTCTCTCATAGCTTGATATGCAAGGTCTGTTGACTACCTCAGGATTTCAAAAACTAATCGCGCCTGTAATTGTGAGGTGCCAATTAGTGTCTCCTCCAAGAGCTGGGGTATACCCACCCCTTTCAATGAATCCCCATCGTTCCGTCCTAAATGATCTATAGCTGTTACATTGCATAGGTCCAATTTTGCCTGAGTCCTCCATGGTCTCCATCCGATCTCGGGGCAACTCGTACACATACTCCTTTAACTTTTCAAGAAAATGCTGCAAACATTCATCCTCATCTTCAGATAACACAGATTTGAACAGTGCTGGAGAATCATTAGTAACAGGGGGGTTTGGAACAGTGCACATTCTCGCAAATACTTTCTAGCATCATAATCATTCATATAACCTGAGTTCCCAGGCACATCCCCTTTCCCGTCATGATCAGCATGACCGCATTGCTGACTGTTGGATTCACTCGCTATTAGCTGATCTGATTTTTCACACAGTTCTTTTGCCCAGTTCTTATTCGGCGACTCCTTCTGCTCTCTCGTGGAAGTTGGAGGGTTAAAAGCCAGTAACGGCAGGTACAAATTGGTAAAAGGACTTGTTTATGACTTTAGCATTCTCAGCTTTCACAGGTTCTTTGGGCAAGTGTCGGGGATTGGCTCAAGGAGCACGGACATGAGTCCACCAAGCAACTGTACGAGCAGAGCCCATTTTAGTTGACATAAGTAGGCCTTAGTTAGCTTGTCTATTAGGCCGTGGGAAAGGGGGGAACGGAAAAGTACTAACTAAGGCAGGGTCAGGATATTTTTGAAGAGATAAGAGTCAGAAGAATGTGGGATGCGCATAGCTAGCTAAACCCAAGTAGGTGGAGTAAGTAAATGTGCTTAGCCTATTAGATAGAGACAAGTATGCATAATTATGGTATTTGGTATAAATGCACGCTATCTCGGGCAATAAAGTTGAAGTATGCTTTATCACTCATATTGAGTCGGCTGCATTTCTTCCTCCGTCCGCTCGGGTCTGGAACTCTGATGGGATTTCTCTCCGCAGGCAAGTTTTCTGATTCCAATCCTTTGGACTTGCTGTTCTCATCAGGGTTGGGTAATAGTGTAGGAGGACACCCGCTCGGCATTTTTCCTCCCCCCGCCCCGGACTGCTGAACTATCGGGGGTGCCGAAAGCACAGCAGGGGATGGAGCAGGGAGGGTATCAAAGACACAAACCAGGTAAACTTCACAGCAACTTTCTGGATTCTTATCACGCTGCAACATTACAAAAACTCCAGCAGCAGACCGTTCAGCCTTAAAATCTTTTATAAGCTTCCATGTAGTTACTAATGATTTAGCTTCTTTATCTCCATTGCTGAACCTATCCTATAATTTCTGCCCTTTATCATCCCAAAGTTAATGTTTAAAAGCCTTCTTGGTTTCTCCCAGATAGCCGTTAATTCTACACCAAACTAACAGTCTACGTATGTTACTTTCTTCCTATTTAAGTCCTCTCACAGAGAGAATATGCAGGAGGAGCTTAACTACAGCTTGTTCTTCAGAAAATACGTTTTGGTCCATAACTTCACTCTTCCCTCCTCCTGCCCCCAGCTGCTCACCTTTTCCAGTGATCCGTCAACAAATTTATCCCCGGGGCGTCCATACCACAGTATCACAGTATTACAGTATGTTTGGGATTGGAAGGGACCTCAGAAGATCATCTAGTCCAATCCCCCAGCCAGAGCAGGAATGCCTAGATGCGGTCACACAGGAACATATCCAGGTGGGTTTTGAATGTCTCCAGGGAAGGAGACTCCACAACCTCCCTGGGCAGCCTGTTCCAGTGCTCCGTCACACTCACTTAGAAGCAGTTTCTTCTCAAATTTAAGTGGAACCTCTTGTGTTCCAGCTTGGTCCCATTACCCCTTGTCCTATCATTGTTTGCCACCAAGAAGAGCCTGGCTCCATCCTCATGGCACTCACCCTTTATATATCTATAAACATTAATGAGGTCCCCCCTTAGCCTCCTCTTCTCCAAACTAAAGACACCCAGCTCCCTCAGCCTTTATTCATAAGGGAGATGCTCCACTCCCTTAATCATCTTTGTTGCCCTGTACTGGACTCTCTCCAGCAGTTCCCTGTCCTTCTTGAACTGAGGGGCCCAGAACGGGACACAATATTCCAGATGTGGTCTCACCAGGGCGGAGTAGAGGAGAAGGAGAAACTCTCTCGACCTACTAACCACCCCCCTTCTAATACACCCCAGGATGCCATTGGCCTTCCTGGCCACAAGGGCACAGTGCTGGCTCATGGTCATCCTGTTGTCCACCAGGACCCCCAGGTCCCTTTCCCCTGCACTGCTCTCTAATATATAATTTCCCAGCCTATACTGGAACCTGGGGTTGTTCCTGCCCAGATGCAGGACTCTACACTTTCCCTTGTTAAATTTCATCAGGTTATTCCCTGCCCAACTCTCCAGCCTGTCCAGATCTCGCTGGATGGCAGCACAGCCTTCTGGTGTGTCAGCCACTCCTCCCAGCTTAGTGTCATCAGCAAACTTGCTGATAGTGCACTCTATTCCCTCGTCTAAATAGTTAATGAATATATTGAATAATATTGGCCCCAGCACTGACCCCTGAGGCACTCCACTAGATACTGGCCTCCAACTAGACTCCGCACCATTGACTACCACTCTCTGGCTTCTCTCCTTAAGCCAGTTTGCAACCCACCTCACTACTCTATTGTCTAGACCACACCTCCTCAACTTAGCTGTGAGGATGCTGTGGGAGACTGTGTCAAAGGCTTTACGGAAGTCAAGGTAAGCCACATTCACCGCTCTGCCATCATCCATCCACCTTGTTACATTCTCATAAAAGACTATGAGGTTGGTCAAGCATGACTTACCCTTGATAAAGCCATGCTGACTGCCCCTAATAATCCTCTTATCCTTGATATGCCTTGAGATGGCACCAAGGACAAGCCGTTCCATTACTTTCCTGGGGACGGAGGTGAGGCTGACCGGTCTATAATTGCCTGGGTCCTCCTTCTTGCCCTTTTTGAAGAGTGGAGTGACGTTTGCTTTCCTCCAATCCTCAGGCACCTCTCCCATTTCCCAAGACTTGGCAAAGATGATGGAGAGTGGTCTAGCAATGACTTCAGCCAGCTCCCTCAGCACCCGCGGGTGCATCTCATCTGGACCCATGGATTTATGGATGTCCAGACTACTTAATTGCTCCCTAACCCAGTCCTCTTTGACTAAAGCAAACTCCTCCATTGACCTGGCTTCATCCGGGTTCTCAGGGGTACAGGGCTCCCCAGGACAGCCTCCAGCAGAGTAGACAAAGAAGGCATTCAGTAATTCTGCCTTCTCTGTATCTTCTGCCACCAGGGCACCCACCCCATTCATCAGTGGGCCTACATTGCCTCTGGTGTTGGTTTTATCTGCTATGTATTTGAAAAAGCTCTTTTTGCTGTCCTTGACCCCTCTCGCCAGCTGTAATTCTAAGGAGGCCTTGGCTATCCTAGCTGCCTTCCTACATCCTCTAACAGCAGCCTTATATTCCTCCCAAGTGGCCAGCTCCTGCTTCCATGACCTGTAAACTCTCCTCTTCTGCTTGAGCATACTTAACAGATCCCTATTCAACCACGCAGGCCTCCTGGCTCCCTTCCTTGACTTCCTGCATGTGGGGATGCTCTGATCCTGAGCTTGGAAGAAGCAATCTCTGAATGCAATCCAGCTATCTTGGGCCCCTTTACCTTCAAGCAGCCTTGCCCATGGGATTTCCCCTAGCAATTGCTTGAAAAGGCCAAAGTTAGCCCTGCTAAAGTCCAGGGTTGCAATTCTACTTATTGCCCTGGTCCTACCACACAAGATGCTGAACTCCACCATCTCGTGGTCACTGCAACCCAGGCAGCCCTCAACCTTTACCGCTTCGACCAGACCCTCCTTGTTAGTGAGGATGAGATCGAGCAGCACTCCTCTCCTGGTCGTCTCCTCCACCATTTGCATGAGAAAGTTATCGTCAATGCACTGGAGGAACCTCCGGGACTGTGACTGGCTGGCTGAATGGTCCTTCCAACAAACATCAGGGAAGTTAAAATCCCCCACAACAACCAAGGCCTGAGACTGTGAGGACACTCTCAGCTGCCAGCCTGCCCCTTGATCCTGACCCATACACTCTCAACTCGCTCCTCATCCGCTCCTGGGCAGAATTTAGTACATTGTAGTTGCTCTCTCACATAGAGAGCAACTCCACCACCACGCCTGGCTGGCCTGTCTTTCCTGAAAAGGACATAGCCATTCATTACCACATTCCAGTCATGTGAAATGTCCCACCATGTTTCTGTAATTGCCACTAGATCGTAACCTTCTGATCGAACACAGGATTCTAACTCCTCCTGCTTATTCCCCATGCTGCGTGCATTGGTGTACAGGCATTTCAGGGAGCGAGCAGAGCACACCAATTTCTCCCTAGGGGTACAGGAGGCCACCTGGTCCTCATCGGTTCTAGAATGCTGCCCCACTGGGACAAACCCAGCTACAACCCCATCCCCCTTCGAGCCTAGTTTAAAGCTCTCCAAATGAGCCCAGCCAATTCCTGTCCCAGCATCCTTTTGCCGCTGCGAGATAAGCCTTTCCCGCGTATCACTGTCCGGACTGGAGTCTTATAAAACCAGCCATTATCAAAAAATCCAAAGCCCTGCCTGTAGCACCAGCCTTGGAGCCAATCATTTAGAGACTAATTTTTCCTGTTCCATCCCACATCGTCATTCGAAGATGGAAGGAGTGAAGAGAAGATCACTTGAGCCCCTGAGTCCTTCACCATCCTTCCCAAGGCCTTGAAATCGTTCTTCATTCCCCTCAGACTACGGGAAGCAGCTTCCTCCCCATCTGTCTGGAAGACCAGCAACAGGTAGTAGTCTGTCGGGTGCACCAATTTGGGAAGCTCTCTAGCGATATCCTTGATCTGAGCACCAGGTAGACTGCAAACTTCCCTATGATGAGGGTCAACCCTGCATATTGGGCCCTCTGTTCCTCTCAGGAGGGAATTTCCTATTACAATTTCCCTTCTTTCCTTCTTATTGGAGGCAGTCTTGAGTTGTGGAGTCAACTGCCTCTTCCTAAGTGACCTTGTAGGCAGGTCTGTCACCACCTCCTCAACTACCTCTTCTTCAAGATCCAGGGCCTCAAACCTATTATGTAGGGGCACCTGGGGAAGCAAAGCAGGTGGGGAGGGGGGCTGCCCGTGACACTGAACTGGAATACGCTTCCACCCCTCATTGTCTTTTCGGTCCCCTACCTCTGCCCGACAGTGACGGGGTAGGGGCTGTTTCAGGACTTCCCCCTGTGCCCAAGGGGGCAGAGGGTCCGTCTCCTTTTGGGGTGTACCTCCCTGGGGCCTAGTAAGACTGGCACGCCAGGGTGTTACTCCACCAGTCGATCTCCCTTTCACACTCCCTGATGGTCCTCAATCTCTCAACCTCCTCCTTAAGTTTCACCACCATGCTGAGCAGATCTTGCACCTGCTCACACCTCACGCAGGTGGAATGCTGGCCTCCCTCCCCCAGCAGCAGCAGGCTCTGGCACTCCCTGCAGTCAGAGACCTGAACAGCCACAGTTCGGGGCAAAACTTCAGTCTGCGTTGCCACAGTCTTTTTGAGACAAGCTCTTTTTCTAGAGGCGACCATGGTTGTCAGCAGTGTGGGACGCTGGCACGGGTAAGAGAGTCTGACAGGCAATGAGTGATCTCTGCACCCTGCTGCACAAGCTACCACACCCTCTGCTGCAGTCCACATGAACTGCCTCTGGCTGGGCCGCTCCAGGCTTTTCCCCGATCGTAGTGAGACGCCATTCAGAGTATCACGTCGGGGTCACCATTTGTTGGAACAATAAAGGACTCAGCATTCTGATTCAATGTGAATCACGCAAAGCCATTTATTACAGAAACAAGCCTCCTTATATATGCAACTATTCTCTGATCACACGTCCACGCTCCAATCATGCATTAAGTGATTGGATATCATCTATGTTCACGAGCTGTCCACGCGCTGAAGTCTCACTGATGATGGGTCCGTTGATTCACGCCATGTTGAGGCCCTGTTATTGTAGAAACGCCTCTTTCTCACAGCAGATTCTGTTTTCAGCTTCTTGAAGTGGCCCTGAGATTCCTTTGAGCCTGACTAATTCAACAATAAATCTCCATCTAACAAAACCCCTCCACAGTTAAGCTACCTATCTTACTTTGCTTCTTTCAGATGAACAAATTTCCCATACCAAACTAGCTTTTAATCACTGTTTGATAACTGTGTATTGCTTTTGATCCTTGTTTTTTCCACTGAAGTAATAAGAAAATTCTTCTTTTTCAGCAGAGGAAAACTAGCTGTCCAGTAATGTCCTAGGGTAAACGCTGTGTAGATTTTTAAAAATTCTTAATGGGAAACAATAGATTTTTAAGAAGTCGGGCTGAATGCTAAGATAAATTTGTGTGAGAGAGACAGGAAAATGAAGTGCATTTTGGTTTTAAAATGATGGAACTTTTATATCAAGTGCTATATTAAAACTGGTATCTGTTTGTCTCTTTATCTTTTTTAGCCTTCCTGCCAAGTGACTGCTAATAAACATACACAGCAACCTCCTGTTTACTATAGCATCAGTTTTCTTTCAGCAATGACATCTAAAAAATGCACACAACCAGGTGAACCAGACAGTTTCAAATCACTGTTAAGATGCAGAGAGCACATCCTCATATACAGGTTAAACTATATTTTATTTCATTAACTAAATCCAGTTAGTCTTGGAATATATCTTATCCTGGCTTCTACCAGAAACGGTGTGGCCAGCAGGACAAGGGAAGTGACCCTATACTTGGCACTGCTCCTCAAATACTGTGTTGAGTTTTGGGCTTCTCACTAGAGGAAAGACATTGAGGTCCTGGAGAGAGTTCAGAGGAGGGCAATGGAGCTGGTGAGGGGTCCAGAGAACAAGTCTTATGAGGAGTGGCTGAGGGAAAAGGAGGCTCAGAGGAGACCTTATCGCTCTGTACAACTATCTGAAAAGAGGTTGTAGCATGGAGGGTGTTGGCCTCTTCTCCCAAGTAGCAAGGGATAAAACAAGAGGAAATGGCCTCAACTTGCACCAGGGAAGGTTCAGATTGTATAGCAGGAAAAATTTATTCACAGAAAGGGTTGCAACGCACTGGAACAGGGTACGCAGGGAAGTGGTGGAGTCACCAGCCCTGGAGGTGTTTAAAAGATGTATAGATGAGGGCCTTAGGGACATGGTTTAGTGCTAGAGTTAGGTTATGATTGGACCTGATGATCTTAAGGGTCTCTTCCAACCAGAATGATTCTATGATTCTATCCTATGATGCTCAAGTGATGGCAACTGGAGAGGAACTTGAAAACAATAGTCTAGACTATGTTCTCTGGCTCGTAGCTTCAAAACAGCACCTCAGCAAGAAAATACCAGAACAGCATTTCTCACCACCATTTTGGGAGGAATTTCTTGTTTCTTGCATATGTAAATAAATGCAAAGCATATAAAAAGAGCATTTTTCATGTTGTCTCTCAGGGATTTCACAGAATCACAGAATGGTTAGGGACCTCTGGAGATCATCTAGTCCAACCCACCTGCTAAAACAGGTTCACCTAGAGTAGATTGCACAGGAATGTGTCCAGGCAGGCCTTGAATGTCTCCAGAGAAGGACACTCCACAACCTCTCTGGGCAGCCTGTTCCAGGGCTCTCAAAGTAAATAAGTTTCTCCTCATATTGAGATGGAACCTCCTATGCTTCAGTCTGTGCCTGTTGCTCATCCTATCGTTGGGCACCACTGAAAGGAGTCTGGTCTCATCCTCTTGACATCCACCCTTGAGATATTTATAAACATTGGTAAGATCCCCTCTCAGCCTTCTCTTCTCCAGGCTGAACAGACCGAGCTCTCTCAGTGTCTCCTCATAAGAAAGGTACTCTAGGCCCCTAATCATCTTTGTAGCCTACCACTGGTCTCCCTCCAGCAATTCCTTATCCTTAAACTGGGGAGCCCAGAAATGGACGCAGTACTCCAGATGCAGCCTCACCGGGGCAGAGTAGAGGAGGAGGATAACCTCCCTTTAACTGCTGGTCACACTCTTCTTAATGCATCCCAGGATAACATTGGCCTTCTCGGCCACAAGGGCACATTACTGGCTCATGGTCAACCTGTTATCGACCAGAACTCTCAAGTCCTTCTCTGCAGTGCTGCTTTCCAGTGGGTCTGCCCCTAACCCGTACTGGTGCCTGGGGTTGTTCCTCCTCAGGTGCAGGACCCTACACTTGCCCTTGTTAAACTTCATCAGGTTCTTCTCTGCCCAGTCCTCCAGCCTGTCCAGGTCTCACTGAATGGCAGAACAGCCTTCTGGTGTGTCAGCCCTTCCTCCCAGTTTGGTATCATCAGCAAACTTGCTGAGGGTGCATTCAGTCTCTTTATCCAGGTCATTGATGAACAGGTTGAACAGGACTGGACCCGGTACTGACCCCTGGGGAACCCCACTAACTACAGGCCTCCAACCAGACTCTGCACCATTGATCACAACCCTCTGAGCTCTGCCATCCAGCCACTTCATGGCCCATCTCACCATGCATTCATCCAGCTCACACTTCCTGAGCTTGCTTATGAGGATGTTGCGAGAATCAGTGTAAAAAGCCTTGCTGAAGTCGGTTGGTCAAGGTTGGTCAAACATGATTTCCTTTTGTTGAACCCATGCTGGCTACTCCTGATAACCTTCTTTTCCTCCACATGCTTGGAAATGACATCCAGAATGAGCTGTTCCATCACCTTTCCAGGGATGGAGGTGAAGCTGACTGGCTCTCTGGTCCTGAAGAACAATATATAATATGCTCCTTAAAAAAAATAACATGACTTGTTGATATAGATGTAGAGGTCTATTATCACTGCTTTAAAACTAAGGCATTGCAAACAAATATTTTTGTACCTCATGAGTAATGATCCTTTTGTTAATTATTCTGATTAATATGATAAAGCAAAAAATAAGTTTATTAATGATCTAATAATCTCCTTTAGCAAAGTTTATCTGATTGTGGTTTTCAGAAATGGGAAAAATATATTTAAGCCCTTTGGAAATGCCTTTGCAAATACTTTGTTGGTGAGCTAAATCAAAGGATACTAGATATGTGTATTCTCAATTAAAATTCTGCCACCTGTTTTTCCACTATTTAGTGAAATAATGTTTTCCTCAACTAATGCTTTTTCTAAGATTTCCCTTTGTTTATCTGGGTATGTGGGGTATTTGGGCAGTAATTTTCCAAGTATATGTCTTCATAGACCTGCCTACAGGATGTATCTGTGTGTTTGCTTTAAGTTACTTTCCTTCATCTTGAAAATAAATTGAACTTATTTTAATACTGTTGCTTCATTTTCAAACTGTACATTTCAGATTTTTCTTTGCTTGGTCTCCATTTCCCAGTGTTTTTCCCTTAAATAGTAATGTACAATACAGTCTTCATTAAGACTAAGGATAATTTTTTCCTCTAAATGCTGTAAAGTGGAAGATTCATTACTCCACTGCAATTAATGTGCCCTGACATTTGCTTTTTCATAAATCATAATTTGAGATGGATTAATAACAGCAGTTCTATAACAACTTGCAGCCCAGGAACTATTATAAAAACACTTAAAAAACCCACTACTGGAACCTGACAATTCCCTGTAAAGTTTTAAGAATTCTATGTGGTGTGGCATTTCTCCCACTTATTTGGCTGCATAAACAGAACAGTTTAGAACAGTACCACTGACAGCTCCCTGTACTGTAGCTGCAGTACTACAAGTGAAGCAGAAAATGCTACCATAATCATCAATAATCCATGCATAACATCAAAGAAGAAGACTATAGAAGATCATTGGTGAGACTTATGGGGAAAAGGGGATGCCAAGATCAGATGAAGGAGTTGAGAATTTTGGAACACTGTTATTATCCAATAGTAGCGGAGGAAGGGAAAGCAACTATAGGAAAAAGCCTGTCATTTGTTAAAACAATATTATTTCAGCAAAATCCTTTCATTAAATCTTCCTCATTATGTCTATAGTATAGTGATGCAATATTTATATTCTTTTTTGATGCTCAGGTCCTTTTGCTTATTTTCTTTAATCGATACTTTAAGTTATTTAGTACTAATTATGTACTTGAGTTTCAAAGTTTATTTTGACCTCCTGTGTCATAGAAAAAAATGCATTTGGATATTCCAAAATCAGAGCTGAGTCACTTCTCTAGGAAAAAAAAAAAAGATGTGATTAAAAAAAGGTGGAGAAAGAAATGTATGTTTTTTTTCTTTTTTCTTTTTTTTTTTTCTTTTTTAGATTAACTCCTTAATTTGAAAATAGTTGTTGAAAGTATGAGTAATTGGATACACAGACCACAAAAAGAAAAATGCATTTTTTGGGGTTGAAGTAATTTCTTTTTTGCCTGTCAGATTTCTTTGGTCTGGATAATTTGGTTGAAAAGTGGTTGAGAAGTATTGTCAGCACTATCTATGGCAAATGAAAAGAAAGAACCAGACTTGAGAATGGATGGGATTACATAATGAACTAGGTCTGCTGGTGACAGCATAATTCATTTGCATTGCTTTTGAACACTCATATTTGCTGAGCTGAACTTGCACTTGGTGATTAGGTTCAGGAAATTCACACATTTTCACCTAAATAGTTTTGCTTGATCCTAATACAAACTTTTGTAGCTGAGACTTCTTAGGCAATAATTTTTGAAGCCCTTATGCTGAACTCTTTTTTTCCTGATGAAGCTACTTGCTTTTGGTACTCATGTGCTCCTGTATCAAGACTGCAGGATGCCCCTTATACAGATCAAAGAGCAAATCTCCAATAGTTTCCTGAAGGCCCCAATGTTTATAAACTCACCCATTTTCTGCTCCTTCATATACTACTCTGAACAGCCTCCAGTGCCAATACTGACATTGTTCATGCTGTGTTATGAGAACTGTAAGACTGATAGTTTGTCCTTCACATATGTGTTCATGTTCATCTATCAAACAGCAGGAGCATTCTCGCTAAAATGTGTCTAAACATTTTGAAGCAATCATGGTATGCAGGACAGCTCTATTTAATAAACTACCAAAGCGAGGTGGGATTGAGAAATTTAAGAATTATTAAGAAAACAGTTGGGAAGTTACCTCTTTAAAATATTCCACTGCCCAGGAAAATTCCAGCTTTTGGTCACTCTTTGTCCAGTGAAATCCATTTCATAACAAACTGGACAAGCCTCTGTTTGCATGTTGTGGTTGTCTATTGCAAATGGCTGTCAACCGGCAGTTTTAGTGGGAGTGGGGGCCATCTGATATTTCAGTGGAGAGAAAGAGAGCAAAAGCATCAGGAGAATACAAGGAATCAGAGAAACAAATGGCATTCAGAGTACAGCCCATATTTTCTGTATGGTTTGATAGACAGCACAAGTTGTACAAAAACATTATTTGGTTGGTAATCAGCTTTTGTCCAATGAACTCTTTTAAGCTCTAAACATGCAAAGCATGTGTTTATTGTTTACAGCTTATTAAATAAGTGCTTGAACAGGTCCAATGGGAGTCAAACTGTCCTGCAAGACAGGAATAAAAGAGAAGAACTGTTGAGAGATTTCTGATGAGGAATAAAAATTCGCAGAAAGTCTTGGTGCTGTACATTAGTCTCATGCTTTCATTTTCCCTGGTATCATACTTCATCAAAATGTGCTCACAGTGCTTCACATTGATTAACTCAGATATACTTTCTGAGTTCACTTCTCTTTGACTGAACTGCAGCAATAGTCCCCACCTTATAATATCCCTGCATTTACTACACTGTTGAGCTAATTTCCCTTCCTTTTACTGTTCACCAGCTAAAAACCTTCTCACCCAGCTGTGTCTGTCAATTTGAGTTAGGTTAAATGCTTAACCTTGACCCAGGTTTTACTCAGCTTTCTAAGTTATCCACTTTGCAGTGAGGTTGCATCACTCAGCTGTGGGTAGGTAGGTCTCTGGTGCCTCTCATTTCATGCATGAAATAAATGCATTTTTGTATGAGTCAGTGGGGTGGAATCACAGAGCCTCTGAGCTTATCAAGGCAGCAGAATGGGTGTTTCTACATCTCGATGACACACACCAGCTACTTCAGTGCCAGCGAGGTCTCACTGCTCACACCTAAATTAAGCTGACCTGCATACTCAAGCAGAAACAATCTGATTTAACTCTGCAGTGATGACACTTAACACTGATGACTAGAGTTCCTGAATCTGCTCTTAGCTTAGGACCCTCCACATCTGTGTTCAACAGTAGTGAGTTCTCAGTCCTTTCTGTTGCCAGAGAAACCCCTTAAAGAAGTCAAGTGCCCTCACTCCCTTACAGTCATTACTTGAAATTTTTTTTAATCAACATCATTAAAATTGTTGGAAACAACATGCCACTCTCATAAACTCGTGTTGAAAGTATTTATGAGCAAAACTTGATGGTTTCTATGTAATTAAAAGAAAAATGGCAAGATTTAAATAGAATCACTCAAAGAAAGTAATGTCAGACAGTTCACAAAGTTTACATTTTTCATAGTTCATGCTGTTAGTAGTTCACCCAGCTCAGTAATAACTGAGAATTTTCAGCTTTTTAATAGCATATATTTATGTGGTTCACTGTGTTATTGTGAGGCGCAGAAATTACTTTACAACCCATGAGATTGTAAAGAAGGTATGTATTTACAGCGCTGGACACACAGGGGAATCTTTTCCATCTAAGACATGCGTAAATTTCCAGTAGCTGTGAGCTTGGTTAAATGCAGTAAAGTGTTACATATTCGTGAAAGTTTTAGGAACGCCTATACATATTCATAACCTGTCCCCGAGAAGGCGGTTCTTATTACAATGAGTTCTGGGAGACCATTTCCATAGTCTCCACCTCCGGCTCCTCCTGGTTGCAGCTGCGCAGTGATCATGAACCCGGGTCCTCTTTCTCTGTACACTGTCACCTTTTATCCAGTGTGATTAATTGGTTAGGACTCAAACTGCTGAGTTGGTTAAAACTGGCGTATCTCCTGTCCTGTGCCCAAGTTTCTGTTACCTAGTTCACCCAAGGATGCACCAAGGATGCACCCAAGGTTTTTTATCTTTGCGAGGCATCAGTGAACTCCTGTTTTTTGTACAATAAGTTACACAATGCTAAGCAAGACTAGGCAATAGTGATGTGGGTTAAAGGGTTAGCTCTTTAAGTGTTAGCTCTTTAGTTCTTTAAGTGTTAGTTAGTTAATTGTTAATTCCCTGTATCAATTGTTACTGGTGGTTTTGTCTATATGTATTTTGTCTATATGTATTGTATATTGTCTATATGTATTTTGTCAGTATGTATTTCCTTGACTGGGTTTCCATAGCTGGCGCCACAGTCCCTGTTTAAAAGGCAAAGGCAAAGGCTTCCTCCCTCAGAGGGGAATAATGAAAAACATATCTTTGTTAAATACCATTGCAGGTTATTTTTTGATAGCAAGTAAATTAGCAGCTTATTTTAGTAAGCAGCAGTGCCGAGGCATATTGCAGGGTACTCTAAACCTCAGCTTATCAGTAGACCATTGGCAAAAAAAGCACTGAGCGGGTGCAGGGTTGCTGGTCCCAAGCCGCAAGCCGCGGCTTTTTTTTTTTTTTTTCTTCAGTTTGAGTGTGGGGGGGGCGCTCCCGCCCGCAACGAGTTGGGGGGGAGGCGGCCAACCGGGGGAAGGTGGTTGCCTGCCAGCGCTCGCGAGGCCGGGCTGCCCCGCTCCGCACCGCCAGGACTTAGATTCCTGGAACGGGGGGGAGGCAGCCGGGAGGAGGTGCGCGGACGGGCGGTAGAAGCTTCACGGGGGTAAGTTTGCCTCCGTTTTTGCTGCCGTTTTCGGGGTACACCCATCCCATTTCACGCCCGTACTGGATATGTCCTTTAATCAGATTTACCAGGCTGCCCCGTTTCGCGCCGCCGGTCCCGGGGCAGTCGCTGGCGCTCGCGAGGCCGGGCTTTGCTGTGCCGGGCTCTCCGAGTTCCTCAGTGGGGGGAGTGATTGCCAGTACGGGGGAGGAGCCGTCTGGGCACCGCGGCATGGACGAGAACAGAGACAGGCTACTGTCGCTGTCGAGATCCAGTGTATTCTCGGAACGGGACTCTACTATACTAATAATGCCGGGCTCTACGTGGCGGGAGAGAGGCGGTGCTGCCTCTGTCCGTTCCTCTGGTCTCGACTGCGATTGGCAATCGGGTCCGGCCGGTGGGGAGGGGAGCGGCCAGTTATAGTGAACCCACCAAGGTTCCCAAGGCGCGGCCGTAGCGCTACTACTGCCGGATTCCTCACTAAAAAGTACATCAAGTCCCCAAGAGCCTCCCTCCCTCAATGATATCCAGTCATCCTTATCATCGGACCATTGGCAAGAAAATACAAAGCGGGTTCGGCGGTCCTGGTTCCAATACGCTTCTACTAGTTTTTTGGCTCCTTGGACTCCCTTTGTGAGGATACGAAAGGGTTAATGTTTCGTTTGTCCTCAGGGTGGGAAGCGGTTACCTGTGCCTCCTCTATGTTCTCTGATTTTCCCTCTAACGCTTCCACCAGCTCCTGTATATGCTCAGTGGGAAGCTTATATAGCAGCGTTCGAGACACCCCCAAAGCAAGCGCGCGGTGCCAGAGACTGCTCCGTTTGCACGCGGCTGCTCTAATCTGACTGGCAGCCAAAACGCTCCGGTTTCCGGGACGGGTGGGGCGGCCCTGAAAGAGGCTCGGCTCGTCGTCCGAACCGTCCGGCTCCTGCATGGGCTGCCGCTCGGGTCTACCCATCCCATCTCGCGCCCATATGTGACCACAATGTGTAAAATTTCTGCCCAGGTTAATACATGCTCAGGAGGGTTTCGGGGATTTTGCTTATTACGATCGATAGCCCCCCGAATTTTCTCTTTTAAGGGACTGGATAGATATTTTTAAGGCATCTGGTAGTCCTTTAATAAGTGGCCGAAGATGGACCGGATCCACCAGCGCCGCCATAGGGGGGGACTGCCGGCCTCTTTCATACATTGCTTGTATGCAAGCCGCCTTTTGAACTCCCTCAGCAAGCTCTGATAAACCTTTTATAACAATTGTAACTGGCTCCCCACATTCCCTGGGATCTATACCACCAGCCCAGTAAGCTACACGAGATGTGATGGACTGATTACCGTCCAGACCATCACTTAAAAATACACCTGGTCTCCAGAAGCCTGTGGCCTCATCCTTACTCAGTAATATTTTATCACCTCCAGTAAGTGAAACGCGCCAAAGATATTCAGTCTCTGTCTCGCCCGGCTTGCATGAGAATTTAGTTTGTAAATCTCCTAGCTCCAATCCTGAATATGGTGTGCTATGGGTAGCCGTGCATGGATTTTTGCCTCATCCTTCTGTATGCATTTCAGTTCTAATAAGAGGACGCACGTCCTTTGTTTCTACTCCCTCTTCATCAACACTGTTTTCAGAATCTGTATCTTTGTCGAGAAGTGGGGGGGTGGAGGGGTGCACCTGAACTTGGGGGACCCTCGGGGGAGCTCTTTCATTAATTAACAAAAACTCAAGTTTTTGTTCCAAAAAGCCCAATCGTAAATCTTGCCGTGGAAATAAATAACTTACACTTTTTCTATGAATAAACAACGTTTAATCCAATTCCTTAAACAGGTGTTCATTAGAGCATAAGCAAAACAGCGCTGGGTGCACGGGGGATTTGCTCCACCCAACACGCACACCTTTTAACAATAAGAAGCGTGCTTAAATACAGTAAGGTATTACATATTCATAATAACCCCAGGAATGCCTATACATATTCATAACCTTTCCCCGCTTCTTATTAAAATGAGTCTCAGATAACCATTTCCATAGTCCCTTCCTTGACCCTCCCCTGTTGCGCCTGCGCAGTGTCACTTGGTGAATTTGAGGAGGGTTCTTTGGATGAAGGTTCCTTCAGCTTTGTCACAGTGAACTTTTTACCTTTGGCTCATTATGTTGAATTGACTGGGACCCAAGCTGCCAAGTCGATTGAAACCAGACTGGCGCCCCCTTTTGCTGTAAATCTTCGTTATCTTGTCTCCTCAAGTTTACAGCTAGGTGCAGTAAAACTTCTTATCTTGGCATTCGATGGGGTTCTGTTCTTCTTAACATAAAGCTCTAAACTAAGCATTTATTGTGTGGCTAAGCCTTAAAGTGTTAGTTCGTTAGTAGGCGCCCATTATATGTTTAATTAATCCTTAAAATGTTAGTTCCCTCTGTCAATATAACTTCAAAAGCAAGTTTCAGAACTTTTTACATAGAACTTAACCACCTTTTCCTTTTTCCAGGTTCAGAGCCTGTGCCTCATTTGGTTATATCTGTAAACATTAAACATCTTAGCACAAATCACAACTGTATTTCTCACAGCCCCATTTACCTTTTACAATTTACAGATGTCAAAAACCAGTATATTAAGCATGAAGCCATTATTCCATTTTCCTTGATCCAAAACAGTTGACATTCCAGCAACCTTTAAATACAACTTCATACAATACCAGGTTCACATTCATCATAGCATTTAGGTGGTTTGGTTGGTTGGTTGGTATTTTTTTGGTTTCTTCTTTTTTTTTTTTTCTTTTTTTCTTTTTTCTTCTTTTTTTCTTTTTTCTTCTTTTTTCTTTTTCCTTTTTTCTTTTTTTTTTTTTTGTTTTTTTTCTTCTTTTTTCTTTTTTTTCATTTTTCTTTTTTTTTCTTTTTTTCTTTTTGCAAAGCAGAGTTTAAGAATTTAAATTCATTTCTGGTCTCAAAATTACTAGATAACAGTATAAGCAATTACTCTAATGCTCCTAAGGGGGAGCAAGGTGGAATTTTAGCAGTGGAACCGGTTCCCATTTTGTAATTATCTCCCCAAACAAAATTCTTTTAGTACCAAATATAAATATGCAAATTAAAATGCTGAGCTCAGATATGAAAACCAAATACCAAGTTCAAATATGCAGATAGATCAGAGTTACACTTATTCAAGACAATATCTCAATTTTTGCTTTGCACCTTTGGGCTGCTTACTGCTCAGCCAGGCAGAGGTACCACTGGGTCTCCCTGACAAAACAGGTCAGTGTGCGCTGGAGCCCAACCGGCACCCGCCCCCCCGCCGCCACAGCAAGCTGGACCGGGCAAGGCTTTTATTGGTGCCTCATCTGGTGTGCTACAACTGTTATTCCAAAACCAGGATTCTTTACTTGATGTGCATACAAAAAAGCCAAATCCAGCACATCGAGATGAGACACAGCCTATCACAGAGTTGTGCAAGTCTGGATATCAGAATAAAGCTAGCATGAAAGAAAGAAAAGTAGCAGCTATTACACATAAAATCTTGTCATCACATTCACACAGTAAAGAACTAAATTACTCATGATCTTCCATATTATCACAAAATGCACATTTTGAGTCCATGGATTCTCATGATTTAACAGTCTGTGAACTTATTGTACCATATAACAGGCATAGACTTGCCAAACTATTATATGCTTAAACAGATACCTACAAAGAAAACAGGTTAATAAGGAAAACATCTTGCAGACTTCAGCAAGTTTACTGTGACCTGTGCGTTATCAGTTAACTCTCTCTCAGCTTGTTGACGTTCAAACTGTTCCGCCTGCAAAACTGTCTGAAATGATTTAATGATCTCTTGTAGGGATTTATTTTGTCCTACTCTTTTCACCTTAAAAAAAAACATTAATTGCAACGAAGTGTTATACTTCAAGATTCTATTCTCCGGACACTTTTCCCAATCATTTAACTTATACAGCAGCCACCATTAATTACAATTTTTTACAAGATCTTCTTTCCTCATATTTCCAAGAGCTTTCCTATGTTTTATAACACCTCCCAATACCGATTTTTTATGAACACGACTGAAAATAGTCATTCCTGACCCCATCTCATAAGTAAAAACCATGAGAAGAGGGAGGGAGGGGGGGAAGCACAGGGCTGCTTGCAGCGTGAGTGGGAAAAGTGGGGAAAAGGTTTTACGGTGTACTTAAACCACAAAGAAACAATTCTAACAACAACCAGTGAAACAATTAACTCACATTCCTGACAAGCTGCTTGATTTTCAGAGGGGCAATACACAGAAGCATGTAATATGTACTGTAAAACTCGCAAATAACATGTTGATAACAAACATTAGCATTCTCTACTGCTAATTTCAACACCAGTGCTTCCTTAACTTCTAAGTGTGGAGGGGTTTTTATAGATAAAGATTTGTTGCTGAATTAGTCAGGCTCAAAGGAATCTCAAGGCCTCTTAGAGAAGCTGAGAACAGAATCTGCTGTGAGAGAGAGGGGCGTTCCTCAATCACCAGGGTCCTGGCGTGGCGTGAATCATCGGACGTATCATCAGTGAGACTCCAGTGCATGGCCAGCCCACGATACTCATTTAGCGAATCCATGCTTGGAGCTGGACGCGTGATTAGAATATAGTTACGTATATAAGGAGACTTGTTTCTGTAATAAATGGCTTTAGCGTGATTCACATTGAATCGACTTGTTTTGCTGAGTCCTTATTTCGTTCCTACATCTAAGTTTTCAATCTGCTTATTAATGGCCTCTTGAAGATGGTCAATAAATTGCATGTAATTCTTATTGGGACCCTGATAATAGTCATAAAAGATTTGGCTGCTTTGTTGGTTTCAGACACCTCTACTATAGCTTGATATACAAGGTCTGCTGACTGCCTCAGCATTTCAAAAACTAATAGCGCCTGTAATTGTGGTGTGTCAAATAGTGTCTGTTCCAAGACTTGTGGGATACCTGCCCCTTTCAACCAGTCCCCATCATTCCGTCCTAAATGATCCATAGCTGTTACACTGCATAGGTCTAATTTTGCTTGAGTCTTTCATAGTTTTTATCTGATCTTGGGGCAACACGTACACATACTCCTTTAACTTTTCAAGAAAATTCTGCAGACCCTCATCCTCATCCGAGTCATCAGATAACATGGACTTGAACGGTGCTGGAGAATCATTAGTAACAGGGGGCTTCGGAACAGTGCACATTCTCACCAATACTTTCTAGCGTCATAGTTATTTGTATAACCTGAGTCCCCAGGAGCACCACCTTTCCCATCGCAATCATCATGACTGCATTGCCAACTGTTGGATTCACTCGCTATTAGCTGATCTAATCTGTCACATATTTCTGTTGTCCAGTTCTTATCCAGTGACTCCTTCTGCTCTCTCGTGGAAGTTGGAGGGTTAAAAGGCAGTAAAGGCAGGTACAAATTGGTAACAGGACTGATAGTACACTTGTTTATGACCTTGGCATTCTCAGCTTTCACAGGTTCTTTGAGCAAGTTGTCTGACTCCAATCCTCCGGACTTGCTGTTCTCACCAGGGTTGGGCAACAGTACAGGAGGCCACTCGCTCGGCATTTTTCCTCCCCCCGCTCCGGACTGCTGAACTATCGGGGGGGCCGAAAGCACAGCAGGAGATGGAATAGGGAGGGTATCAAAGACATGAACCGGGTAAATTTCACAGTGACTTTCAGGATACTTATCAGGCTGCAACGCTGCAAAAATTTGGCAGCAGCAGACAGTTCAGCCTTAAGATCTTTTAAGGTAGTGATTATAAGTTTCCATGTAGTTACTAATGATTTAGCTTCTTTATCTCCATTGCTAACTTTATCCCATAATTTTGCCTTATATCATCGCAAAGTTCAAGTTTAAGTTTCGAGTCACTAATGCTTGTAACAGTCTTTTCAGGTTTTAATTGCTTCACTGTAGTAATAATCAGTTTCCAGGTGGTTACAAGGCCGAGAATATATTTTTCACTGTGACTGATCGTCTTGCAAAACACAGTTCCCACTTTTTCCCAAGTCTCTATTTGAAAAGCTCCTAACAAATCAGCAGGAAACTCATTGCCTCTGTACCAAATTAATAGTCTTTTGAGGTTACTCTCCTCATACTTCACCCCTCTCTTAGAGAGAATATGTGAGAGGAGCTGCAGTATTTCTTCTTCTTCTTTAAAAATATTCTGCCCCATCTCCTCTCGCCCCCAGCTGCTCACCTCTTTGGGTGTCTGTTGCAATGATATCAGATCCCTTTATCCCTCCACTGTCACTTCTGTAGCGATCAGTCAGGAGCTACGCAGCCCGCAGACTGCGTCCCTGTCACGGTCCTGCCGAGCCGTTCCAGCTGGGGCTCACTCCCCGCAGCAATCGTCCCCCTTCCGTAAATTCTCCTTATGGATCAAGTCAGAATCACCACTTGCGAGGGCGAAAAATCATGGACTCCACACAATCCAATATGAATTCAAGCGAAGCCATTTATTACAGAAACAAGCCTCCTTATATATGCAGTTATTTCCTGATCACGCATCCACGCTCCAAGCATGCATTAGCTGATTGGATATTGTCCATGTTCACGAGCTGTCCACGTGCCCGAGTCTCACTGCTGTTTTTCAGGGTGCTGTTTTTCAGCCTTCGAGTTTACCTTGAAATTCCTTTGACTAGTTCAGAAATAAATCTCCATCTAATAGAAATCCATCCACACAACAACCTCAAGAAAATCCCTCAAATCTCCCACATGTACGTGTTGCCCCGAGATCAGATAAAAACCATGAAAGACTCAAGCAAAATTAGACCTATGCAATGTAACAGCTATAGATCATTTAGGACAGAATGATGGGGATTCATTGAAAGGGGCGGGTATCCCCCAACTCTTGGAAGAGACACTAATTGGCACATCACAATTATAGTCACGATTCGTTTCTGAAATGCTGCGGCAGTCAGCAGACCTTGCATATCGAGCTATGATAAAGGTGCCTGAAACCGACAAAGCAGCCAAATCATTTATGACTATTAATCAGGGTCCCAATGAGAATTACATGCAATTTATTGACCATCTTCAAGAGGCCATCAATAAGCAGGTTGAAAACTTTCAAGCTAAGGATGCACTAGTGTTGAAATTAGCAGTAGAGAATGCTAATGTTTGCTATCAACATGTTATCTGCGAGTTTTAAAGTACATTTTACGTGCTTCTGTGTATTGCCTCTCTGAAAATCAAGCAGCTTGTCAGCAATGTGAATTAATTGTTTTACTGGTTGTTGTTAGAATTGTTTCTTTGTGGTATAAGTATGCTGTAAACCTTCTCCCCACTTTTCCCACTCGCACTGCAAGCAGCCCTGTGCTTCCCCCCCTCCCTCCCTCTTCTCATGGTTTTTGCTTAGGAGATGGGATAGGAAATGACTGTTTTCAGTCGTGTTCCTAAGAAATCGGTATTGGGAGGTGTTTGAAAACATAGGAAAGCACTTGGAAATATGAGGAAGGAAGATCTTGTCAAATATTATGATCAGTGGTGGCTGCTGTGTCAGTTACATGAATGGGAAAAGTGGCTGGAGGATAGAACCTTGAAGTATAATACTTTGTTGCAATTAATGCTGTTTTTAAGGCAAGAAGAGCAGGACAAAATAAATCTCTACAAGAGATCATTAGATCATTACAGACAGTTTTACAGCTGGAACGGTTTGAACTTCAACAAGCTGAGAGAGAATTAACTGATAACACACAGGTCATAGAAAACTTGCTGAAGTCTGTAAGATGCTTTCCTTATTAACCTGTTTTCTTTGTGGGTATCTGTTAAAGCATGTTGCAGTTTTAGTAGGTCTTTGTTGTGTGGTACGGTGAGTTCACAGACTGTTAACTAATGAGAATCCATGGACTCAAAATGTCCATTTTGTGATAATATAAAGATCAAGAGTAATTTAGTTCTTTACTGCATTAATGTGATGGTAAAATTTTGTGTGTAGTAGCTGTTATTTTTCTTTCTAGCATGCTACCTTTATTCCAGCATTCAGACTTGCGCAACTCTGTGATAGGCTGTGTCTCATCTTGGCGTACTAAACTTGGCTCTTTTGTATGCACAGTAGGTAAAGAATCCTGGTTTTGGGATAACAGTCCTAGCGCATCAGATGAGACTCTAATAAAAGCCTTGCTAGGGCAGCGGGGGGGCAGGTGCCGATTGGGTTCCAGCGCTCACTGACCTGTTTTGTCAGGGACACTCAGAGGTGCCTCTGCCTGGCTGAGCAGTAAGCAGTTAAAAAGGTGCAATGCAAAAACTGAGATATTGTCTTGAATAAGTGTAACTCTGATCCATCTGCATATTTGAAGTTGGTATTTGGTTTTCACATCTGAGCTCAGTATTTTAGTTTATATATACATATATATTTGGTACCAAAAGAATTTTGTTTGGGGAGATAACTACAAAATGGGAACCTGTTCCGCTGCTAAAATACTACCTTGCTTCCCCATAGGAAGCATCCTTACACATTAGAGTAACTTTTGGGGAAATATTCTGATAAAAGAAAATCTGAAATTATACCATACTCGAATGTGGCTTAAATGTGTAATTCTGGGTTTTAGTGCTGTATTGCAATTAATGTGGTTCTGCAGAACTTTGGAAAGAATTGGGTGAAGTATGGTACTGTAAGTCAATTTACTAATTTTGAGACCAGAAAAGAATTTAAATTGTTAAATTCTGATTTGCATTGGAAAAAAAAAATAAAACAAAACAAAAAACCCAAACAAAAAAAAAAAACAAAAAACAAAAAAACAAAAAACAGAAAAACAGAAAGAAAACAAACCCTAAATGCTATGATGGATGTGAACTTGTTATTTTATGAGGTTGTCTATAAAAGTTGCTAGAATATGAAGTGATTTGGATCTAGGAAAATGGAATAATGGATTGATGGTTAATATGCTGGTTTTTGATATCTGTAAATTTTAAAAGGTAAATGGAGCTAAGGAATGGAACTATTGCTGAGCTACTTGGAATTGCATATAAAGTGTATTATGGTTGGAATGAAATGGGCAAACAAAAAAGCAAAATATCCCAGGCCTGTGTTGTACAGTTTAAATATAAATTTCAGGCCTGGGTCAGAGTGGTACTAATTTGGGTGTGGAGTGCAGCCAGGTTGGTTTGATGTGGAGTTTGAACTGATTTGTTTCATGCTGGGCTGGAGGTCTTGCCATCTCAGATGCGGGCAAGAGGGAGGTTTTATTCCCCGCCGCCACCACCACCCCCCCCCAACAAATGTTACTGCTAGAGAACTGTAATACTGCATAAAGCAGTCTGAGGGTGAAATTTAGAGGCATCACCAGTGGATCCATAGCTCTAAGAAAGCTGGGAAATTAAACCTTTCTTTTTTTTTTTTTTAATAGACTTATTCTGTGGTAACTAGTTGTGAGAGACTTCTTAGTAAATTCACCGTGCTAGTTTTTGAGGTCATGGGAGAGAATGAAAGAAAGGCCGTTTTTTGAGATCAATGAAAAGCCAGATTTGGAACAAAGTTTTACCATAGGAATTCTTGTGTTTGCAGAAAGCCCTATACCTCTCTTGGGTCAAGATTTGTTAAGTAAATTTTATGCTCAAATAACGGTTTCTGAGAATTCTGTTTAGTTGCGTGTCCTACAAGAAGCTGCTTGGATGGTACAGATCTGCTTGCTGCAAGTAAGAAACCTCCAAAGAAATTTCAAATGCTGTATTTCCACTAGTATTAACAGCCAATGTTTCAATAAAGCAAATACTACACTGATAGAGTTGAAACAGGACTTCGATCCGGTAAGGAAAAACAATATCCAATAAATATGACAGCCAAAATGGACTTAGAGACTCTGATGAATAAATTTCTGACAACGTTACAGGCTGACTGCATTCGATTGGACTTGCAGATTTGTCTGTTTATAGCTGCAACATGGAAACAACCTGTGGTTATTGTGGGACAGTATGATGAGAATGCTAACAGACTGATATACCGATTGTTACTCTGATCAAGAAATGCAGGGAATTAATTTAAGTCTTAATAGGCCATGATCCTTTTGTCATATATGTACCATTTGTGAAATGTAATTTTGATTTTTTTATTTGCAATCTATGTCCTTGTAAATTGCACTAGCTGATTTTCTTAACAGCACAGCCTTTGGCATGCCTAAACGTAAACTGCTGCAGAACCTGCAAGTCTGTAACATCAGGTCACAGACCATACGTGTATTTGGTCTGATCTTACATACTTGCACAGTTTTTGTTGATGGTTCTGGGAAGTCTCATAAAGCTGTAGTGGTCTGGCATGAAGATAATAATTGGCATCATTCTGTAAAAATTATTGAAGGCTCAACCCAATTAGCAGAACTTGGTGCAGCTTTACATTACTTAGAGCTTTTTAAGGAGGAACCTCTAAATTTGATTTGTGATTCTGAGTACGTAGTCAAGGTCCAGTGCATGTATCTGATTCTGAACTGTTTGGTTTTTTTTCAGAAACAAAAAGGTGGGAGAAGTAGGGGAAACACCACAAAACCAATTGTCAAAAGCATTGTATGTGATGAATCACTTATATGTAAGTGGTGCAGCCCAAATTTGCCCTGTGATGAAACACTTAGCAAGTATGACCCAAAAACATGCTAAATCAACAAGAACCTACGTTAGTTATGGTCAAATCACTAGTTAATGGTCAATGGAAAAGGCCACATCAGTTGATAAGGTGGGGGAGAGGCTATGCTTGTGTCTTTACAGATCAAGGGCCGCAATGGTTGCCGGCACAAAACGTGAAACCTGTGTTATCTTCCTGACAATGATTGCTGCACCTGCTGCGTTTTGGATGCCTGCACAGACAAAGACTAACATGTGGATTACTTTAGCCAACATGACTGGCCAGGACTCCATATGCCTAGCTATGCCATCTCCGGAAAACCCATTCCACACATGCTTGTCTGGCATCCCCCTTAATGACTACAGCAGCATCACACAACTGTTTCAAAATAGTGGTTGGTGCAAAGGCATTGCAACGAACTGTAATATTACCAACATGGCACTTTGGATTAATTGCCTTCCGGAAGCAGATCTTGAACCACGGGAACTGGAATTGCTGGGATCTGTGCCCATGGACACCTGTATCCAGCTGGTTTGTGAAAAGTGTCTGAACAATATACAAGAACATGAATGGATAAACTGGAAAATGTTAATGCTGCCCTAGGTGACTATAGAAATGAAACTTGATGGTGTAATGCCTCGCAGAAGAATCCAAGGGGTGTTGTTGATAATGTGGGACAGCGACCCTGAAACCTCCTGTATGGTGCATTCTTGATCTGTGGAGACAGAGCCTGGCCAGGAATTCCTTCTAATGCTGTTGGAGGACTGTGTATTTTGGGACTATTAACTCTCTTAATGCCCAATGTATCTATGATAATAGATCACAGAAGAACAAGATGAGAAAAAACACTTTTTTGCATGTATATGATTCAAAATGTGATAATAATGTAGTTTTTTGGGGATCAGGGTTAAGGGTTTTAGGATCTCTTGTATCTGGTGTTGGCACAGCGAAAGCTTTAAGTACTTTAGAAAAATTAGGATGCTGGCTAGTTAAGCAAACTAACAGAACTTCTAAGGCTTTAAGTGGACTTTTGTTAGATGTAGATTCTGTAAGACATGCTACACTGCAGAACAGAGCCGCAGTAGACTTTTTTTTATTAGCTCAAAAACATGGGTATGAAGATTTTGATATGATTCGTTACATAACTTTGGCCTTTTCAAGCAATTGCTGGGGGAAATCCCATGGGCAAGGCTGCTTGCAGGAAAAGGGGCCCAAGATAGCTGGATTGCATTCAGAGATTGCTTCTTCCAAGCTCAGGATCAGAGCATCCCCACACGTAGGAAGTCAAGGAAGGGAGCCAGGAGGCCTGCGTGGTTGAATAGGGATCTGTTAAGTATGCTCAAGCAGAAGAGGAGAGTTTACAGGTCATGGAAGCAGGAGCTGGCCACTTGGGAAGAATAGAAGGCCGCTGTTAGAGGATGTAGGAAGGCAGCTAGGATAGCCAAGGCCTCCTTAGAATTACAGCTGGCGAGAGGGGTCAAGGACAGCAAAAAGAACTTTTTCAAATACATAGCAGATAAAACTAATACCAGAGGCAATGTAGGCCCACTGATGAATGGGGTGGGTGCCCTGGTGGCAGAAGATACAGAGAAGGCAGAATTACTGAATGCCTTCTTTGTCTCTGTCTACTCTGCCGGAGGCTGTCCTGGGGAGCCCTGTACCCCTGAGACCCTGGATGAAGCCAGGTCAATGGAGGAGTTTGCTTTAGTTGATGAGGACTGGGTTAGGGAGCAATTAAATAGTCTGGACGTCCATAAATCCATGGGTCCAGATGGGATGCATCCGCGGGTGCTGAGGGAGCTGGCTGAAGTCATTGCTGGACCGCTCTCCATCATCTTTGCCAAGTCTTGGGAAACCGGAGAGGTGCCCGAGGATTGGAGGAAAGCAAATGTCTCTCCAGTCTTCAAAAAGGGCAAGAAGGAGGACCCGGGTAATTATAGACCGGTCAACCTCACCTCTGTCCCTGGGAAGGTAATGCAACAGCTTATCCTTGGTGCCATCTCAAGGCATATCAAGGATAAGAGGGTTATTAGGGGCAGTCAGCATGGCTTCACCAAGGGTAAGTCATGCTTGACCAAACTCATACCTTTTATGAGAATGCAACAAGGTGGAGGGATGATGGCAGAGCAGTGGATGTGGTCTACCTTGACTTCAGTAAAGCCTTTGACACAGTCTCCCACAGCATCCTCACAGCTAAGTTGAGGAGGTGTGGTCTAGACAATAGAGTAGTGAGGTGGGTTGCAAACTGGCTTAAGGAGAGAAGCCAGAGAGTGGTAGTCAATGGTGCGGAGTCTAGTTGGAGGCCAGTATCTAGTGGAGTGCCTCAGGGGTCAGTACTGCGGCCAATATTATTCAATATATTCATTAACAATTTAGACGAGGGAATAGAGTGTACTATCAGCAAGTTTGCTGATGACACTAAGCTGGGAGGTGTGGCTGACACACCAGAAGGCTGTGCTGCCATCCAGCGGGACCTGGACAGGCTGGAGAGTTGGGCGGGGAATAACCTAATGAAATTTAACAAGGGAAAGTGTAGAGTCCTGCATCTGGGCAGGAACAACCCCAGGTTCCAGTATAGGTTGGGAAATTACATATTAGAGAGCAGTGTAGAGGAAAGGGACCTGGGGGTCCTGGTGGACAACAGGATGACCATGAGCCAGCACTGTGCCCGTGTGGCCAGGAAGGCCAATGGCATCCTGGGGTGTATTAGAAGGGGGGTGGTTAGTAGATCGAGAGAGGTCCTCCTTCCCCTCTACTCCGCCCTGGTGAGACCACATCTGGAATATTGTGTCCCGTTCTGGGCCCCTCGGTTCAAGAAGGACAGGGAACTGCTGGAGAGGGTCCAGCGTAGGGCAACGAAGATGATTAAGGGAGTGGAGCACCTCCCTTATGAAGAAAGGCTGAGGGAGCTGGGTCTCTTTAGTTTGGAGAAGAGGAGACTAAGGGGGGACCTCATTAATGTTTATAGATATATAAAGGGTGAGTGCCATGAGGATGGAGCCAGGCTCTTCTCGGTGGCAAACAATGATAGGACAAGGGGTAATGGGATCAAGCTGGAACACAAGAGGTTCCACTTAAATTTGAGAAAAAACTTCTTCTCAGTAAGGGTGACAGAGCACTGGAACAGGCTGCCCAGGGAGGTTGTGGAGTCTCCTTCTCTGGAGACATTCAAAACCCGCCTGAACATGTTCCTGTGTGACCTCACCTATGCGTTCCTGCTCCAGCAGGGGGATTGGACTAGATGATCTTTTGAGGTCCCTTCCAATCCCAAACATACTGTGAAGTGTGCATTATTTCACTAACTTCCTTGTTGCTTCTTTCATCATTGACTAGGAAGCCTGGTAAAGGCTGAGGGACTTGCGTATGACCAGAAGATGAGAAGGGAGGTGTTAAGGAAGTTTATTTTCCCTAGGTTTCCCGATGTGGAGACTCAGGCATGGATTCCAGAAATTCTTCTTAAGTAAATTATTTATTTGCAAGATCTAGCATAGGGCAGCTCGAGCTGGGTGCCTCCTGAAGAGGGACCTTGAATAAAGATATCCTCATGCAATCATATGCTTACAGTCTAGCTTCCTGCCCCTCGTGCATCAATTCAGGCCAATTGTAAAATTAGACTCTGGGATCTCCCCGTTCTTCATTGGGTCCCTTCATTTTCATCAGGCAGGCCGTTTCTTATCTCTGCGGGTAGTTGTTTTTCCAACCAGACTAGATGTCAATCACAGTCCTGTCCTTCAGTTGTCATTTTGCACCTGCAGTTGGGAAGAAAAATAAGTTCTTGGAAATAACCGAAACATTCTGCTGTTTTGTCTTCTTTTAGATGCTCTTATCCCTTCCTTTACTTATCTCCTTATCTTCTGAGGCCTTTTTTGCTTAACGAGGCTGAAAGTTCAAACGTTCACAGCTTGCAGTCTAAGCAGACTTACTTATGCTAAGCAAATTGTATATAAGCAATTTCTAAACAAGTTGTATAAGAAGCAGTATACCAAATAATTCAGTCAGCTAAGGCAGTCTATTACCTAACAGAGGAGAGGAGAGACTGTCTATACAGAGCAATGCATGGTAAGACTGAAAGACACGCATGTAGGAATGTATTAATGTCTGACATTCCAAGTGACTAGGATGTTGGTTAAGGAGAGCAGTACTGACAAAGAAACAGACAGAATTTATTGAAAATGTTGAAGCAATCCTGGTCATCCAAGCTCAGCAAATTTTGTAATAATGTTTTCAGTATTAAAACAAGTAATAAAAATGTAAATTGAGAAAAGTGAAAAGCGAGGATAGAAAGGATTTGACTTAAACCACTTCTGATTTTCTGGTTAGGATGTCTCACTTTTTGTTCCCCAAGTATGGTGTCAACTGCTACTAGACACAACTCTATGGTTTCCTGATAGGACCTAGGTCTTGTCCAGTACGGTAGATGGAGCAGTGTGTTCCTGGAACAAATTTGCTACTTTCAAATTCAGTACAAACCCCGTAAGTTTTTGAGCCAATGCAGACCTATAAAGTAAACAACTACTATAAGAAAATTTGACCTTTATTATCCAGAAAACTTAGGCTAGTGAAATAACAGAATGCACTAGCAGCGACACAATGTTCTGAGAATGCTGGGCCTGATCAATCACTTCTTTATTCCCATTTTAATTTGATGACATTCTTCTGAAATATCTGGGCTTTAGCAGTTGTTTCTGGGAGGCTTTCGTTCCATCTTCTCTGTTCAGGGTGAGCAGAAACTCTGTACATAAAGTGAGCAATATTAAGGTATGCAGGCAGGTGATTCAGCCCTAGCCTGAGGTTCAGCTAACTCAACAGGACATGGAAAAATAACATGACATGAGAAATTGCTGAATGTGACAGATAACAGTGTGAGAAGTTTGCTGCCTACCAGGAACTCGCATTCATGATGTCACTGAGAGGCTGCCGAGACTGGCGAACCCTATATATCATCATCCGCTACTACTAATGACCCTCAGGATCATCGAGTCCAATCATAACCTAACTCTAGCACTAAACCATGGCCCTAAGAACCTTGTCTAAATGCCTTTTAAACACCTCCAGGGATGGTGACTCCACCACTTCCCTGGGCAGCCTGTTCCAATGCCTGACAACCCTTTTCATGAAGATTTTTTTCCTAATACCCAAACTAAACCTCCCCTGGAACAACTCGAGGCCATTTCCTCTTATCCTATCACTTGCTACTTGGAAGAAGAGACCAACACCTTCCATGCTACAACCTCTGGCCCTAGAATTGAGTCCTGAGGAACACGGCTGGTGAGTGGTCATGGGAGGGCATGGGAACAGAAATTAGCCTTGAAGATATTAAGGCCTACCCGTGTGAAAGATGGGAGTAAAGGAGTATCCGGAGATGTTAAGGATGTGCCTGTGAGAGAGAAGGGAGTAAAAGAGTAACATTGATGACAGCAAAAATAGCCAATGAGATGTTACTGCTGTAACTTGTAACCAATAGTGAAGAGACACATGAATTGGTAGAACTGTATAAAAACACACTTGTGGCAATAAATGGCATCTACTACTTTCATCCTGGAAGAACTTGGTCTATGTCGTTTGTCTGTCTCAACCGCAACACATATGCATTACAATTTTTGAAAGTTTTGACATATGATACATCTATACTAAAAAATAATTGATTATGTTAGTTATAAGTATTTAGTTTCTTACTTACAATACACCTATTAATTATTAGTTAAATACAAACTGAGCACTCTGCTTCTAAACAATGTATCACTTAAACTTCTGTCTCCCTCTTGTCATGCAGAAGGGTCTAAAACATTAAAAATGTCCCCTCGTTTTGCAGGTCATCAGAAAGCATTTATCTCATGTCAATTGGTATCCATGTCAATAGGTATGTCTTTTATAACTTAATCACATTGTACATTAATTTGGCAGCTTCTCTTCATAAGGTTTGCTTTGCTCTTCCTAATTAATGAAGGTTTCTGAATGAACATTAATAAATGCATCTGCTGATTTAAAAAACTAACAGTGGGTGACAGGGGAAAAAAAATAATCTCATTTCTTAAGTACATCTAAAAGAACACAAATCCATTAAGATCAGGTCATCAAATGCAATATAAAATGCTTTATACCCATGGCACTTATGAACATGATTGATTGTTAGCATGGTATGAGGCATGTTTTCTAAAAGCAGGCCTTAGGGTAATAAGCGTGTTCAGTTTTGCAAAACAAATTGCTAACATTAACCATGCCAAATGTACAAGCGTTTTCAGGTGTTTGAATTGACAATGGTATTTGAGGTTTCAAAATGGCAAAGGGACTTAACTACATAACTTCCATTAGTTTCAAGATAGTTGAATGGCTAGATGCCCTAGTTAACTTTATAATTTTTTTTCTTTTAAATTACAACTTAATACTAACTAGTAGTTGATCTCAAAGTAGTTTTCCTTGCAGATGTTTCAAATCAACAAGGGAAGATATGTCTAACCTTCCGTTCAACTACTTTTCTTCTCCCCGGTTGCATTTGCCTATTTATGCAAATAAGCAAAATACTAATGATAGTTTTTTAAGCATGATGATGTTCCTAAGAAAGAAAGCAAGGGCTGTTTGAGTTTATTTAGCAAGGCTCTTAATTTGGGAAAATGCATACATGCTGCTTTATTGAGAAACACAGCTACTGAAAGAAAGATCTGGCAATGAAACAAGTAAGGAACTGAAATGGTTTATAAACTCTATTTAGTCCAAATCAGCAACATGGGCAACAATAGTGTGCTGTGTTTTCATCATCAATTGCATATATTAACACATGCACATACAAAACTGTCGAGAGTTAAGATTGCGGGGTGACAATAAAACCCTGGAAGATGTATTGTTAACCCCCTCTCCCCCCCCACTTCCCCCTTTTTGCCCCTCCCTCTCCCCCCTTCCCACTAAGGAGAGGCGATTGGGAGGAAAAGAAGGACAGAGAGAAGAGAGTTGGAAAAAATTAAAGATGTTTTACTAATGCTACTAATAAGAATAGAGAAAATAATACAAAATATGCAAAACCAATCTTGAAAGTCTCAGCAACTGCAGAGCCGGCACCCAAAGTCCTGGATTGGACTCGGCAGCCAACCGGAGCTGGATTCAGTCTCTCACTAGGCCTCAGTTTGCAGGGACGACTAGCAAGGTCCTCTCCTAATGTCGGCCATAAGGAACAAAGGGAAAAAGCAAAGGGAAAAAGGGCCGAGATCCTCGTGATCTCCCACTTTTATATGAAGTATTCACGTGAATGGAATGTTATACACAGTTGGTCAGTTTCTTGGTCACTTGTTTCTCGTCGCCCCTCTCGCGAGATGTCCATCTGTGCTTATCAATAAGTTTGCATTCCATTGCTAGGTTTACCAAAACATGTGTCTGGTTCTCCAGGAAAATGCAGTTAATATGAAGGCTTTAGCTGACAGGCAAAATTCACTGAAAGAGAAACTTGTTTTTAACAAAACCAGGACAAAAACAAATTACCCTTTGTGGAGAATGAATTAAGTAAATATAATTTTTAGCATAATTTGTACTAGTCAATTTAATTCACTCAAACATAAAAAGGGGGTTGTGCACTGAATATTCCTGAGATGTTTTAATATCCTTAAAATAAATATTGAGCGAGCAGTTGATAGAAAAACATGTCTTCTGTATCACAAATGCTGTTTTAAAACAATAATTTAAGTGCCTAATAAATATTTACTACCCAGAGATTAAACTCCTAATGTAATTTTCTTTCTAAAAAATTCATTGTAAAATCTATGCAGGTAGCAAGTATTGATGAGAACAGAACACAAGTGGGTAAGCCAAAGGTGCACTATCCCTCTGTATTTAGGTTAGCATCGGTGTGGTCTCACCTTGAGTACTGTGTGCAGATCTAGGCCTCACAATTTAAAAAGAATGTTAAGGTACTTAAATGCATCCAGGAGAGGGCAACAAGGCTGATGAAAGGGCTGGAAGGAATGTCCTTGGAGTTCATTCAGCAGATTTTTCCACATTATGTTTTTGATTTTCTGGCAGGCTGCTATTTGAGTCCCCGAGAGTGTGGAACCCTTTTTTATTTTGGAAATATAGGACCCATACCTTTCCCACAGCCTGACTTGAAATGCCAAACAGGTAAGTAACTATGGATAAAATAATCTCACTACTCTGCTGTTCCGAGGCACTGCTCCTTCAAGACACAGAGGGTTTCCAAAGCATTTCACCACCCTCTTCAAACCTTGTTCTCACTATACGCTAATGCCCAATGCTCAAACACCTAACATCTACTATTTTGACACCACCTTGCCTCTTTGTTTTTTCAGTGGCCACAAAGAAAGTCTGATTTCAGACAAATTAATTTGCATTATGAGTAGACACCCATCATTGTTCAACCTTAAAAAACTCTCATCGGATTATGAAAGTCCCTCCACCATGAGCATTCTTTAGTTGCCATCAGCTTGGATTTGATTTATCTGTTGAGAGTTTTGATTTCCTTAGATTTCCTTCCATTTGACTGGACAGCCAGCAAGGTTTAATATTCTTTAGTTATTAGGAACAGAAAAATAGCATAGAATAGCATAGAATAGCATAGAATAGCATAGAATAGAATAGAATAGAATAGTTCAGTTGGAAGGGACCTACAATGATCATCTAATCCAACTGCCTGACCACTTCAGGGCTGACAAAAAGTTAAAGCATATTATTGAGGGTGTTGCCCAAATACCTTTTAAACACTGACAGGCGTGGGACATTGAACACCTCTCTAGAAAGCCTGTTCCAGTGTTTGACCAACCTCTTGGTAAAGAAGTTTTTCCTAATGTCAAGTCTGAACTTCCCCTGACACAGCTTTGAACCATTCCCATACGTCCTGTCACTGGATACCAGGGAGAAGAGATCAGCACCTCCCTCTTCACTTCCCCTCCTCAGGAAGCTGTAGAGAGCAAAGAGGTCACCCCTCAGTCTCCTTTTCTCCAAACTAGACAAACCCAGAGTCTTTAGCTACTCCTCATAGGACATGCCTTTGAGCCCTTTCACCAGCCTTGTTGCCCTCCTCTCAATGCATTCAAGTACCTTGACATTCTTCTTAAATTGTGGGGCCCAGAACTGCAGACAATACTCAAGGAGAGGCCACATTGGTGCTAACCTAAATACAGAGGGATAATCACCTATTTTGATTGGCGGTCTATACTGTGTTTAATGCATCCCAGGATGCTGTTTGCCCTCTTGGCTGCCAGGGCACACTGCTGACTCCTATTGAGCCTGCTGTCAACCAACTGCCAACTGTCAACCTAAAATCCAGAAAAACTACATCCACCACCTTCCCTTCATCCACTAGGTGGGTGACCTTATTATTGAAGGATATCAAATTAGTTAGACAAGACTTTCTCTTTGTGAGCCCATGTTGACTGTGCCTAATGATTGCATTGTCCTACAACTGTCTTTCAGTAGCACCCAGTATGATCTTTTCCATAATTTTCCCAGGTACTGAGGCTAGACTAACAGGTCTGTATCTTCCTGGGTGTTCCCTCATGTCCTTCTTGTAAATTGGAATAACACTGGTGAGCTTCCAGTCAGCAGGGACCTCCCCAGACTCCCAAGACCTTTGTCAGATGATCACGAGGGGCCCTGCTGTAACATCCGCTGACTCCTTCAGTACTCTGGGGTGAATCGCATCAGCCCCTATGGACTTATGAACGTTCGTCTGGTACAGCTGGTCCCTTACAATTTCATTGTCCATAAATGGAAAGTCACCGTATCCACGCTTGTGGTCCCCTGCCTCAGAGGACTGGGCAGCCCAAGGTCCATCAGTATTATTAAAGATTGAGACAAAAAAGCATTGAATGCCTCTGCTTTTTCTTCATCCCTAGTAGTCAGGTGACCATCTTCAACAACTAATGGCCCAATGTTTTCCTTAGACCTCCTCTTGCTATTCACATACTTAAAACAGCCTTTCCTGTTTTCTGACACAACACTCGTGAGTTTCAACTCTAGTTGAGCTTTGGCCTTTGCTGTGGTTTAAACCAAGCTAGCAATATAACCATGTTGGCTCTTGCTCACTCTCCCACCACTACCCCAAAATAGGGGAAAGAATCAAAAGGGAAGGGAGAAATTCATGGACTGAGATAAACGCAGTTTAATAAAATAACAAAATAACACTAATATACTAGTACTAATAATTACATATATAAAATGGAAATAGAATATAAAATAAAAGATACTCAATGCAACTCCTCATGAACTCTGTCCGCACCAAGCAGCCAGTCCCTGGAAGCAGCACTCTGGTCCCAAACAGACGATCCCAGAGAGAGAAGAGAGAAAAAGGCAGAAAGGCTCAGAGGCCTCTGCAAAACGGCAGGATGGCAAAAGGCCAAACTAAAGAAACTCCCAAACAGAACTCCACCAAAACGGAGCAGAACCTGAACAGGTCTTCGTCCCTGTCTGTCCCACTCCTCGGTGGAAGATCCCAACTCTCCTTAAATATGAAGCGTGATGCTAATGGTATGGAATATTCTTATTGATCAGTCTGGATGTCAGTCAAGCTCTGCCCCATCTACACCTCCCTTCCTAGCTGCCTCACACCTGGAGGCAGAGAGCTCAAAGTAGTCTCACTCAGGCTGTCATTTATGGAATAAAGTGGTTGGCTCATAGTCAAATTGCATACAGTGGGAAAAGTTTGCACAAGACTCCTTGCATCCACAACTTATCAGTGTTCAGTGTGTCCCTGTCATGGTTTAACTCGAACTAGCAATACAACAATGATAGCCGCTCACTCCCCCCCCCCTCCCCCCAACAGGGGAGAGAATCAAAAGAGAAGGGAGAAACACAGTTTAATAAACAGAGTTTAATAAAATAACAAAACACTAATACACTACTAGAGTACTAGTAAATATATATACATATAATTGAAATAAGATAAAGTAATAAAAGATACTCAAGGCAATTCCTCATGAACTCCATCCACACCGAGCAGCCAGTCCCAGGAAGCAGCACCTGGTCCCAAACAGCCAATCCCAAAGAGAGAAAAGAGGAAAAAAGGCAGAAAGGCTCAGAGGCCTCTGCAAAATGGCAGAAGGACGAACTAAACGTCCCAAACCAAGCTCCTCCGGCTCTGACAAAAAGAGCGAAGAAGAAGGTACGAAAGAAAGAGAGCGCACGAGAGAGTGAGAGAGCGCCCGAGAGACCGGAAGATCCCAACTCTCCTTAAATATGAAGCATGATGCTAATGGGATGGAATACTCTTATTGATCAGTCTGGATGTCAGTCAAGGTCTGCCCCATCTCTGCCCCCCTTCCTCGATGCCTCACACCTGTGGGCAGAGCGCTCAGAGTGTCCTTGGCTCTCAGACCAGAGCAATTAAAAACGTTAGCTCTGTGCTGGGGTGTTATCTCTTGTTCTCAAACTAAGTCCAAATAATGAGCATGCTAGCTATGAAAAAGTAAGGCTTCTAACTGCATGAAGAAAATTAACTCATTTTCAGTCAAACCAGCAGAGCCCTTCTGCTTCCTTGTGGGTTTCCTAAAAAGAGTTCTTGGCCCAGCTACAGCTCAGGTCTTTACCTCCTTTGAAGCCTGTACTTAACTGCTGCTGGTTTGGCTGGGGAAGGGGGTCGAGTGCACCTGTCACAATGGGCTGCAGGGGGACAGCCTGCGTCACCATGGTCTTTACCATGGGCTACAAGGGAATCTCTTCTCTAGTACCCGGAGCACCTCCTCGCCCTCTGCCTTCACTGACCTTTGTGCCTGCAGAGATGTTTCTCTCACTTTTCTCATGCATCTCTCACACAATTACTGCACGGTGTTTTTTTGACCTTCATTAAATACGTTATCACAGATTTGCCTCCAGAATTGCTGATTGGCTCAGCTTTGGTCAATGGTGGGTTCATTTTGGAGATAGCTGGAACTGGTTTTATTTTCTGATTTTATTTTCAATTCTCTTTTTTTAAGGAATCTAAGGGACCTGCTATCTTTTAGGGGAGGATCAGAAAACTACCATATGTGATACGCATGGGATTTTTGACTGTAGATAAAAACGTATTAACTGAATGTTCCTTCTAAAATTATCAGTAAAACAAAAGTGAATAATATTGACACAAATAGTTTCCTTCAGGCATCAGAGTTCACAAAGGCTGTGTCTGTTTCATGCTATGTGCTGGTACAGGTTGAACTCATTTCACTAGCTAAATTCATTAGGTACTTCTAAGGCTTTCTTCATAGTCATAAAGATTATACTTTTTTCAGTGCTACTAGGATTCAGATTCTGGTGCACAAGTCTTCTGCAAATCCTATGTTGTCACCTATCAGTCAGTCTCAAGTATTTAGAAAGACAGGAAACAGTTACAGGTAATATCAAAAGAAAAACTATGAGAAGTGTGAAATATACAGATACTTTTAACTTTTTTCCTCTTGTGGAGAAATCAGATAGGTTAGATGTTTCATCACAATCCAAATTCTAACATATAACGCTACTATTAAAACAAGATACAAAACCGTGAGTGCTAATAGGAGAACAATATGATGCAGAATTTTGTTAAAGACTCCAGTAGCAGTCAGTGACCATCCAAAAAACGTCCCACCACTTGTGTTCTCTGTCTTTTGTCACTCATTCCAGCATGCGGTGTATTTCTTCTGCATCATGATGGATGGTAACCAAAGTTTTTGTCCATTTTCTTTGACTTGTCGCTGCAGTCGATGTAAGAGTCCCTTCACCAGGGTGAGATCCATTCTGATGGGGGTAGGCAGAAGATCATTGATCATCGTGTAGTTAGATTGTAGCAGCTGAGGAGCTGTAACTGGAGCTGAGTAACTAAAATTGCATCCTATGATCTTAGTGAAATTACAAACACAAAGATTAGAATGATTACTGGTAGCTACTGTAACATTGTCCACAAGTATAAAATCACGGACATCTCTCATACATGCACATCCTTTCCCAACATATACAAGTATGGTTTCAGGATTTTCATGAGGATGTATCTCAAAATGGCAAACATTTTGTCCTGTGTCAAGACAAATGTCCTGAGCTTTAATGGTATTACTTTCACAGATGAATCCTTGTTGTTCTCACACAATGCATGCATCAACATCAGTGGTTTGCCATTTATTTCCCTTCTGTCGAGCCCATACTCTATGCTCTGTTGGATGGAGTACCGCTCCATTGTGATTCAATCCTAATGCATTGATTTGGTATATCATTATATACCAAAGTATTATATATGGTTAGGACGAATGCTGTGATGGCACTGTTGAAGGGGTCATAGGTGAAATTGACCCAATACCACCAGGACTGGAATTTCTTCTCAAATTCAATTGCGTTATCCCAAATTACCTTCTGAATTTTGGTGGGTAAGGTGCCTTCTTCATCATCCCTTATGATGGCTGCTGCCATTGATTGTATTCACAATTGAGCTTGGATACAACTAAGAGCCAAAGAAATATTACTTTGGGCCACCTCAAGTGCATTTACAATCAACTGGTAATCTTTTTTGTCAAATTCTTCCCACTGAGGTAATGTATCAGTTAAAAGCCATTGGTTGGTCCCCAATGCTAAAAGAGAAGACCGTAGTGGATGATTCAATTTATTTAGATCACTAGTCTCTGTGACTAGTTTTTTTGCAAGTACCTCAGCATCTATAGTGTTTAAGACTCTCAGTCCTGTTCCTAGGATACCAGTCACATCTCTCTTTAGTTGTTTGAGAGAGGTGAGAGTTCATGCATGCAGCCATGCTGACCATTCTGTGTATGATGTATTCAGGAATGGTGAGTAAGTAGGTTTGATCATGAAGATGTCAATTTGCATTGATAATTCTACTTGTTTGAGGGACCAGCATCTGCTGTTGACCTGTATTTTTTACTGCATACGGTCCAATTTCAGATAATTGTGGGGTCAGCATCTTTTCTTTTAGTGGAGTCATGGTAGGTGCTACCATGGTGGAAGACCACAGTGGCTAAGTTTAATTTACCACTGCCATTGATGAAATGTGGCCTCATACTTCTGGTATAGGCAATGTGAGTGTGGGACTATAGCTATCCTGGGTTCCCTTGGCAGCCAGTCAAGGGAAAACGGATGGTTAAGGTAAACAATAACACCACAAATCCAATTTGTTGGTCTATCATCTCGTTGATATTGGCTAATCCATCTGTCCACGTGTGGTTCCTTCAGGATTCCTGTGAATACAAAAAGAAAATATATGCTTAGTTGGGCATACAACCGGCAGGATTATTTAAAAAGATGGTGTGATCCACTGGGTGCTGATCCAGTGTATTTTCCCTGAACAATCTTTAGCTTCCCATGCATAGGGATTTTTGGGTGTCATTAGTACCATTGGTACTGTTCCAGTCTGAGGCATTTTCACCAGTACTGGTTGCCCAGTGTAGAATCCCTGTAGGGTATTCTCCTGGCTTAATATGAACCTTCGGGGTAACTGAAGTAACAGATGCACAGAAGGCTACTCATTTTGGGGTAGCTATCTGTTGTTCAGTTGGTAGATGGCATTGGGCAATTGTAGATGCCACCCAGATTGTATATACTTTAATATTACTCTCGGGGATTGGCATGATTTCATTAATGTCTTCCAAATATGCGTACCACTTGTGAACTGTGGGTTTCTGAGCAAGGTCAGCAGGTGGTGGTGTACCCTCTCAGCCATCTTTGGAACTGCAGCAGGTAGAGGTGCGGTGTTAGTGTTTAACTGATGATAATCTACTATGAAACGCCACTGCCCAGTCAGTTTTTTATTGGCCAAACTGGTGAATGAGCTCTTTTCATAATGCCTCTGTTTTCTAATTCTGTCACCACCCTGTCAATCTCATTTGCCACAGCTGTTTCTTTAGAAATAATTGACATTTATGCCCTGGTATTGGTAAGAAAGTCTGCTAAAACTTTTTGAGGTCCAATAGGAATTGCTATGGCAGGTTCGGAGCTTTTACCAGAAAGCCATTGAACTGCAAGCACGCGCCAAGTGGAGGGGGTCACTGCTCCACTTGGGTGCTGAAGTTTTATTGCTGAGTGTGGGAACGGCAGGATGTACGGCTCCAGCCACCTGGATGATAAAGGAAGATCAATACTAACATGACCATCTGGATGAAAAATACTGACATGCACTTAGTCAAACATAAAGGGTCTTGGACAGGTTATACAGAAGTATGTTTTTTATGAGCGTAAGGAGCGATAGCCCAGGCCGGTGAGAATGATATCTCAGGCCAGAAAACCGCCCCGTATGTATGATGTGTGAATGTTGGGCCTGAGCATGTGAATGAGTGGATCGGAACACTGCCCACAAGACATGCTTGGGAACGTGACTGAAAACAGTCACAAGATGAGTCTGATGTGTTTGGAATAATATTTTTTTGAAAAAACATCCTGTCTAACCTCTTGGTCCAGACCTATATTTGTAAACCTATAAATTGAGAACTGTTAAAAAAGAAAGCTCAGCTCAGCTAAGCTCAGCTCTGCCTGGCTCTGCTCTCGCTGCTGACAAGAACTCTGAGTCTGTGCATCTCTTTATCTGTCATTCTCATCGCCGCAAATGGTGCCCTGTGTGAGTGTCTGACCCCTGTGAGGCTCTTAATCGAGCAGTGTCTGTGGCGGCGACCACGCAATCCAACGGGTGAGTCAATTTTTGTGGCCACAAATCCCTGGGTGTAACGGGGATAGCAACCCTCGTTGAACGAGTGAGTTGCGGGATTGCGTTACTAATGGGACAAGCTGCTTCCCCTGTATATAAGCTGTATCTGCGAGTTTTACAGCACATATTACATGCTTCTGTGTATTGCCTTTCTGAAAATCAAGCAGCTTGTCAGGAATGTGAGTTAATTATTTTATTGCTTGTTGTTACAGTTGTTTCTTTGTCGTGTTGTTTGTGTAAGCATGCTGTAAGTCTTCTCCTCCCACTTCTCCCACTTGCGCTGCAAGCTGCTCCATGCTTCCCCCTCCTCCCTCCCTCTTCTCAAGGTTTTTACTTAAGAGGTGGGGTTGGGAACATCTGTTTTCAGTCATGTTCCTAAGAAAACAGTATTGGGAGGTGTTTTAAAACATAGGAAAGCACTTGGAAATATGAAGAATTAGGATCTTGTGAAATATTGCAATCAATGGTGGCTGCTGTATAAGTTAGATGATTGGGAAAAGTGGCTGCAGAATAGAACCTTGAAGTATAATACTTTGTTGCAATTAATGTTGTTTTTAAAGTGAGAAGAGCAAGACAAAAATAAATCTCTGCAAGAGATCATTAAATCATTGCAGACAGATTTACAGGTGGAACAGTTTGAACTTCAACAAGCTGAGAGAGAATTAACTGATAACAAACAAGTCACAGAAACCTTGCAGAACAGTCTGCAAGATGCTTTTCACTATTAGCCTGTTTTCTTTGTAGGTATCTGTTTAAACGTATTGAAGCTTTATAAGTCTTTGCCTGTTATATGGTACAGGAAGTTCACAGACTGTTAAATCATGAGAATTCATGGACTCAAAATGTACGTTTTGTGATGATACAAAAAACCATGAGTAATTTAGCTCTTTACTGCATGAATGTGGTGGTAAGATGTTGTGTGTGATAGCTGTTACTTTTCTTTCTAGCATGCTAGCTTTATTCCAGCATCCAGACTTGCACAACTCTGTGATAGGCTGTGTACTAAATTTGGCTCTTTTGTATGCACTGTCACCATTTACTGCAGGGCGACAATAAACCATGGCAGATGCTCTCTGTTAACTCCCCACCCTCCCCACTAAGGAAAGGTAATAGGAGGAACAGGGAGAGAGACTTGCAAGTTGGAAAAAGTTAAAAATGCTTTATTAATGCTACTAATAAATAGAGAAAATAAAACAAAATATACAAAACCAACCTTGAATTTCCCGGGGTAGCGCAGCGTTGTACGCGGCAGAGCTGGTGTTGCTCTGGCGGCAGCAGAGCAGACACCCGGAAGTCCTGGGCTGGACTCTGCAGCAAACCGGAACTGGATTCAGTGTGTCACTAGGCCTCAGTTCGCAGGGACGACTCGCAGGGTCCTTCCCAGATGCCGGCCATAGTCGAAGATGGGAAAAAAAGGGCCGAGACCCTCATGATCTCCCATTTTATAAGAAGTATCACGTGAATGGGATGGAATACTCAGTTGGTCAGTTTTAGTCACCTGTTCAGTTCGCTCGTCCTTGCCCCTCTCACGGGACGTGCATCCTCATCAGTGACCTTGCATTCCATTGCTATGCATACCGAAACATGTATCCAACTTCAGAAAAGTGCAGTTACTAAGAACTTAGTTAAAAGAAAAATTCACTAAAACAAACTTGTCTTGTTTTTAACAAAACCAGGACATGCATACAGGGTAAAGAATCAGCACACAGACCTATGAGTATCTCAACCCTTGGCACCGTGCCAAGAAAATTGAATCTGTGTCACAGCAGTAAGAACATCAATATCTCCAAATTTTACCCCTTTTTAGTACCAAATTTTAGTGTTTTTGAGCCCCACATTGGGCACCAATAGATCACCACCGGAGCGAGCAGTGTCTGAAAAAACATGCAGCCAAATTCAGAAAAGTGCAGTTACCTAGAAGAACTTAGCTGAAAGGAAAATTCACTGAAAGAGAAACTGGTCTTGTTTTTAACAAAACCAGGACATGCACACAGGGTAAAGAATCCTGTTGTGGGATAACAGTTGTAGCACCCCAGATGAGACACTAATAAAAGCCTTGCCCAGTCCAGCTTACTAAAAAACAACAAGGACCTATTTTGTCTGGGAGACCCAGCGGTATCTCTACCTCCTGAGCAGCAAGCGGCTCAAAGGTGCAATGCTATAATCGAGATATTGTCTTGAATAAGTGTAACTGTGATCCATTTGTATATTTGGTTTGCATGTCTGAGCTCAGTATTTTAGTTTGCATATTTATATTTGGTACCAAAAGAATTTTGTTTGGGGAGATAATTACAAAATGGGAATCGGTTCCGCTACTAAAGTACCACCTTGCTCCCTTTTAGGATGCATCCTTAGACATTAGAATAACTTTGTGGGGGAATCCTCCGATAAAAGAAAGTTTGAAACAATATTGTATTCAGTTGTGGTTTGAATGTGGGATTCTGGGTTATAGTGCTGTATTGCAATTAATGTTGTTCTGCAGAACTTTGGGAAAATAGAACAAAGTACAGTACTGTAAGTTAATTTGCTCTTATTGTTATCTAATAATTTTGAGACCAGAAAAGAATTTAAGTTGTTAAACTCTGATTTGCATTGAATTTATGTGCTAGTTGAAGATATGGAAAAAAAAAAAAACCTAAATGCTATGATGGATGTGTATCAAAAAGTTGCTAGAATATGAACTGATTTGGATCTAGGAAAATGGAAATAATAGATGGATGTTTAATATGCTGTTTATTGACATCTGTAAGAAATTGCAAAAGAAAAATGGGGCTGTGGAACGTAACTATTGCTCAGCTAATTGGAATTGCATATAAAGTGTATTATGGCTGGCATGAAATGGAAAAACAAAAAAGCAAAATATCCCAGGCCTGTGCTCTACAGCTTGAACATAAAATTCAGGCCTGTGTCAAGCTGCAAGATAAACTTAGCTCATTGCAGCTGAGATGTCTGCTAGGGCCTGGCAGCTCCCACTTGGTACCAGCGATTACGCCACCTGTGTGGCCTTGCCTGTATCTAAACTGCAGCAAGAAGAGAAGGGAGGAAGGGAGGAAAGGAAGGGAGGAAGAGGGGGGGGGGGAGGGAGGGAGGGAAGAAAGAAAGAGAGAGAGAAAAGAAAGAATAGAAAAACCTGGCTGCCCGCTGCTGAAGCGGCAAAAGGGGGGCTTTCTCCCTCCCCGCCACAGCAATATTGTTCCTGGAGAACTGTAATACTGAATTAAGAAGTCTGAGGGTAAAATTTAAAGGCATCCCCAGTAGATCTGCAGTTCCAATGAAGCTAGGAAATTAAACCAAAAATTTTTTTATAGCCTTATTCTGTGGTAACTAGTTTTAAGAGACTTCTTCGTAAAAGCCCTATACTTCTCTTAGGTCAAGATTTGTTAAGTAAATTGTAAGCTCAAATAAAATAATGTTTTCTGAGAATTCTGTTTAGTTGCATGTCTCACAAGAAGGTGGTTGGAAGGTGGAGATCTGCTTGCTGCAAGCAAGAAATCTCCAAGTAAATTTTGGATGCTGTATTTCCACTAGTATTGGCAGCTGAAGTATCTCGTAAAGCCAACACTACACTGATAGAACTGAAAAAGGACTTCAATCCGGCAAAGGAAAACAATATCCAAAAAACATGAAAGCCAAGATGGGGTTAGAGACTTTGATGAACAAGTTTATGACAACGTTACAAGGAGACTGCATTTGATTACACTTGCAGATTTGTCTATTTATAGCTACAGCACAGAGGCAACCTGTGGCTATTGTAGGACAATACGATGAGAAAGCAAACAGATTGATATATTTGGAATGGATTTTTATTGCCCAATTCTTTCCATAAAACTGTTACTCAGCTTCTAGAATTGATTGCTACTCTGATCAAAAAAGGCAGAGAGCGGATTCAGGTCTTAGTGGGCCATGACCCATTTGTTATATATGTACCATTAATTAAATCTGTTTTTGATTTCTTTTATTCGTAGTTTATGTCCTTGCAAATTGCACTAGCCGATTTTCTTAACAGCATAGCTTTTGGCACGCCTAAATGTAAATTGCTGCAGAATCTGCATGTCTTTGGCATCAGACCACAGACCATACTTGTATTTTGTCCGATCCCACATGCTCGCACAGTTTTTGTTGATGGTTCAGGGAAGTTTCATAAAGCTGTAGTGGTCTGGCGTGAAGATAACAATTGGCATCATTCTGTTAAAATTATTGATGGCTCAACCCAATTAGTAGAACTTGGTGCAGCTTTACATTCCTTAGAGCTTTTTAAGGAGGAACCTCTAAATTTGATTTGTGATTCTGAGTAAGTAGTCAAGGTCCTACAGGACATCCCCTCTGCCTTTCTTAAAGAAATTGCGCAACAGCAGCTCTTTGAAATGTTTGTATCATTGCAAACTGCAGCACAGCTTCGCAGACACCCACTGATTGTTACTCATATACACTCTCATATGAATTTACCAGGTCCCGTAAAAGAACGAAATGCAGTTGCAGACTCTCATACTGTAGCTACAGTCCTCTTCCAGTCTGCCAGAGTGTCACATGCTTTCTTCCATCAAAATGCTGCTGCGTTAAAAAAGATGTTTGATCTCCCACTCAAACAAGCAAAAGTTCGCTCTTGCCCGGAATGTCAAGGCCTTATTACAAATTTACCCTCCCTTGGAGTTAACCCTCACAGGCTCACAGCTAATGTCATTTAGCAGACTGATGTTACAGAAGTCTCATATTTTGGTCATTTGAAATATGTACGCGTTTCTATAGATACTTTTTCAGGTATGCTTTGTGCATCTGCTCATACTAGTGAGAAAATCAAGGATGTTCAGTAGCACTGGACCCACCGTTTTGCTATGCTGGGTGCGCCACAACAGACAACAGTCCTGGCTACACTGCCAGATCCACACAGTATTTTCTACAGCAATGGCGTGTGTCGCATGTCACAGGTATCCCACATTCTCCCACTGGACAGGCTATTATTGAATGGGCACATTCCACACTGAAACGAATGTTATTAAACAAAAATGGGGAATATGATGCCTCAGGAACAATTAAACAATGCAACATATACTTTAAATTTTTTGAATCGTACTATGCCTCCCTTCCTCTACTGCAGCAGTGGAAAAACACTTCCATGTTTCAGATTCACTGTCTCAGAGACCAAATGTTTTTTGTATTGGGATCCCCTGCACAACAGTCAAAGGCAAGGGCCTGTGGAGTTAATCACCTGGGGAAAGGCATATGCGTGTGTTCTTCTTTCAACAGGACTGAAGTGGCTTCCTGCAAAATATGTTAAGCCTTACTATGAGTTTAAGAAACATGGTGCAGAACCTAATGCTAGAGATGCAGCATCTGTCCCTGCAGCAGAGGGCAATGAAGAAATGGAAGAGACCGAAGGAAGAGGCCAGTGACATTACCTAGGGGCAGCTGAAGAAGTTACAACAAAACCCAAGTACTATGATGGCACCAGCAGGCCCCCCACTCCAATTAACACCTTCTTAGCCTATTTGGCTATTATCTCCTGCAACAGTGCAGTAAGGTTTTGTGATGTGATGATCAGTTTTGTCATGTTTCCAACTGTAGAGGGAGAGCATGTATATTGGGGTTACATCGTGGATCCACCTCTTTTTAGACCTATAACATGGTGGGATCCTGAAGTCCTTCTCTCCAACAATGACACGCACCGGGTAGATGGTGCACGGATACCACCAGCAGGTCACTTGCTGGAAAACAAAGATTGCATTAAATTTAATCAAACACAACAGTATTTTATTGAGAGCCCTCCTGTATGTGTTTTTAACAAAGCAATTAACAATTGTTTAATGATGTCAGAGAAGTTTCACTTATTTTATCAACAATGAGAAGATGGAGGGGTATTTCAAGGCAATTTAGCTTTTATTTCCATTCCAGGTCTTGAACACCAAGATGTAAGTCACAATTCTGCTCTGAAACCGCCTGCTGCCATTCCAACATGCAGGGTATCTAAAGTAACCACAGGAGATATTTTAGATTTGTACTGGGCCCCTAGTAAACTAGAGGCACCAGCATATTAGGATGGTACAGATTTACATTACTGGGACTGGGGACCCAGAGGACATTTGATTTTAAATTAATCTAAGCCTCTTAATTTTTCACAATTAAGCAATGAGGCATTAAAGTGGTCAGAAGGTAGATTGTCAGGACCGGTTTTGCAGGTACAAGTAAACGATCACCTTAGGCCACTTAATTTGAAAACCTGGTGATTAGCCTTGCCTTTTTTTTATGAGGCATGTGGCTCATGGAAATTATAAGAAAAGTCAAAATCAATACACATTAAATCTCACTCACTGGCATAATGACACAGTTATGATTTGTACTTCACACCCTTATATGCTGGCAGCTGCTGCTGATGTACAGGTATCAATGAAAAATGATATCTATGTGGTAAATTTGACTAACTCTGTTTATGCCACTTGTCATCACCTTGATAATCATCACCCTCACTGTCCTCTCACTGGTGGTTCTGTACAGAATGTGCCAGAAGAAAACTCTTAAGAGAAGCTGCCCAATTCATGTATACTGTGATTAAGTTAAAAGAGACGTGCCCATCATTAACCAATTGACATGACAGATGCTTTCTGACCACCTGCAAAATGAGGGGATATTTTCCAAGTTTTAGATCCTTCTGCATGACAAGAGGGAGACAAAAGATTAAGTGATATATTGTTGAGTAGCAGAGTACTTAGTTAATATTTAACTAATAATTAATAGATGTATTGTAAGTAAGAAACTAAACAATTATAACTAACGTCATCAATTATTTCTTAGTATGGATGTATTGTATGTCAAAATTTTCAAAAATTGTAATGCATATGTAATAATTATGTGAATATAATCAACGCAAGAGCATCCAGTTGCTGGAGCACTTATGGAGGATGATCCCCAGTGCTGTTAAAATAAAGAATGCCACTTAACAGTATAATTGACTCTGCTGTTAAGTTTATTTCTTCGTTTCAGTTGGTGAGCCAGCCAGAAGGTCCCACTTTGCCCGGCTGCAAGACCCGTTGAGTCAAGGACTCTCTTGGCGCTCCCTGGAGATTTCTCTGGGGAGACTCCTCGCCTCAATCAGATTGCTGCGGGGACAGACAAGGACCTCTGGTAAGAAGGCATTCTTTTCAAAAAAAAAGATAAAGTGGGACCGGTCAGGTGACTATCCAGAAGTCGTATGCGGGATAGTGTATACCAGGTTGCTAGCACCTTAAAGGTATACAATAGTGGCAATGGGGTCACCACAAGTTGCTGCAGAGTGGTTTGTGTGGAAAACTTACTCTGCCATGGTGATTGTTATGGTGTAAAAACTTCCCCTGCTGAAGCTGTTGTGGTGTAAAGCCAGATCTGTATATAGCTGTAAAGCATATTGTAGTTTTGTTCATAGTTATGCACTTTAATGCCTAAAAATACTGTAGAAGCTGCTGTGGCTTTAACTTGTAAGGAGTGTGAGTGTTGTGAACCCATCTATGTTGTAAAGTGTCCTAATCGTGTTGCTGAGTTTTATATAGATTTGAGCTGTGTGCCTGAATTGTTTTGTGTTAATTTTAAGTTTTGGAGAGAGTGGAATAAACTTGGAGTACAAATTGTGAGGATTGTATGTTGTGGATAGCTTTTAGTATTGTCTGTGGAGTATTGATATATGTATTAATACTCCTAGTTTGTATTTTTTATAAGATGAGCTGTGTTGTTCTGTATTAAGCATAATGGGAGGACAGCATAGTCGTGGAATTCTGAAAAGAGCTTGTTAGAGTGTGTTTTAGCTCACAGGAAAGAAACTGAGGAACCACCTGGTGATAATGTGAATAGAGAAACCTTGATGAAATATTATAATCAGTGGCCATTGTATAAATTAGATGAGGAAGAAAAGTGGCCTCTTAATGAAACTTTGAGTTATGGTACTTTAATGTTATTCTTGAAGAAGGAAAATGGAGTCAAGTTATGTATGCTGATATATTTTTCACTTTGCAAAATCACTCAGAGTGGCAGAAAGCATGTGGTATTAATTTGGCACCACCGGATCCTTTAGTTTTAACATTGGAAAAGGAGTGGAACAAAGTACAGGGGAAGCTGAAATGACGTTGTTCAGCATGCAGAATAAGACAGAAAATTCCCCTGATGAGAGGGGAAGATGAGATAGAAGAAATTTTCAAGCTGGCAGCGAGGACATCAACAGAAGAAGTATCAAGATAATTAAAAAGGACTTTAAAGCACTGGGTCAGTCAGTTCATGGGACGGGACCACAAGTGATATTTGCCTCAGTTCCTGTGCTAGCTGGGATGGATGAGGAACTAAATAAAGAGAGGAGCAGAAAAGCCCATCTCATCAACAGGTGGCTTAAGGATTGGTGTCACCGTCAAAATTTTGGGTTTTTTGACCATGGGCCAAGCTCCGTGGTACCCAGTCTCCTCAAATCAGATGGGCTTCATCCTTCTAGGGAGAGCAAGAGGACTATAGCCCATAAGTTGGCAGGGCTGATCAGGAGGGCTTTAAACTAGGTTTGAAGGGGGAAGGGATTGAAACTGGGCTCTCCAAAAATCAGCCTACGGATGGAAAGCCCAAATTAAGAGGGAAATCAGCAGCCCACTTGAAGTGCATGTACACTAATGCACGCAGTATGGGCAATAAACAAGAGGAGCTGGAAGCCATCGTGCAGCAGGAAAGCTATGACATAGTTGCCATCACAGAAACATGGTGGGATGACTCATATGACTGGAGTGCTGCTATATGTGGCTACAAGCTCTTCAGAAAAGATAGGCAGGGTAGGAGAGGTGGAGGGGTGGCTTTATATGTTAGAGAGTCACTCGACTCTGTTAAACTTGAGGTCAGCAGTGACAAGGTTGAGTGCCTGTGGACCAGAATCAGGGGGAAGTCCAACAAGGCTGACATCCTCGTGGGTGTCTGTTACAGACCACCCAACCAGGACGATGAAGGAGATGAATTATTCTACAAGCAGCTGGCAGATGTCTCAAAATCGACGGCCCTTGTTCTTGTGGGTGACTTTAACCTGCCGGATATCTGCTGGGAGCTCAATACTGCACAGAAGAGGCAGCCTAGGAAGTTCCTAGAGTGTATAGAGGACAATTTCCTTCATCAGCTGGTAAATGAGCCCACCAGGGGCAAGACCCCGCTAGACCTACTGTTTACAAACAGAGAAGGGCTGGTGGGAGATGTAGTGGTTGGAGGCCGCCTGGGGCATAGCGACCATGAAATAATAGAATTTTCAATACTCAGAGATGCAGGGAGAACCATTAACAAAACCTCTACGCTGGACTTCCGGAGGGCAGATTTTTGCCTATTCAGAAGTCTAGTTCAGAGCATACCCTGGGAAACAATGCTTAAAAACAAGGGGGCCCAGGAGGGTTGGACATGCTTCAAGCAGGTGGTTTTGAGTGCACAGGAACAGGCTATACCAGTGTGCCGAAAGGCTAGCCGGCGGGGAAGACAACCGGCTTGGCTAAACAGGGAGATTTTGAATGAAATCAGAAATAAAAAGAGACTTTACCGACTGTGGAAAAAAGGGCTGGCTACTTATGAAGAATTTATGGAAATAGCTAGATCATGCAGAAAAAAGATCAGGGAAACAAAAGTGCAATTTGAAGTTAACTTGGCCAATTCTGTCAGGGATAATAAAAAGTCCTTCTTCAAATATGTTAATAACAAAAGGAGGGGCAAGGAAAACCTCCATTCTCTGTTGGACTCTGAAGGAAATATAGTTAACAAAGATGAGGAGAAAGCTGAGGTACTTAATACCTACTTTGCCTCAGTTTTTACCAGTAAGACAGGTGGCCCTCAGGACAACTCATCTCTGGAGGTGGTTGGCAGAGATAGAAAGCCAAATAGGCCCCTTGTATTCCAGGAGGAAATAGTTGGTGATTTACTGAGCCATCTGGATCCTCACAAGTCTATGGGACCAGACGGGATCCATCCTAGGGTGATGAGGGAGCTAGCAGAAGAACTTGCCAAGCCGCTCTCCATCATCTTCCAACAGTCCTGGCTCACTGGGGAGGTCCCATATGATTGGAAATTGGCCAATGTTACCCCAGTCCACAAAAAGGGCTGCAGAGCTGACCCTGGCAACTACAGACCTGTCAGCCTGACCTCGGTGCCTGGCAGGGTTATGGAGCAGATCATCCTGAATGGAATCACACAGCACCTTCAGGATGGACAAGCGATCAGACCCAGCCAGCATGGGTTTAGGAGGGGCAGGTCCTGTCTGACCAACCTGATCTCCTTTTATGATCAGGTGACTCACCTGGTGGATGAGGGGAAAGCCGTGGATGTGGTCTATCTGGACTTCAGCAAGGCCTTTGACACTGTCTCCCATAATATACTCTTGCAAAAGCTGGTAGCCCATGGCTTGGACAAGTGTACTCTACGCTGGGTTAAGAACTGGCTGGAGGGCCGGGCCCAGAGAGTGCTGGTGAATGGGGCTGCATCCAGCTGGCGGCCAGTCACTAGTGGTGTTCCCCAGGGGTCAGTGTTGGGTCCAGTCCTGTTTAACATCTTTATTGATGATTTAGATGAGGGGATTGAGACCATCATCAGCAAATTTGCTGATGACACCAAGTTGGGGGGGAGTGTCGACCTGCTGGAAGGCAGGAGGGCTCTGCAGAGGGATCTGGATAGACTGGAAAAATGGGCTGATTCCAATGGGATGAAGTTCAATAAAGCCAAGTGCCGGGTGCTGCACTTTGGTCACAACAACCCCCTGCAGCGCTACAGGCTGGGCACAGAGTGGCTGGAGAGCAGTCAGACAGAAAGGGACCTGGGGGTGCTAATTGACAGGAAGCTCAATATGAGCCAACAGTGTGCCCAGGTGGCCAAGAAGGCCAACGGTATCCTGTCCTGTATCAAAAACAGCGTGGTCAGCAGGACAAGGGAAGTGATCCTTCCCCTGTACTCTGCATTGGTGAGGCCACACCTGGAGTATTGTGTTCAGTTCTGGGCCCCTCAGTTCAGGAAAGACATTGAAGTGCTGGAGCGGGTCCAGAGAAGAGCAACACGACTGGTGAAGGGACTTGAACATAAGACCTATGGTGAGAGGCTGAGGGAGCTGGGGTTGTTTAGTCTAGAGAAGAGGAGGCTTAGAGGTGACCTCATCACTCTCTATAACTACCTGAAGGGAAGTTATAGCCAGGTGGGGATTGGTCTCTTCTGCCAGGCAGTTAGCAATAGGACAAGGGGGCATGGGCTTAAACTCTGCCAGGGGAAATTTAGGCTGGATATTAGAAAGAAATTCTTTACAGAGAGAGTGATCAGGCATTGGAATGGCCTGCCCAGGGAGGTAGTGGACTCGCCGTCCCTAGAGGTTTTTAAACTGAGATTGGACATGGCACTTAGTGCCATGATCTAGTAAACGGACTAGAGTTGGACCAAGGGTTGGACTCGATGATCTCTGAGGTCTTTTCCAACCCAGTCGATTCTGTGATTCTGTGTGATTCTGTGATTATGTGCACCCATGGGAGGAAGGGGGTAGAACTGAAGATTACGTGCCTTCACCTTCCAAGGTGGCAGGTGATGAAGCTTCGGAGAGAGAAGAGAAAAACAGGGAAAATAAATTGAATTTTTAATTGTGTCCTGGTGTTGTGACCACCTCCCCCCCTCCCGTTTTGGGCTGAAGCCAATAGGGGTCTTCCATCCCATTCACGATTTCCTGCATATAAAAGCACAGCACGTGGCCTGGCTTGCTCTCTTTTTTGCATTGGCTGCTCGGCGCATCAGTTCTTTTTCATCGGACTGCTTTCCTTCATTCTGCTGTTCCTGCAAGCTGAGGTCTCGTGCTGTTTCCGGTTCAACTGTGGGATCCTGCTGGACTTCAGGACTGGTTTTACAATATTTGTTTCTGTGTTATTTTTCTCTGTGTTCGTTTTCCTAGTCTTAGTAAACGTTTCCAAGTTTCCCAATTCTCTTTTCCTTTACTTTTTTCTTTTCTCCCCAAATCCTAGTGAGAAGGAGGGGGAAGGAGGGGGGGGGCCTGAAGGGGGAAGGGGGAAAACGGGTGAAGGGGAACCATCTGCCACGGTTTTGATTGTCTCCCCACGATCAAACCATGACAGATAATTGGTGGAGAATGCGGGCAAATTCGGGACTTGAGAAATTTTTAGTATTTTGGCACTTCTAAGGGCAGGGTCGGACCCGCGTGCTCCTGCGCCCTGCCGTTTCTCCGCCGCGATCAGCCTTTGCCTCGGCGGCCACTGGCGGGCTCAGCGTTGCGCAGCGCGGCCACTAGGTGTCGCTGTCTGCCGTGTCTTTGTTTGAGCGCGGCTCGGCTCCACGTGGCCACGCGGCAGGCTCAGCGTGGGGTGGCACGGGAAAAAAAAATCAGAAGTACCTTTCAATTTTCCCGGCACAGTGCCAACTCATAGGATTATAAGACTCGCAGGTCTGGGTGTTTAGAATATTGTATAGTGGTATTAACGTAGAGGTGAATTACTTTGATTTGAAAAAAGCTGTGGTATATTTTCTGTAAGTTATTTGATACATTGTGCACAAGTATTCCTTATTTTCTCTGGATGTTTCTTGTCAATAGAGTTTTACATTATATAACAACGAAGAACTGGACCATGCTTATAACGGTACTCTGTGGTTTGGCAGTGGTTTACCTTATGGTAGTGCAACCAATAATGAGTTTCTGTTCCTTTCTGCTGTACATTGAGAGACCGCCAGGAGAGCTAAATTCCAGTTATGTGTTTGCTAAATGGGCTAGTGAATCTTGGGAAAGTATGACTCAGCATACTTCTCCCTTCTCATTTGAGCTGATTACCAATGTTTTTGACCACTTTGAATATTCATGGAGTTTTGAAAGAACTATAATACTGATCTCTGTCCTGACAAATATATTCGTATTCATATATTTGTTAGGAGAGATTAGGTTAAATTGAAGGCTTGTGTATCTTTTGATCAATGAGAGTTGCACGGTGTCTGGTGAGGCTGGAAAAGGGGCTGCCGTTGCGGCCGCCACTTCCCCAGTCACAAACACCATGGCTACTCAGGCTCAAGCTTCCTCCTCAAATACGGGGCATTGTTCCCGTTGTAGCAAAAACAAGCCCAGCGATAATGTTAAGCCCATATCGGCATCAGTAGCCGGTTGTAAGAAAGTGACTAGGAAGACTAATCGGGCTGCAGATGATGGCAAGGGGCCACATTCATCCCAAGGGGCATCATCAGGGGAGGAAGTGACCGTTACCCGGTCTTTTTCTCCAAGTGAGCTGAGAGAGTTGCGAAAAGACTATACTCGTAAAAATGGTGAGAATATGTTAACCTGGATGCTCCGATGCTGGAATAATGGGGCTGACACAATAGAACTGGAGGGCGGAGAAGCCAAACAGTTGGGATCTCTATCAAGGGATTCCACCCTTGATAGGGCAATTGCCAGTGAGCCCAACTCCACGGCCCTCTGGACCCGACTCTTGACAGCCATGAAAACAAGATTTCGTAACAAGGATGACTGTCAATGCACATCAAGGAAATGGAATACTATGGAGCGAGGTATCCATTTCCTGAGAGAGTTAGCTGTGTGAGAAATTATCTATTTTGGGCCAGATAGCCAGGAGGGGGTGAATCCAGATAGAGTTGAATGTACACGGTCTATGTGGCACCACCTACATATGCTAAGATATTGGCAGGAATGTTTGTGTCAACTGGTGGTAGACAAAGTGTTAATGACATGACTGAGCGGCTCCGGGAATTTGAGGAAAACCTTTCTGATCCCCTAGGGGCTTATGTCTCTAGGGGGGAGAAACTGAGTGAAACAACTGTTGACTGTTTTGAAAAGCTGTTGAGAGAAATGAAAGCACTCAGGGAAGACACACGACTCACGATTTGTACGAACCAATGTTTCAGCTATTAGGAGAAAGCATTTCCAATATCCAGAGAGAGAGAGAAAGCGTTTCCAATCTCCAGAGAGAGAACACAGGCAGGCCACCATCAGAGGTTTACTGTGGTCCTTCCTACGTGAGCAGGGAGAAGATATGAGTAAGTGGCACAATAAACCTACTGGGGAACTTCAAGAACGAGTGCATGAGTTAACAGGGAAGGCTTCTAGGAAAAGGGCTGCCCCGGTTTACAAAAGAGATTCTGATGCTCGTGAAGGAACCTCTAATTCACACCGAGTGACTGTGGAAGACCGAGATTAGAGGTGCCCTGCCTCCAGCCAGGCGGAGGAAAGGGATAACAGAGTTTACTGGACTGTACAGATAAGATGGCCTGGTACAACACACCCCTAGGAGTACAAGGCTTTGGTGGACACTGGTGCTCAGTGCACAATAATTCCTTCAGACTGTAAGGGGACACAACCCATCAGTATTTTTGGAGTGACTGGGGGATCCCAAGAGCTGACTGTAGTAGAGGCTGAAATGAGCCTAACTGGAAAAAATTGGCAAAAGCATCCCATTGTGACTGGCCCAGATGCTCCGTGCATCCTTGGCAGAGACTACCTTAAGAGAGGGTATTTTAAGGACCCAAAAGGGTATAGGTGGGCATTTGGGATAGCATCTGTGGACACTGAGAGAATTGAACAGCTGTCTGATTTGCCTGGTCTTTCAGATGACCCTTCTGTTGTAGGACTGCTAATGGTTGATGATCAGCAGATGCCAGTTGCTACCACAACGGTGCATCGTCGACAGTATCGCACCAATCGGGACTCTTTGATTCCTATTCAGAAATTGATTCGTCAACTGGAAAGCCAGGGTGTGATCAGTAAGACTCGCCCACCTTTCAATAGCCCAATTTGGCCAGTGCGTAAGTCTAGTGACGAGTGGAGGCTAACTGTAGACTACCGTGGCCTGAATGAAGTTACACCACCGTTGAGTGCTGCTGTGCCAGATATGCTGGAGCTGCAATTTGAACTGGAGTCGGAGGCAGCTAAGTGGTACGCTACCATTGATATTGCTAATGCGTTCTTCTCTGTACCTTTAGCAGCAGAATGTAGGCCGCAGTTTGCTTTCACCTGGAGGGGCATCCAGTACACGTGGAATCGCTTGCCCCAGGGGTGGAAACACAGTCCTACCATCTGCCATGGACTGATCCAAGCCACGCTGGAAGAACATAAAGCTCCAGAACGTTTGCAGTATATCGACGACATTGTCGTATGGGGCGACACCGAGAGAGGTGTCTTTGAAAAGGGTGAGAGAATAATTCATATTCTGTTGGATGCTGGTTTTGCCATAAAACGTAGTAAGGTCAAGGGCCCTGCTCAAGAGATCCAGTTTTTAGGCATAAAATGGCAAGATGGTCGGCGGCAGATCCCGATGGAGGTGATCAATAAGATTTCAGCCACGTCTCCACCTGCTAATAAGAAGGAGACACAGACTTTCTTGGGGGTTGTAGGTTTCCGGAGGATGCATATCCCTGACTACAGCCGGATTGTGAGCCCTCTCTATCGGGTGACTCGTAAAAAGAACCAATTTGAGTGGGGCCCTGAACAACTACAAGCTTTTGAGTAGATTAAGCGTGAGATAACTCGTGCAGTGGCCCTTGGACCAGTGCGGACTGGACCAGATGTTAAGAATGTGCTTTACACCGCAGCCGGAGATAACGGCCCTACCTGGAGCCTTTGGCAAAAGGCACCAGGAGAAACCCGAGGTCGACCCTTAGGTTTTTGGAGTCGAGGATACAAAGGGTCTGAGGCCGACTAGACTCCAACTGAAAAGGAAATACTTGCAGCTTATGAGGGAGTCCGCGCTGCTTCAGAAGTGATTGGTACTGAAGCACAGCTCCTCCTGGCACCTCGACTGCCGGTGCTAGGCTGGATGTTTAAAGGAAAGGTCCCCTCCACGCATCACGCAACTGATGCTACGTGGAGTAAATGGATTGCGTTGATCACGCAACGTGCTCAAATTGGGAGTCCCAATCGCCCAGGGATTTTGGAAGTAATCACCGACTGGCCAGAAGGTAAAGACTTTGGGATGTCCCCTGAGGAAGAAGTAGTAATGCGTGCTTGAAGAAGCACCCCTATACAATACCCTTTCAGAGACCGAAAAGCGATACGCCCTGTTCACGGATGGATCCTGCCGCCTTATAGGTAAACATCGAAGGTGGAAAGCTGCTGTGTGGAGTCCCACACGACAAGTCACTGAAGCCACCGAAGGGCAAGGTGAATCCAGTCAGTTTGCCGAAGTGAAAGCCATCCAGCTGGCACTGGACATAGCTGAAAGAGAAAGGTGGCCAGTACTGTACCTCTATACTGATTCACAGATGGTGGCAAACGCCTTGTGGGGGTGGCTGCAGCAATGGAAGAAAAACAGCTGGCAACGCAGGGGCAAAGCCATTTGGGCTGCCACACTGTGGCAAGACATTGCTGCTCGCCTAGAAAAGCTGCCTGTGAGAGTTCGCCATGTAGATGCTCATGTCCCTAAAAGTTGAGCCACCGAGGAACATCGTAACAACCAGCAAGCAGACCGAGCTGCTAAGATTCATGTTGCTGAAGTAGATTTGGACTGGCAACATAAAGGTGAACTTTTCTTAGCAAAGTGGGCCCATGATGCCTCAGGGCATCAAGGTAGGGATGCGACCTATAAATGGGCTCGCGATTGAGGGGTTGATTTGACTATGGACACCATTTCACAGGTTATTCATGAGTGTGGGACTTGCGCGGAAATCAAACAAGCCAAAAGGTTAAAGCCTGTATGGTATGGGGGGGGGTGATTAAAGTATAAGTATGGAGAGGCTTGGCAAATTGATTACATAACGCTTCCACAAACTCGTCAGGGGAAGCGGTATGTGCTCACAATGGTGGAAGCAACCACCGGATGGTTAGAGACTTATGCTGTATCCCATGCTACCGCCCGCAATACGATCATGGGCCTTGAAGAGCGAGTTCTCTGGTGACATGGTACACCAGAAAGAATTGAATCAGATAATGGCACTCATTTTAAAAACGGTCTCATAGATAGCTGGGCTAAAGAACATGGCATTGACTGGATATATCATATTCCATATCATGCACAAGCATCTGGGAAAATTGAAAGGCACAATGGTTTGCTTAAAACTACACTAAGGGCACTGGGTGGTGGAACCTTTAAAAACTGGGATTCACACCTAGTGAGAGCCACTTGGTTAGTCAACACTAGGGGATCAACCAATCGAGCCGGGCCTGCCCAATCAGAAATTCTGCATACAGTAGAAGGAGATAAAGTCCCGGTGGTACACATGAAAAATATGTTAGGAAAAGCAGTTTGGGTCACTCCTGCCTCAGGCAAAGGCAAGCCCATTCGTGGGATTGTCTTTGCCCAGGGACCGGGCAGCACCTGGTGGGCGATGCTTAGAGATGGAGAGGTCCAGTGTGTACCACAATGGGATTTGATTTTGGGTGAAAATAGTCAAGACTGAATTGCATGATGTTAATTTCCATGTTAACAGTGTCTAATCAGTGTCTTTCAGATGGAACCAGAGACAGTTTTTCGACTGGCATCTGACAGCTTCTTCAAAGTTGATGTATTTACGTCTGTTGTGACCAGTGAACTTAGATGGATTTTTTTTTTTCCAAGGGATGGTCCAAGGACTAAGAGAATAATAAGCTACACCTGGGGGTATATATGTATATAGTTGTAAGTAATTAGATAGTATTAATAGATTGTATTAGTTAGATTGTATTCGCCGTGAGTGGTATGTAATAAGGGGTGGAATGTCCTGGTGTTGTGACCCCCCCCCCGCCCCGTTTTGGGCTGGGGGGGGGGGGTGGAGGGGGGGTGGAGGGGAGCAATGGAAGGAACTGGCCCGAGTCATGTGGCCACGAACTGACCAATAGGGGTCTTCCATCCCATTCACGATTTCCTGCATATAAAAGCACAGCACGTGGCCTGGCTTGCTCTCTTTTTTGCATTGGCTGCTCGGCGCATCAGTTCTTTTTCATCGGACTGCTTTCCTTCATTCTGCTGTTCCTGCAAGCTGAGGTCTCGTGCTGTTTCCGGTTCAACTGTGGGATCCTGCTGGACTTCAGGACTGGTTTTACAATATTTGTTTCTGTGTTATTTTTCTCTGTGTTCGTTTTCCTAGTCTTAGTAAACGTTTCCAAGTTTCCCAATTCTCTTTTCCTTTACTTTTCTCTTTTCCTGTCCTCCCCAAATCCTAGTGAGAAGGGGGGGGGCTGAAGAGGGAAGGGTGAAAAAGGGTGAAGGGAAACCATCTGCCACGGTTTTGATTGCCTCCCCACGATCAAAATTGCTACTGGAGCATCTCATTCAGTTTTGTATCAGGAATTGTTACCTCTAGATAAAGATTTTGTAACTGTAGTGGAAGCTACTGGTCAACAAGAGAAAGCTTTCTTTTTCTTTTTACAGCCAATCAAATAGAAATTGAGAAAAAAAATTGGAATTCCTAAGTTCTTATATTTGCCTGGGTCTCCAAAACTAAGATGAGATCTATTCAAACAATTGAAAGCAATAATAATATTCAAATTAAGTGAAATTTAAGATAATTGATATTTTAAATTTGGCAATGATTCAAACTGACAAGCAAAGCCAAATACCTCAGGAAATATTGGATCAAGTATTTCCAGGGGTATGGGCTTCAAGAGTTTCTGGTAAATCAAAGAATGCAGAACCAGTGAAAATTAATTTGAAACCTGGAGCTGGACCAGTCAGAATCAAACAATATCCTCTGAAATTAGAGGATAGGAAAAAAAAAATAAATAAAAATCAATAATTACTTCCTGCAGTTTGGACTGCTTATGGAATGTGAGTAAAGAAACAAGATGGTAAAAGCTATAAAGTTAGTGCAGGATTTGAGAGTAATAAATGAAATTACACCCAATAGTATCTAACTCTTACACATTGTTAACCAAATTATGAGACAATCAGAAATAGTTTACTGTGTTGGATTTGAAAGATGCCTTTCTGTCTTTAGTCAGAAGCTTTTGTTTTTGAGTGAGAAAATCCCAATACCGGGAGAAAAGCCCAATTAACCTGGACAGTGTTACCCCAAGGATAAGAACTTGAAGCCTAGGAAGCTCTTCCAGGAGATGGGACTTTGTTATCTCCTTATAGCCACAAAACCCAAAGAAGATTGTGTGCAATGGACTGTAAGTTTACTAATTTTCTGATATTAACCGAGTATCGAGTTTCCCAACAGAAAGTCAAACTGATGCAGCACCAAGTGACTTATCTGGGATTCGAGATCTCTGGAGGACAGCGAGAGCTGGGGACAGAGAGAAAAGAAGCTATTTGCCGGACACCAGAACCTGCAACAGTAAAAGAGCTCCGAACGTTTCTTGAAATGACAGGTTGGTGCAGACTTTGGATTTATAATTATGGACTTATAGTAAAGCCTGTGTACGGACTGTTAAAAGAAAACACCTCCGAGTTGAATTGGACAGGAGAAGCCAGGAGGGCTTTTTCACAACTAAAATGGAACTGATGAAGGCTCCAGCCCTGGGCCTCCCAGATGTCACCAAACCATTTTGGTGATTCTCACATGGCATTGCTCTGGGTGTCCTGGCACAGCAATTAGGACCCTATAAGCGAGCAGTGGCCTACTTCTCTAAGCAATTAGATAAAGTGAGCAAAGGCTGGCCTGGATATCTTTGAGCTGTGGCAGCTGTTGTACTCAATATACAGGAAGCTCGCAAGTTCACTATGGGACAGAAAATGACTGTGTTAGTGTCCCATACAGTCACAACTGTACTGGAACAAAAAGGTAATCATCAGTTATCCCCCTCGGGATTCCTGAAATACCAGGCGGTGTTGTTCAAACAAGATGATGTGAATATTGTCACTACTAACATTGTCAATCCAGCTTCTTTCCTCAGTGGATCTGTTTCAGAGCCTGTGGTCCATGATTGCTTGGAAGCAATAGAAGCTGTTGTCCCACCGAGCTAGCTTTATACCATAAGCTGCCCTGTCCATGCGCCTCGCAACAATATGATTGGTTACAGCACGCGCTATACAGTAACGTGATTGGCTGTATGCACTGTCCACATGCTCTGCACGCGCGTGTCAGCGATTGCTCATTGGCTGGTACCTTCTTATATGATTCCTTTTGTTTTTTTTGTCTCCGGCTTCACCTCCTGCCCGGGCTGGCAACGACCCCATCCCCTCAGTGTTGCATAGGAAGGAGCCCTGCCTACGTAGCCCACTACAGAATACAACAAAACTAATTGGGGAGCTGATGCTCTATACCTAGATTTGATTAAAAGGTAAGAGTGAATTTATATACTATTTAGAAACAAGTGACCCAGCAATGTGAAATATGTCTGCAAAACAATCTTAATACTGTAAATAGGGTACAAATAAGAACAATTGGAAAAGGGAAATGTACTAGGACAATATGGGCAAATACCTTTTCTTTAACTCCCTAGAAAAGGGGGGTATCAGTATTTGCTGGTATTAACAGATCCCTTCTCAGGTTGGCCAGAAGCATTCCCCTGCCAAACTAGCAAAGTCAGAAAAGTAACTAAAGCTTTGTTAAATGAAATCATACCCTGGTTTGGGGTACTGTGCTGGTTTGACTGAAAATGGTTAATTTTCTTCCTGCAGTTAGAAACGTTTCTTTTTCATAGCTAGCATGCTCATTATTTGGATTTAGTTTGAGAACAAGCAGATGACACTTCAGCACAGAGCTAATGTTTTTAATTGCTCTGGTCTGAGAGCCAAGGACATTCTGAGTGCTCTGCCTAGAGGTTTGAGGCTGTTGTGGACAGAGCTCGTGAGGAATTGCATTGAGTATCTTTTATTTCTATTTTTATATATATATATATATATATATATTTACTAGTAGTGTATTAGTATTTTGTTATTTTATTAAACTCTGTTTATCTCAATCCAAGTTTCTCCCTTCCCTTTTGATTCTCTCTCCTGTTGGGGAGAGGGGGGGTGGTGGTGATGAGCGAGTGGCTATTGTGGTTGTATTGCTAGCTCGGGTTAAACCACCTGTGAACCCCAGTAGCCTCCTGCTTTGTCCTCACTTAGCATAATTCTATCTCTGCCTGTCAGAGAAGCTCTCCAACTATATTCAACTTCAGATTCCTCTGGCTGCCGTGAATATTTTTCTTGCAGCTGCATTTACTCTGCTGGCGTCCAGAAGGTGGTTCGCACTGTAACTTGAACTTCCTCCTTCGTTAACAGCAGTCTCAGTTTTAATTACAGATTCTAACGAAGCTGGCTGCAAGGTCTCAGTTAAATCTTTCCCCTCACATTCAGGCAATAAATTACTGTCAGCATCTGCACAGTGCACTGATTTACGAATCTGCCTGACTGAGTCAGAAGAAGGCATTTTTTGAAGCAGTAGGTTTACTTTCCCAGACATTTGTTTCAAACAATTACTCTCATCTTTAAGAAAATTATTCTCGCTCATGAGTTTATCAACACGAGCTGCTAAGTTTTCCCCTGTCTGTTTTTCAAAAACCAATAATGATTTCAGCACTTTATTTTCAAACTCCATTGCCTGGTGTTCAGCATGTGCAATTTGTTTGGGAGAAAGAGAAACTTGAGGTTCTTGGAATTCTTGTTGAGCACAAGACAAACAGGCTTCCAAAACTTGACAGATAACTCGCTTGCTTTTTCCCACTTTAGTTTTCTGTGTAAGTAAACATTGTTCAATGAGTTCTATCACTTGCTTTCCAACCTTCCAAAATTTACAAGCCCACTCCTTCCGAGTCTGGGAAGGGCTACATTTGCATTTTTGCAGCAGTTTATCTATAGCACCCTGCTCGCTGTGCCATTTTTTCCGTTGCGTTAAGATAATTAATTTAGCAGAAGTTAAGCCCCATGCAAGGCAGCTAGGTTGAACTCCTGAGTGATGCAAATAACCTCAAGTCAGCACTATAAGTCTAATTGTGCTAATTTTGCTTATCTTGTGGTACACTGACAATTAGATAAATGCCATGCAGCTTTTTATATAACAAAGAAATAAGAATATAGGAGTGTGTGTAGAGAAAGGAAAACTGAACTGGAGCACAAGGAAAGAACTACTCTTAGAACGAAAGGATGGGGAAAGAAATATGAACAGAAGAGAGAAGTGGGGAGTAAAGGAAGTGAGAATAGCAAGAGGGAGAAACAGAAGGGTTGAATAAAGATTAAGAGAATGAAATTGATAGAACTGGGATGATGAAATAAACAAAAATGAGAGAGAAAACTGTAAAGATTTTTTTTTTTTTTTTTTTTTTTTTAAAAAAGGAAAACAAATGCAAGATATTACAATTACAGAACCAGATTTTTTCTATGTATTAATTATTTTGCTGTGGTTATACTTTCCTGTGAGAAAATAGACCTGACATAAGGAGAGCAGATAGTCCAGATGAAGCCTAGAAAATCTTGGGCCAAAGACAAACTGGGAGGAAAATCTTCATTCCTGCAGACCATCCATAGATCTGGCTCTCAGTCCTCATAAGGTCAAAAGGAACTGCATGTCTCGTGGTGTCAGGAATATCTTTGTAAACAGAAGACTGAGAAGTACAGTGAAAGGATTCAGTCTGGATGCCCTGCCCTTCAGTTGGGGAAAAAATAGGTTCGGGTCAGTTAAAGAATTTCTTCCACACAATCTGTTAAACCCACCACTATAACTATCTTGTATTTTACACACTAGTGAAAAGGACTGGATTTTGCATTGTGAACAAGCTATTTTGATGTTTTTGAAACTTTTCCAAACATTTTTCAGACTTAAAAACTTACCGAAAGCAATACTTCCATACCAACAGTTTTTGTTTTGAGAAATTAGTATTTTATTGGAGAAAAAGAGTACTTTGACTACAGAATCGCAGAATGGTTAGGGTTGGAAGGGACCTCTGGAGATCATCTGGTCCAACCCACCTGCTAAAACAGGTTCACCTTTAGAATTATAAAGTTGTGTGATTTTTAATATACTGTCTGCTTCACATTATTTAGTAAGCTAAATTTGCTGAAATCTTAAGCTATATGTTGTAAGGTTGCACTCAAATGCACCAAACTTGCATCTACCTAATGGAAACAAGTGGCTACAGACTACTGTGGACATCTGCAAGATAAGCAAGATAAGGCCTGGTTTGCACTTCACTGGGTCACTGTGACACCCATGGGAGGACCATGGTGGAGCAAATATCCACCCTGCATCCCATGGAGGACTCCATGATAGAGGAGGTGGATGTATCCTGAAGGAAGCTGTGATCCCACAGAGAGCCCATGCAGGAGCAGGCTCCTGTCAGGAATTGTGGCCCATGGAGAGGAGCCTACGCAGGAGCGGATTTTCTGGCAGGACCTGTGGCCCGTGGAGTGGAGAATGAGGGGTAAGGGGACTAATATGTGACCTGCTCAGTCACAAAGAATGGTCACTTGCCTTATAAAATGGCATTAGTTGTAGGAGGTACCAGTCAAACATCTCCAGCCCAGCACAGCAGGGCCATCCAGAGCCTTTTCATAGCCTGAATATTTTCCCTAGGCTACATGTTGACAAACATGGGGACTTCATATACAATCATTATAAGGAACAGCAATAGGACAAGACTTAACTTCTCCAGTTTAAGAAGGTGAGGAACAATCCACAAGTTATGTTTAAGCAGAAAAGCAGTTTTTTAGTTGCTGTAAAGGCATGGTGGAGACAAGTGAATTTTCTGCAACAAAGTGGTATACAAATTTTGTAGCCCATACTGCTCCTTTTGTACAGGGTGTTTCAGAAAGATGGAAATAAGCACAGGGATTTCAAATTGGGTCCATCTTTTTGAAACACGCCTTAGTTTAAGGTTTGGTCCCGTGCTGATTTCACCTCCAGAAGAGATTGCAGCTGCAGCCCTAAGGCTGCCCTCCAATCTACTTTGTCATAACATACTTTGTCCTGTTTGCTCATGTATATGAGCGTTCCAGCACCAGCAACTCCAACACTTTTGCCACTGATGGCAGAAGAGCTCTTACGGCATCACGTACATTGATTTATGGTGGAGATCTAGAACAGAGCCACCATAGACCTGGTAGAGCCATCTAGACCTAATGGAACAGTTGTGGAATAATTAGAGAGGGAAAATTACTGAAACTAATTATCAAGGATACACTTATTGAGAATAAAGCTATATCCACATCTTCAGCATATAAGGCAGCTGCACAGTGGGGAAGAAATCTGTTCTGTATGATTTTATCCCTACGCACCTGGCCTGCATTCTTAATTGGTAGTGCCTGAGGAAGCTCAGTGTAGTATCAGTTAAAAGATATGGGGGGGCAGAGTGATATAAAGGTATCATGGCCAGGCCCTGTTGACAAGGCACAGGTACAAGAACCAGATGGTATAGCTGCTGTCAGTTAAAAAGGATAAATGTTCATTTCCATCCAAAATGCTAGTTACTGAGCCAGGAATTTGTCCAATGGATGAACTTTGCTCATTATAATCTCATTATAATACCAAAACGTACCTCCATCTCAAAGGATACCCACCTCTGGCCTACCTTCAAGCGTGCATAGAGAGGTTTTTACCTTAAAAATCGAAGCGATGATTTCTAAACCAGTCAATAACAAAGGTATGTATGACTAGAGTCTCTCAAGCTTCACCTAAACATAGAAAATAGTACAAAATGCCCTAACAACAGAGGAAGGATGGGGGTAAGACACCATCACTGAGAAGTCAAGGGAATAGCACAATAGGACTTTTGGGCTGAGCCTGTCTTCCCCGCCCTCGGGAGGACGCTCTTGGGTAAGATTTGTGCACTTAGTTATACCAAGTTTAGTCTTCAAGCTTGTATTTGTAATCACATTAATAGCACTATAGAGTCATAGAATTTATATATATGTGGTACCAATGCTTATTTCTTGCAACTAACATCTTATTTCAACTAAAGTGTGTTTTTGCAGATAGTGTATTTATCAACGGCATCTAAAAGAACTTGCACCTGTTGCTTTAATAAACGTCATTATTTGTGGATCTAGTAGTGAGAATTTCTCATTGAATGCGCCCAGACCTGTAGTATAATGTGCCCAGACTTACAGTATATATTATACTATTTGTGAATCCGTGCAGCACGTAGAATCAATGATCGCGACTGGCCTGCACTATTCATGAATCTAATTGTGCGAACTCAATGTTAATGCGCCCAGACCTATAATAATATATTATACTATTCGTGAATCTGTGCGCCAGACTGGCCGTTGAGCACGATTAGATTTATAGTGCTGACTTGAGGTTATTTGCATCACTCAGGAGTTCAGCCTAGCTGCCTTGCATGGGGTTTAACTTCTGCTAAATTAATTATCTTAATGCAACAGACAGTCCTAAGGTGGAACAGAACACTGAAGAATATATCGCAAAAGTAATATATCCTTTCACTTTTTGAACGTTGTTAGACTGACTAATTGTAAAACAAGCAAACCAAAAAACCCAAAGAAAGCTGTTGTTTCCTGCCCTTTACATACACTTTCCTGGAAAACCTGTTCTTGTTGCCTCTTTTCAGCTCCACTAGTGATAGCAGCAGCAGTGCTGGTCACATACATTTGCAACCTCCAGTCTATCCCCAGTTCCCTCAGTCACTCTTCATAAGACTTGTGTCTAGACCCTTCATCAGCTTTATTGCTCTTCTTTGGACACGCTCCAGCACATCAGTGTCTTCTTTCTTGTAGTGAGGGGCCCAAAACCGAACACTGTATTTGAGGTGGGGCCTCACCAGGGCCGAGTACAGGGGCACAACCACTTCCAAATACACAGGCCCAGGCCCAACATTCACACGTCATACATACAGGGGTGGTGTTCCGACCCGAGATATCATTCTCACTGGCCTGGGCTATCACTCCTTGCACTCATAAAAAGCATACTGCTGTACAACGTGTCCAAGGCCCTTTATGTTTTGACTAATTGATGTGATCGATGCGACGTTAGTATTATTTCTTCTTTGACTGTCCAGATGGTCATGTTAGTGTTGATCTTCCTTTATCATCCAAGTGGCTGGAACCGCACGTCCTGCTGTTCCCACAGTTGGTAGTTCTCGGGGTCCTCCTTTCTACCCTTTTTAAAAACGGGTGCGATATTTCCCTTTTTCTAGTCACCAGGACCTTCACCTGACCACCAGGACTTCTCAAATATCATGGAGAGTGGCTTGGCAACTACATTAGCCAATTCCCTCAGGACTCTGGGATGCATCTGTATGGGGATATAGCGGAAGATTTGGCGAGGAGGTTAGTTAAATGTAAATACGCTCAAGTGACTTGCACCTGTCTGTAGAAAAAGCACATACATCACACTAATTGTTTTACTGACCTTGTGTGCTTGATGAGTAGAACCTCTGTGTTAGATAACATAGGCCTGTGAGAAACTCTAGGCACCTTATCACTATGTCTGAGATTCCTGCTTTGTTGTGAGAAAGAGCAGGAGGCTGTGCCTGCCTGAAGCCTTGAAATACAGGCGAGCTCAGCAGGCCCAGTGATCTTCCAGCAGGGCTGTACTGACTAGCGCCTGCGTCCCCGCTTGTGTCACCTCTGCCTGGGAGCTCAGGTGTGGCTTCGGAGATCCCCCAGTAGAGAGGTAACTAAAATAAAATTTGCTCTTTGCAAATGCATTCGTGGCCTCTGGCTCTTCTTGCGACGTGCCTGCGTATGTGTACACAGCATCTCATCAGGTCTCATAGACATGTGTATGTTCAGGTTCCTCAAGCAGTCAAAAACCTGATCTTCACTTTACAGTTGGAGGGACTTGGCTCCCCCAGTCCCTGTCTTGCAGTTCGCCCACTCGAGAGGTGTGGGAAGAGAACTTCCCAGTGAAGAATGAGGCAAAGAACTTGTTGAGTACCTCAGTCTTCTCCTCATCCATTGTTACCAATTTGCCAGTCTTGCTCATCAAGGGAGATATGCTTTCTTTGACCTTCCTTTCCTGGTTGACATACCTGCAGAAGCCCTTCTTATTCTTTGTGTCCCTTACCAAGTTCAGCTCCAGCTGCGCCTTGGCCTTCCTGACCCCATCTCTACACAACCGGGCAGTGTCTCTATACTGTTCCCAGGATACCTGTCCCTGCTTCCACTGTCTGCACATTTCCTTGTTGCCCTTTAGTTTGACCAGCAGGTCTCAACTCAGCCATGGGATCATCTTGCCTTCCTTATGCATTTTCTTATACCTGGGGACTGAGAGCTCTTATGCTCTATGGAAGGCATCCTTAAAGATCTGCCAGTTCTGATCTGCTCCCTTGTCCCTGAGGGCAGTTTCCCAGGGGGTCCTATTGACTAACTCCTTGAAGAGACGGAAGTTGGCTTTCCTAAAATTCAGGATCCTGACTGGATTCTTCACAAGCGCATGAGCATTGCAGCCAAGGCTGCCTCCAATCTTGATGTCACCAATTAGCTCGCTTGCACTGGTGACCATCAGGTCCAGTATGGCATCTCCCCTGGTAGGACTGTCTATTACCAGGCTTAGGAAGTCATCCCCAATGCACTCCAGGAGTCTCTTGGACTGCCTACAGCTCACCGTGCTACTTTTCCAGCAGATGTCGGGGTGTGTCCTGGTTTTGTTAAAAACAAGACCAGTGTTTCTTTTAGTGAATTTTCCTCTCAGCTAAGTGCCTTCTAAGTGTTTTTCTCGGACACTGTGCTTGGTGCTGATATCGCCAAGGTCAAGACCAACGGAATGCTGAAGAAGCCTCATGGTTAGATTTATTGCTATGACAGCCAAGAATTCCACACATCCCATAATTGAGAGGGGTGTGTTTGAGGAGGGGCGGACAGAACAGGTGACTAAAACTGACCAACTGAGTATTCCATCCCATAATCGTCATACCCCGTATATAAGAGGGTGATCAAGAGGGTCTAGCCCTCTTTGACCATGGCCGACATCTAGAGAGGACCTTGTCTGTCTGCCTGCGATCTGGAAGACCTCAGGCCCTGCATCCCTGAAATCCAGTTTCCGGTTTGCTGTGAAGTCCCGCCCATGACTTCTGGGGGCCAGCCTTACAGCTACAGGAGCCAAGCCAGCTCCGCCTACCCAGCTCCGCCACCACTGGAGTGATGCCAACTCCATATTGAGCATTCAAGATTGGTTTTGTATATTTTGTATGTATTCTCCAATTATTAGTAGCATTAGTAAAACCCTTTAAAACCTTCCAACTTGAAGTCTAAGTCTCTCTTCTTATCTTATCTTATCTTATCTTATCTTATCTTATCTTATCTTATTCTGATCGAAAGGAGAGGGTGGAGAGAGGGTGAGGGGGTAACAGGGAGTGTCAGCCATGGTTTATTGTCGCCTTGCTTTAAACTTTGACAGATTTAATTTATGGCAGACTGTGGTTTGAGTTTGTTTTTTTGATTTAAAGGATGTTGTTGCAAATCTGGTTGGATTTAATAATGCATTTTTTGGGGTTAATTCTTCTTGATGTTTTTGTGCAGAACATTTTTTTTTTGGAAGTAGGGATAAAGTTGTTGTAATAGCTTTGTTCCTGGGTTGTATATCACTGATTTACATGATTTTAGTTAAGTCAATGATGTATTTCTACTCATTGTTATCATACTTCGGGAGTATGCATTTTTGGAATTCTTCGGTAGAAGCAAAAGAAATTAAGGAGACCTGTGCCTTTTGTTTTCTCAGTTTCAGGAGTGAGATTTTAGGAGAGCTATTTAACTGTTCTCTGCCTGTGTCATTAGAGCAAATTACAGATGCTTTTGGGAATTTTGAATATCCCTGGACCTTTGAGCGAAGCTTCTTAGTATTACTGGGTCTCTGGAATGTGTGTCAGTCTTTGCTGGTGATAAAACTACTTAGGAGGATTGTAGCGGTTCTAACTTCTGTGGCAGGAGTTGCCACTCTTAAAGCTACAAGCACTTCAGCCACTGACTGCAAGTGCAATGTCAGTTACTGCATCCACTCAAACCCCCACAACATGTGATGTGGCCATTCAGACTTCAGCAGTATTAGTTGCCACAACAAGGAGAAAGCAAAAGAAAGCACATTTGGAAACCATTGTGAAGGAAGATTAAGAAGAAGAATCAGAGGAGGAAGAAGAGGGTCCTTCTACATCAAAGCAACCAGAGGGCACTGTACAGCTCCTTCTACAGCCCTTTTTCAACTCCATCCACTGCTACCCCTGGATAGTACAGCAAAGCAACCAGTGGGTCCTTCTAAAGCAAAGCGACCAGCAAAGGACGAGCTAATAGAATGCTCCTTATCTCTGAAGGAGCCTAGGACTGTGAAACAAGATTTTAGCTGTCAGGAAGGCAAGCCAATTGTCACTTGGCTCATTCGATGCTGGGACAGTGGGGCCAATAGTTTGGACTTAGATGGCAGTGAAGCCAGTCAATTGGGATCCCTGGCCAGAGATGGTGGCATTGATAAGGCAATTGCAAAGAAGAAACAAAATCAAAGCCTCTGGAGGAGAATTTTGTCAGCAGTAAAAATCAGGTACCCTTTAAAAGATGATATGCCACTCAACCAAATGGACTACTATGGAGAGAGAGGTATTCGGTATCTGAGAGAACTGGCTGTGCAAGAAATAATTTACAGTGACCCACAGACAATTATAGATCCTGATGAAGTGCCATGTACCCGAGGTATAATGCAGAAGTTTGCGCAGAGTACGCCACCGTCTTATGCCCACGCTTTAGGGTTACTCACCCTTTCAAAGGACGATCTATCAACTGTGGGTGAAGTAGCAGACATGTTACGGCAGTATGAAGGCACTCTTTCTTCTCCCCTACAAGCCTGTGTTGCAGCTGTGGAGAAACTGTGTGACAAACTGTCCAAGAGGGAGGATAGATCCTCCTCGTCACATACACAGGCCTGAGCCACAGCTATTAGAAGACGCCATTCTGCAGCACCAGCCCGAGAGAAACGCAACATGTCACGAGGTGAATTATGGTTTTTCCTGCGTGACCAGGGAGAAGATATGAGTCATTGGCATGGAAAATCAACTACTGACCAACAGGAATGAGTACGTGAGCTGAAAAAGAAAGCTCCCTAGAGAAAAGCTGCTCCAGTTTCCAGTGGGAGGCTTTCCAGCCAGAGTAGGAGGGATTCTTGTGTCTCCCTACCAGAGTCAAGTAAAGAGACTGTGCAAAACATGAATTAGGGGGGCCCTGCCTCCAGCCAGGTGGAGGAGAGGGACAATGACAACCGAGTTTATTGGATGGTGTGGATTCGGTGGCCTGGTACGTCAGAACCATGTGAGTATAAAGCCCTGATAGACACTGGTGCAGAGTGTACAATGATGCCATTGAATCATAAAGTGTCAGTATCCATCAGTATTGAAGGAGTGACTGGGGGATCTAAGGAATTGACTGTATTAGAGGCTGAAGTGAGCTTAACTGGAAATGAGTGGGAAAGGCACCCTGTTGTGACTGGTCCAGATGCTCCGTGCATCCTTGGTATAGACTACCTAAGGAGAGGGTATTTTAAGGACCCAAAAGGGTATAGATGGGCCTTTGGTATAGCAGCTGTAGAGACTGAGGACATTAAACAGCTGTCTACTTTGCCTGGTCTTTCTGATGACCCTTCTGTTGTAGGACTGCTTAAGGTCGAAGAGCAACAGGTGCCGATTGCTACCACTATGGTGCACAGACGACAACATCGCACCAACTGTGATTCCCTGATCCTCATTCATAAACTGATCCGACAACTAGAGAGTCAAGGAGTGATCAGTAAGACTCGCTCACCTTTCAACAGCCCTGTATGGCCAGTGAAAAAGCCTAATGAAGAATGGAGACTGACTGTAGATTATCGTGGCCTAAATGAAGTTATGCCACCGTTAAGTGCTGCCGTGCCGAGCATGTTAGAACTGCAATATGAACTGGAGTCAAAGGCAACCAAGTGGTATGCCACAACTGACATTGCTAATGCATTTTTCTCTATTCCTTTAGCAGCAGAATGCAGGCCACAGTTTGCCTTTACCTGGAGGGGCATCCAGTACACCTGGAACTGATTGCCCCAGGGGTGGAAACACGGCCCTACCATCTGCCGTGGACTGATCCAGACTGCACTGGAACAAGGTAAAGCTCCAGAACACCTGCAATACATTGATGACATCATCGTATGGGGTGATACAGCAGCAGAAGTCTTCAAGAAAGGTGAGAGAATACTTCAAATTCTTTTGAAAGCTGGTTTTGCCATAAAGAGAGGTAAGGTCAAGGGACCTGCCCGAGAGATTCAGTTTTTAGGAATTAAATGGAAAGATGGGTGTCGCCAGATCCCGATAGAGGTAACTAACAAAACAACAGCTATGTCCCCACCAACTAGCAAAAAGGAAACACAAGCCTTCTTAGGTGTTGTGGGTTTCTGGAAAATGCATATTCCAGATTACAGCCAGATTGTGCGCCTCCTTTATCAAGTGACTCGAAAGAAATGTGACTTTCAATGGGGCCCTGAGCAGCGACAAGCCTTTGAACAAATTAAACAAGAGATTGTACATGCAGTAGCCCTTGGACCAGTCCAGACAGGACAAGGTGTTAAGAATGTGCTCTATACTGTAGCTGGGGCAATGGTCCTACCTGGAGCCTCTGGCAAAAGGCACCAGGTGAGATTTGAGGTCGACCTCTAGGATTTTGGAGTAGAGGATATAAAGGCTCGGAGGCCAACTATACTCCAACTGTAAAAGAGATATTGGCAGCATATGAAGGAGTTCAAGCTGCTTCAGAAGTGATTGATACTGAAGCGCAGCTCCTCCTGGTGCCCTGATTACCAGTACTAGGCTGGATGTTCCAGGATAAGGTTTCTTCCATGCATCATGCAACTGATGCTACATGGAGTAAGTGGATTGCATTAATCACCCAGCGGGCTCGAATAGGGAAACCTAATCGCCCGGGGATCTTAGAAATGATCACAGAATGGCTGGAAGGCAAAGATTTTGGAGTATCACCTGAAGAAGAGGAGGTGATGCATGCTGAGGAAGCCCCAGCATATAATGAATTACCAGAGTCTGAAAAGCAGTATGCCCTGTTCACTGATGGATCCTGTTGTCTTGTAGGAAAACATCAAAAGCGGAAATCTGCTGTATGGAGTCCTACACAACAAGTCACAGAGACTGATGAGGGACAAGGGTGAGTAAAGCCAGTTTGCAGAGATAAAAGCCATACAGCTGGCATTGGACATTGCTGAAAGAGAAAAGTGGCCAGTACTTTATCTCTATACTGACTCATGGATGGTAGCAAATGACTTGTGGGGATGGTTAAAGCAGTGGAAGCAAAATAACTGGCAGTGCAGAGGCAAGCCTATTTGGGCTGCCCCATTGTGGCTGGACATTGCTGCTCGACTAGAGAACCTGACTGTAAAAGTACAGCATGTGGATGCCCATGTGCCTAAAGGTCGAGCCACTGAGGAACATCAAAGCAACCAGCAAGCAGATCAGGCTGCTAAGATTAAAGTAGCTGAAGTGAATTTGGACTGGCAACATAAAGGTGAACTTTTACTAGCTCGGTGGGCCCATGATGCTTCAGGGCATCAAGGACAGGATGCAACATATAAATGGGCTCGGGACTGAGGGGTGGACTTAACCATGGACATTATTTCACAGGTTACCCATGATTGTGAAACATGTGCTGCAATCAAGCAGGCCAAAAGGTTAAAGCCTTTATGGTATGGGGGGTGGTGGTTGAAATATAAATATGGGGAGGCTTGGCGGATTGACTATATTATACTCCCCCGAACATGCCAAGGCAAGCGTTATGTGTTTACAATGGCGGAAGCGACCACTGGTTGGCTAGAAACATATCCTGTGTCTCATGCCACTGCCTGGAACACTATTCTGAGCCTTGAAAAGCATAGTCCTGTGGCGACACGGTACTCCAGAAAGAACAGAGTCAGACAATGAGACTCATTTTAATAATAGTCTCATAACCAACTGGTCCAAAGAACATGGCATTGAATGGGTATATCATATCCCCTATCATGCACCAGCCTCTGGGAAGACTGAGCGATACAATGGCTTGTTAAAAACTACCCTGAAGGCAATGGGAGGTGGAACTTTTAAAAACTGAGATAAGAAGTTGGCACAAGCCACCTGGTTAGTTAACACCAGGGGATCAATCAGTTGAGCTGGCCCTGCTCAGTCAGAGCTTTTACATACAGTAGAAGGGGATAAAGTCCCTGTGGTGCATGGAAGGAACATGTTAGGAAAAGCTGCCTGGGTTATTCCTGCTTTGGGCAAAGGCAAACCCATTTGTGGGATTGTTTTTGCTCAAGGGCCTGGATGTACTTGGTGGGTGATGCTGAAGGATGGTGAAGTCCAATGTGTACCTCAAGGAGATTTGATTCTGGGTGAGAATACTCAATTTCAAACTGTATGAGGGTAATTGCTGCATGACACTAACAGTGTTCCATAAGTGTCTTTCAGGTTGATGCAGTGGTGATGATGAACCCTGAGCTAACCTCATTGAGTGGTGACCAGTAACTTTCCTGAGACTGACATCTCTGACCTGCAGTTCCTGGGCACAAACTGCACCAGATTACACATCATCTCTGCTGCCTAGAGAGAGACTGCTGTGATAGAGACCTGCATTCATGAACTAGTGATATACAGATTTGTGTGTGTGTATGTACATTTGAAGACAGGCAGAAAGCAGTAGTGATTTGGGTATGACTCAAATGGTATGGAATAAGGGATGGGATGTCCTGGTTTTGTTAAAAACAAGACCAGTGTTTCTTTTAGTGAATTTTCCTCTCAGCTAAGTGCCTTCTAAGTGCCTGCATGTTTTTCTCGGACACTGTGCTTGGTGCTGATATCGCCAAGGTCAAGGCCAACGGAATGCTGAAGAAGCCTCATGGTTAGATTTATTGCTATGACAGCCAAGAATTCCACACATCCCATAATTGAGAGGGGCGTGTTTGAGGAGGGGCGGACAGAACAGGTGACTAAAACTGACCAACTGAGTATTCCATCCCATAATCGTCATACCCCGTATATAAGAGGGTGATCACGAGGGTCTAGCCTTCTTTGACCATGGCCGACATCTAGAGAGGACCTTGTCTGCCTGCCTGCGATCTGGAAGACCTCAGGCCCTGCATCTATTCTCTATTTATTAGTAGCATTAGTAAAACCCTTTAAAACCTTCCAACTTGAAGTCTAAGTTTCCCTTCCTTCTTATCTTCCTTATCATCTTTTCTGATCTAAAGGAGAGGGTGGAGGGAGGGTGAGGGGGTAACAGGGAGCATCTGCTACGTTTTATTGTCACCTTGCTTTTAAACCTTGACAGAGTGGTTGAAATCCCCCAGCAGGATATGAGCGTGTGAGCGCAATGCCTCCTGTAGCTTCAGTAAGAAGGCTTCATCAATAGTCTCCCCCTGATTGGGCGACCTGTAGTAGTCACCAACCACAAGGTTTCCTTTGTTGCCTCGGTTTCTGATTCATGCCCATAAGCTTTCAACCGGCTTGTGGCTATTTTTCAGAGACAGCTCTTCACACTCTCTTCATCTCTTGATGTAGAGGGCAATCCCTCCACCCTTCCTTCCTTTCCTGTCCCTTCTGAACAGCCCGTAGCCATCAATCGCCACGCTCCAGTCACAGGATCCATCCCACCAAGTTTCAGTAATGGTCGCTATGTCATAGCTTCATGAAGGATGCTCATATCTCCCTGACATTTTTAGCCACCTGACACAAAGGGCGCCAAGCAATACAGAATAAAACAAAAACAAAACAACAATTTCTTTTTCACTCTCACAATCCATCCATTCTGATCAATTGCCTTTTGAGTTAGTACACTGTTTGCTGCTATGAGTCCCTATGATGCAGAATGTCATAGCAATGAGAAAAAGCAGTGATTTTTAATAATCTTAATGAAGGAACAAAGTACTTCTGAGCTGAAGACTAAACTGTTTTTTCCAGTCTCTTTTTCTGAATATCCTTGAGCTTCACATTCAGAGCTCCACTATGCAAAACAAAAGCATGTCTACAGATGCGCTGTTCACTATTACAACGTTGTAGCATTTGAAGTACTTTCATTGGCTCCTATGAAATGATGGGACTTTTAAACCATCTTGAAATCAGAAACAAAGCCAGGGAAGAAAATTCTTCTTTCATTTAAACTGGTATTACATTAGGTTGGTGCCAAAAGAAATGGCGGTTTTTGCATGGTTGAAATTTGCCATTTGATATTGGAATACATTCTTAAATAAATGTGGTTATGTTATACATCATTTTAATGCGCTTTTTTCGCTTCATGTTTTTTTGCTACTGACTTATTACTTGCTATTTATTTTATATTTATTTTAGACTATGGAAATGTTGTTAGACAAAAAGCAAATTCAAGTGATTTTCTTATTTGAGTTCAAAATGGGTTGTAAAGCAGTGAAGGCAACTCGCATCATCAACAATGAATTTGACCCAGGAACTGCTAACGAATGTACAGTGCAGTGGTGGTTCAAGAAGTTTTGCAAAGGAGATGAGAACCTTGAACATGAGGAGTGTAGTGGCCAGCCATTGGAAATTGACAATGACCAACTGAGAGCAATCATCAAAGCTGATCCTCTTCCAACTACACAAGAAGTTGCCAAAGAACTCAATGTTGACCATGCGATGGTCATTCGGCATTTGAAGCAAATTGGAAAGGTGAAAAAGCTCGATAAGTGGGTGCCTCCTGAGCTGACCAAAAATCAAAAATTTTGTCGTTTTGAAGTGTCCTCTGATTTTATGCAACAACAACGAACCTTTTCTTTATGAGATTGTGACGTGTGACAAAACGTGGATTTTATATGACAGCCAGTGATGATCAGCTCAGTGACTGGACTGAGAAGAACCTCCAAAGCACTTCCCAAAGCCAAACTTGCACCCAAAAAAGGTCATGGTCCCTGTTTGGTGGTCTGCTGCCGGTCTGATCCACTATAACCTTCTGAATCCGGGTGAAATCATTACATCTGAGAAGGATGCTCAGCCAGTCGATGAGATGCACCAAAAACTGCAACACCTGCATCTGGCACTGGTCAACAGAAAGGCCCAATTCTTCTCCATGACAATGCCCAACCGCACGTCACACAACCAATGCTTCAAAAGTTGAACAAATTGGGCTATGAAGTTTTGCCTCATCCACTATATTCACCTGACCTCTCGCAAACTGACTACCACTTCTTCAAGCATCTCAAACACTTTTTGCAGGGAAAATGCTTCCACAACCAGCAGGATGCAGAAAATGCTTTCCAAGAGTTCGTCGAATCCCGAAGCACGGATTTTTATGCTACAGGAATAAACAAACTTATTTATTGTTGGCATAAAGGTGTTGATTTTAATGATTCCTAATTTGATTAATAAAGATGTGTTTGAGCCTAGCTATGATGATTTAAAATTCACAGTCCAAAACCACAATTACGTTTGCACCAACCTAATGGTGCTGGTTTGACTGAAAAAAGGTTAATTTTCTTCATGCAGTTAGAAACCTTTCTTTTTCACAGCTAGCACGGTAATTATTTGGTTTAGTTTGAGAACAAGACATAACACCCCAGCACAGAGTTAATGTTTTTAATTGCTCTGGTCTGAGAGCCAAGGACATTCTGAGCGCTCTGTGCACAGGTGTGAGGCATTGAGGAAGGGGAGCATGGATGGGGCAGAGCTTGACTGACATCCAGACTGATCACTAAGAGCATTCCATCCCATTAGCGTCATGCTTCATATTTAAGGGGTTGGGGCCTTCCGGCCTCTCTCTCTCTCTCTCTCTCTGGGGCGTTCTCGCTCTTGCTCTTTTGGGTGTTCTTGCTTTTGTTTGCTCTGGGGCGCAGCCGGGGGAATTTTTGGTGTGGGACATTTAGTTTGCCCCTTTGCCATTTTGCAGAGGCCTCTGAGCCTTTCTGCCTTTTTCCTCTCTTTTCTCTCTCTGGGATTGGCTTTGGGACCACGTGCAGCTTCCTGGGACTGGCTGACGGAGCTCGTGAGGAATTGCCTTATCTTATTTCTATTATATATATATATATATATATATATTTTTTTTTTTTTTTTTTTTTTTTTTTTTTTTTTTCACAGAATCACAGAATGTTAGGGATTGGAAGGGACCTCGAAAGATCATCTAGTCCAATCCCCCTGCCGGAGCAGGAACACCTCTAGATGAGGTTACACAGGAAGGCGTCCAGGCGGGTTTTGAATGTCTCCAGAGAAGGAGACCCCACAACCCCCATGGGCAGCCTGTTCCAGTTTCTTCTCAAATTTAAGTGGAACCTCTTGTGTTCCAGTTTGAACCCCCCTTGTCCTACCGTTGGTTGTCACCGAGAAGAGCCTGGCTCCATCCTCGTGACACTCGCCCGTTACATATTTGTAAACATTAATGAGGTCACCCCTCAGTCTCCTCTTCTCCAAGCTAAAGACACCCAGCTCTCTCAGCCTTTCCTCATAAGGGAGATGCTCCACTCTCTTAATCATCTTTGTGGCTCTGCGCTGGACTCTCTCCAGCAGTTCCCTGGCCTTCTTTAACCGAGGGGCCCAGAACCGGACACAATATTCCAGGTGTGGTCTCACCAGGGCAGAGTAGAGGGGAAGGAGAACCTCTCTCGACCTACTAACCACCCCCCTTCTAATACACCCCAGGATGCCATTGGCCTTCCTGGCCACAAGGGCACAATGCTGGCTCAAGGTCATCCTGCTGTCCACCAGGACCCCCAGGTCCCTTTCCCCTACGCTGCTCTCTAATAGGTCATTCCCCAACTTATACTGGAACCTGGGGTTGTTTCTACCCAGATGCAAGACTCTACACTTGCCCTTGTTATATTTCATTAAATTTTTCCCTGCCCAACTCTCCAGCCTGTCCAGGTCTCGCTGGATGGCAGCACAGCCTTCTGGTATGTCAGCCACTCCTCCCAGCTTGGTGTCATCAGCAAACTTGCTGATAGTACACTCTGTTCCCTCGTCCAAATCGTTGATGAATATATTGAATAATACAGGCCCCAGTACTGACCCCTGAGGCACTCCACTAGATACAGGCCTCCAACTAGACTGCGCCCCATTGACCACGACTCTCTGGCTTCTTTCCTTCAGCCAGTTCGCAGTCCACCTCACCACTCGGTCGTCCAGACCGCACTGCCTCAATTTAGCAGTAAGGATGCTGTGGGAGACTGTGTCAAATGCCTTACTCAAGTCAAGGTAGATCACGTCCACCGCTCTGCCATCATCCATCCATCTTGTTATGTCCTCATAAAAGTCAATGAGGTTGGTCAAGCACGACTTCCCCTTGGTGAAGCCATGTTGACTGCCCCTAATGACCCTCTTATCCCTGATATGCCTTGAGATGGCACCAAGGATCAGTCGTTCCATCACTTTCCCAGGGATGGAGGTGAGGCTGGCTGGTCTATAGTTACCCGGGTCCACCTTCTTGCCCTTTTTGAAGACTGGAGTGACATTTGCTTTCCTCCAGTCCTCAGGCACCTCTCCCGTTTCCCAAGACTCGGCAAAGATGATGGAGAGTGGTCCAGCAATGACCTCAGCCAGCTCCCTCAGCACCCGCAGGTGCATCCCATCCGGACCCATGGATTTATGGATGTCCAGATTGCCGAATTGCTCCCTAACACAGTCCGCATCAACCGAGGCAAACTCCTCCATTGTCCTGACTTCCTCTGGGGCCTCAGGGGTACGGGGCTCCTCAGGACAGCCTCCAGCAGAGTAGACAGAGACAATGATGGCATTCAGTAACTCTGTCTTCTCTGTATCTTCTGTCACCAGGGCACCCACCTCGTTCATCAGTGGGCCTACATTGCCTCTGGTATTAGTTTTATCTGCCACGCATTTGAAAAAGCTCTGTCTGTTGTCCTTGACGCCAGGTTTAATTCTAAGGAGGCCTTAGCTTTCCTAGTTGCCTCCCTACACCCTCTGACAACAGCCTTATATTCTCCCCAAGTGGCCAGCCCCTCCTTCCATGATCTATGAACTCTCCTCTTCCACTTGAGCTTACCCAGCAGTTCCCTGTTTAACCACGCAGGTCTCCTGGCTCCCTTCCTTGACTTCCTACGTGTCGGGATGCTCTGATCTTGTGCCTGGTAGAAGCAGTCCCTGAACACTAACCAACTATCTTGGGCCCCTTTACCTTCCAGCAGCCTTGCCCATGGGATTTCCCCTAGCAATTGCTTGAGAAGGCCAAAGTTTGCCCTGCTGAAGTCCAGGGTTGCAATTCTGCTTGCTATCCTGTTCCTGCCACACGAGATCCTGAACTCCACCATTTCATGGTCGCCGCAACCAAGGCAGCCCTCAACCTTTACCGCTTCACCCAGACCCTCCTTGTTAGTGAGGATGAGGTCCAGCAGTGCACTTCTCCTAGTCGGCTCCTCCACCCTTTGCATCAGAAAGTTATCGTCAAGGCACTGGAGGAACTTCCCAGACTGTGCCTGGCTGGCCGAGTAGTCCTTCCAGCCAACATCAGTAGTGTATTAGTATTTTGTTATTTTATTAAACTGCGTTTATCTCAATCCAAGTTTCTCCCTTCCCTTTTGATTCTCTCCCCTATTGGGGGGGGGGGGGGGGGGTGGGGGGGGGAGAGGGTGAGTGAGCGGATATCGTGGTTGTATTGCTAGCTCGGGTTAAACCATGACACTAATATAAATGTGTAGTACTGTAACTCTTACTTCATTGAAGTTACTCCAAATTTAGGTGGATATAAATGAGAGGATAATTTGATTAGTCATATCAGACATGAGAGATTTACAACTTGCCACTTGTTTTCATGTTTGATATCCTAAAATGACTTTGGATACTAGCAAGTCTATTCACTCTGTGGGCCTGCTTGTCACCATAATGAACTATGCCTGCAAACTCACAGTGAGTTCAGGGCCTCACACTTGTGACGTCCTTGAAGCACTTCCCCCCATCCTTTGCAAAACGAAGGACTCATTAATAATGTATGTTATGCTGTAAACAGCTGGTTTTTGCAACTTTGTACAGGAAAAGATAGGTGGTTTTGGAGGCAGACAATCTATCTTTTGTCTCTGTGAAACAAAGGCATACATTTTTAAGATAAAGACAACTGTGTTGCTGTCAAGGCCTCAGTCCTAATTGGGATGACCAAGATGGGTTATCCAGCTGACAATCAGCCGCTAGAAGAAATCACAAACCACCAGCTACCCCTAAGAGACAAAACAACTCACTTCTGGTCAGCACTGTGACCATCTCTCTAATATTTTAACCACTGACTCATTTCTGGAACAATCTTCTTAATTAGCATGAAGATCAAGCAGAGGGAGGAGATGAGCCGCGCTCTACTATCTCACATACAAATGGACTAGGTTATAAACACTTGGAAGGTTTGTGTCTGTGTGTGTTTGTGTGTGTGTGTGCTGCATGGCATTAATGAAGTTTCGTACTCACCACGAGCTGGAACAATGGAGTGGTGAGATCTTACCTTTCTTCTGATATCTTAATCTGTCTCTCTCCTTTTCCTCTCTCTCTCTCTCTCTCTCTCTTTCTTTCTAACTTTATTCTAGGCACATAAGAGTAACTTCTTGCAAGTTTTGTTGTTAAATTCTTTCCAAGCTTTTTATGATATAGTTACAAACTTTTGCCAAGACACTATTTGCTGTAATTCCACTGAGTTTTTTTAGTAAATTCATGATTAATTGAACCTCTGAGGTGATTGTCATCACTTTTTGTTACCGCACAGAGTATTCAGAGTTAACTCATCCCTTATCTCACCTGGTGGGATGGGACAACACTAACTGCCCCTGAGACACATACATCTGTGCTACTGGCTTCCAAGCAGGGCTCTCTGCTCTCTGTATTCAATTGGTGCTGTGGTTACCAAGCACCTTGCAATGGAAGGGAGATCCCTTTGTCCTTCATCTATGTCCTAAATACAGATTTGTGTTCTACTATTTTAAGTGGGGACTGAGGGTCAGAGCCACCCTATGCGCTACATATGACTAGGGAACTATAGTAACAGTGTATCACATTTAAGTGACTCCCTGTATCTAGGAGAAATTTTGAGGTCTGTTAGCGACCCACAGACTCATAGGACTAGAGAAGTGATCGTGCCACTGTACTCGGCACTGGTGAGGCCCCACCTTGAATACTGTGTTCAGGTTTGGGCCCCTCATCATAAGAAGGACATTGAAGTACTAGAGAGAGTGCAGAGGAGGGCAACAAAGCTGGTGAGAGGCCTGAAGCACAAGTCTTATGAGGAGCGGTTGAGGGAGCTGGGACTGTTTAGCCTTGATAAAAGGAGGCTGAGGGGAGATCTTCTCACTCTCCACAACTACCTGAAAGGAGATTGTAGCATGGAGGGCGTTGGTCTCTTCTCCCAAGTAGCAAGTGATAGGACAAGAGGAAATGGCCTCAAGTTGCACCACAAGAGGTTTAGATTGGATATTAGGAAACAATTCTTCATGGAAAGGCTTGTCAGGCATTAGAACAGGTTGAGCAGGGAAGTGGTGGAGTCACCATCCCTGGAGGTGTTTAAAAGGTGTTTAGACGAGGTTCTTAGGGACATGGTTTAGTGCTAGACTTAGGTTAGGTTATGGTTGGACTCGATGATCCTGAGGGTCTCTTCCAACCAAAATGATTCTGTGATTCTAACAGGCTTCCCAGAGAGGTTGTGGAGTCTCCTCTGGAGACATTCAAGACCCACCTGGACACATTCCTATGCAATCTACTCTAGGTGTACCTGCTTTAGCAGGTGGGTTGGACTAGATGATCTCCAGAGGTCCCTTCCAACCCTAACCATTCTGTGATTCTGTGACATGGTTTAGTGCTAGAGGTAGGTTATGATTGGACTCGATGATCCTGAGGGTCTCTTCCAACCAAAATGATTCTATGATAAAATTTAGGAACCATAGATTTATGGCATTGCATAGTGTGAAGCTGTCTAACCACCGCATGGCAAAAAGGTTTTCAATTAGCAGTGTGATTAGTCTGTGACATAGTCTGCTAATCATATGTTTACAAATGTATATAGGTTGCTAGTGCTGTTGTAGTATATTAGAATTGGGAAAAGTGTTTGTCTCAAAAAGTTTGCTTGTTTTTTTGAACTGCCCCTCATCTGATTAAAATAAAAAGCATTCCTGTGCCCTGCCAATCTTGCCTCATTTACATATTTAAATGCTTTTCCAGATTTGGGCCAGAAAAAACTTGTCTGACATCTGGCATATACTCTGAGCATTATAATGGCTACATTGTACATTTCCTGGAATTATTGAACACTGAATTGTGTAAAATATTTCCTGGAATTATTATGTGTGATTTTTAGTGACTAGCTAACACTCTGTGAATGCTATAATACAAAACTCCACAAAGCTTTTGGATACATAGTGACATCCAGTAGGTAGCTTCTGATGGCGATAGATTGAGTCAGATCACCTATGCTTCTTCAACTTGTTGTCTGCATTAGTTACAACATATTGTAGACCACCATGTCAATAACTTCAAAGGAAGTGAGGATTTCCCTTATCTGCAAGACCTTTGAATTAAGGATACCACCACATAGGCTTCAGTTCATTATTTAATCCATTGTTTTCAAAATGCTCATATAGATTTTTAAATCTATACAAGCACAGAGTGCTAGCAATCATTTGATTAAACCAAACATTTCTTTGAATCTCTGTGTGTTGCTGGTTCACTGTCTACAAAGGTCAGACCAACCCTGCAATATTTCATATTCTGACAAACATGATAAACTGATGTACCATACTTTGTATACACCGCATAAACTCTTAATCAGCCTCTGCTGCCCTCCTTTCCTTTGTTTTTGAAGACAATCTGTATTGTGTTAGCTGTGTGTCAACATCAATGCTGAACAGTCAAGAAAAGCAGTGGCAGTGGTTTCTAAGACCGGGAGAGTAGTCACAGGCTACATTTATGAAATTCAGGGCTGTCCCAGTCAAACAGGACTGCTGGCAATAGTGTTGGAAATGTTCTATGAGCCTGATTTTCTTCTTGCCTTCAGGAGTTTTATGCTTCAGATTTATCAGTTTCAGTGCAGAAATGAAACCAGGAGAATCAGGCTGAGAAACCGGTCTGACAGTTTTCCCATTCTCTTCTGATCTGTAGAGGGAGAAGAGATTTGTAGCAAGAGGTCTCAGTTCTCTTATATTTATCCCAGTTTAATTTAGGAGTAATTCCATGCAAGTCAGAGGAATTTGGCTTATATGAAAGGGAAAATTGAGGTTCATTTTTTTTTTTTCATACTTTTTGTGGAAAAGGAAATTTTTTATGACCAGAAATGCAGTTATGACCTATCCCAACCCCAAATTATGGCTTAATTCAACTGCAATGAAAAGCATATCAGTCTAGTATTTGGCAATGTCTTTTCCAGGAGCTCAGGCTGTAGTTTCCTCCAGAGAAGATTTGTTTAGAATCATTTACACTGGGGAAGGAGGGAAAACAAAAATCAGATTTACATTTCTTCCTCATATAGGGCTACAAATACATACACATAAACACACATACACTTTTGTGCATTAGGTATATCTTCCTAGATAAATGAAATGATTGATGGCTTAATTTCACTATACAAGTTTTTTCAAAGCAGTTGTTCAAAGTATTGATTCTGTTGAAGACAGAGCAAGTTCTAATCTTTATAGAAACCTGGTAGAGTTATAACAAAATTAGTGTGATGAGGAAAGTTGCAACAAAGAGGAAATCTGAATGAAGGAACGTACACAGTATCGCAGATGATCTTTGCTCTGTGTATTGAGTTTATGTGGCAAACTTTTGGTAGGGGGTGTGGGGGGGGTTGCAGGGGTGGCTTCTCTGAGAAGACACCAGAAGCTGCCTCCATGTCAGACAGAGCCAGTTTTAGCTGGCTCCAAGACAGACCCACCGCTGGCCAAAGCTGAGCCAATCAGTTGGTACTACCTCTGTGAAAACATATTTAAGAAAGGGTAAAAACCACTCTGCAGCAGCTGGGAGAGAGGAGTGAGAATATGTGAGAGAAACAAATCTGCAGCCACCAAGGTGCCCTGGTTTTGTTAAAAACAAGACCAGTTTCTCTTTTAGTGAATTTCTTTCAGCTAAGTTCTTCTAAGTAAATGCATTTTTCTGATTTTGTCTGCTTGTTTTAGCAGACAGCAGCTGATAACATAGCAATGGTATGCAAAATATTGATAAAAACGCACATCTCATAAGTGAGAGGGGCGTATTAACAAGAAGAGGCGAAGAGAACAGGTTCTGGTATAAGTTGGGGAATGATCTATTGGACTAGATCACCTTTGAAGGTCCCTTCCAACCCAAACTATTCTAGGATTCTATGAAACGAGACTCAACTTGGGGAAATTAATTTAATTTATTGCCAATCATATAAAAGTAGGATAATGAGAAATAAGAACAGCTCTAAAAAACACCTTCCCCCCACCCCTCCCTTCTTCCCGGGCTCATCCTCACTCCAGACTTCACCTCCTCCCCTCCTCCAAGCAGCACAGAGGGATAGGGTATGGGGGATTGTGGCCAGTTCAAAATGCTTTGTCTCCACCACTCCTTTCTCCTCACACTCTTCCCCTCCTCCAGCGTGGGTCCTTCTCATGGGCTGCAGTTCTTCAAGAACTGCTCCAGCATGGGTTCTTTCCATGGGGTACCATCCTTCATGAAAGGACTGCTCCAGTATGGGTCCCCTGCAGGACCGTAGGGCCACAGGTCCTGGCAGGAACCTACCCCAGCATGAACTCTCCATGGGGTCATCGATTCCTTCAGGCACATCCACCTGCTCTGGTGTGGTGTTCTCCATGGTCTGCAGGGTGGATATCTGCTCCACTGTGATCCTCCATGGGCTGCAAGGGGACTACCTGCATCATCATGGTCCTCACCATAGGCTGCAGGGGAGTCTCTGCTCCAGTGCATGGAGCATCTCCTCCCCCTCCTTCTTCATTGACTTTGGTGTCCTCAGAGTTGTTTCTCTCATGTGTTCTCACTCCTCTCTCCCAGCTGATGTTGTGCAACATTTTTACTGTTTCTTAAATATGTTATCACAGAGGTGCCAACAGTGCCACTGATTGGCCCAGCTTTGGCCAGCGGCATAAAATCATAGAATGTCCTGAGTTGGAAGGGACTCACAAGGATCATCAAGTCCAACTCCTGTCCCTGCATATGACAACTCCACAGTTCACACAACGTGTCTGAGGGTGTTGTCTACTCTCTTTTTGAATACTGTCAGGCTTGGGGCTGTGACTACCTCCCTGGAGAGACTGTTCCAGTGCTCCACCACCCTCGGGGTGAAGAACCTTTTCCTAATGTCCAACTTAAACCTCCCCTGGCACATCTTCCAGCCATTCCCTCGGGTTCTGTCATTGGTCACTAAAGAGAAGAGTTCGGCGCCTACCCTTCCTCCTTCCCTTGTGAGGAAGTTGTAGACTCATTTGTATGCACACCGGTTAAAGAACCCTGGTTTTGGGACAACAATCTTGCCACCAACACAAGTTCCGCAGTCTTTCCCCTCACCAGTGGGACTGAGGAGAACACTACCTGGGCCCTCATGCTTCATGGAAGAAAAGCAGGGGGTAGTAGTCAGAGGGCCAGACAAGCTTTGACATCTACCAGGGAAACTGCCCTGTAGTATGTTACCACGATGAATGAGACTATTGCAGTGGCACAATTTCATTTAAGGCCCCCTTTGATGCCACTTTCTTTGCTTCCTTCTGTGCAAACTACTGTGACTGTTGACTGCCTCTGTTAGCTGCATTCACACCAGAACACTCCTACCCACACTGGAACAGATTTTCCTGACGGAACTGCAGCCCTTGGAGACCTTATGACTTTTCACTCAACTCCTGCTCAGATTTTGGCTGACACGCAGCTCATGCAAAAACCTGATATATGCTGGGAGCAGCACCATTAGGTCAAAGCAAGGGCAACACGCAAGCAAAACACGATAGACAGGAAGGGCTAAAGGTCATTATGCAGCCATTACCTGTAGGATATGAGGAAGGGTTTGACCTTGATGAGACAGGCCTGTGCCCTTAAGAAGTGGAATGAGCAAATTTTGAGAAACCAACAGTAAGAATCAGGATGTGGTTCCAGAGTTGCAGCACTGCGTGGACAAAGGACTTTAACCAATACAGTGATAGAAGAATACACATGATTACAAGGCTTTGCCCTATCAGCATAGCACTGATAGTGCGTGGACAGCAGAAAGAGCTATAAAGCATAGCAGTTTGTGTAAATAAAGGTCTTTGGTCTGTGCCCTGCCAGAGTCCGTGTCTTTATCATCCACAATTACCACCTGCAGCTTGTGGTCTCCTGCAGCCATAATCCTTGTATATGGATTACCTGTCATTTTCTTCAGAATCCACTAACTAATCCACTACATTTATGTGGCCTGAAAATGTTGCACTTATTGTTTCCAATAATACAACCTCTAAGAAAATAAACTCTGTTCATTCCTTGGTATTTTTGGTAATCCATTTTTTTTCATTTTTATTATGATTTCTGCTAAGCACTGTGAGGCAGTGGTTTGCACAGCAATTCTACATAGCATAGCATCTGATCTTTATTTCTGGAGAGGTGGGAAAGAGATCTATTAGAGAGCAGCATAGGGGAAAGAGACCTGGGGGTCCTGGTGGACAGCAGGATGACCATGAGCCAGTACTGTGCCCTTGTGGCCAGGAAGGCCGATGGCATCCTGGGGTGTATTAGAAGGGGGGTGGTTAGTAGGTCGAGAGAGGTTCTCCTTCCCCTCTGCTCTGCCCTGGTGAGACCACACCTGGAATATTGTGTCCAGTTCTGGGCCCCTCAGTTCCAGAAGGACAGGGAACTGCTGGAGAGAGTCCAGCGCAGGGCAACAAAGATGATTAAGGGACTGGAGCATCTCCCTTACGAGGAAAGGCTGAGGGAGCTGGGTGTCTTTAGCCTGGAGAAGAGGAGACTGAGTGGTGACCTCATTAATGTTTACAAATATATAACGGGTGAGTGTCACGAGGATGGAGCCAGGCTCTTCTCAGTGACAACCAACAGATCATCCTCAGAATGAGGATGTTGATGAGGCCTTCTACAGGCAGCTGAGAGCAGCCTCGTAATCACAGGCCCTGGTTGTAGTGGGAAATTTTAACTACCCTGATGTTTGCTAGAAGGACTACTCAGCCAGCCACCCACAGTCCAGGAGGTTCCTCCAGTGCACTGATGATAACTTCCTGATGCAATGGTGGATGAGCCAACTAGAAGAAGAGCACTGCTGGATCTCATTCTCACTAACAAGGAGGGTCTGGGTGAAGAGGTAAAGGTTGAGGGCTGCCTTGGCTGTAGCGACCATGAGATGGTGGAGTTCAGGATCTCATGTGGCAGGAACAGAACACCGAGCAGAATCGCAACCCTGGACTTCAGTAGGGCCACCTTTGACCTTTCCAAGCAATTTTTAGGGGAAATTCCATGGGACAGGGTACTTGAAGGTAAAGGGGTCCAAGATAGTTGGTTAGAATTCAGGGACTGCTTCTACCAAGCTCAAGATCAGAGCATCCTGACAAGTAGGAAGTCAAGGAAGGGAGCCAGGAGACCTGCTTGGTTAAACAGGGAACTGCTGGGCAAACTCATGTGGAAGAGGAGAGTTCATAGATCATAGAAGGAGGGGCTGGCCACTATGGAAGAATATAAGGCTGTTGTCAGAGGGTGTAGGGAGGCAACTGGGAAAGCTAGGGCCTCATTTAGAATTAAAACTTGTGAGAGGGGTCAAGGACAACAGAAAGAGCTTCTTCAAATACATGGCAGATAAAGCTAACACCAGAGACAATGTAGGCCCACTGATGAATGGGGTGGGTTCCCTGGTGACAGAAGATACAGAGAAGGCAGAGTTACTGAACCCCGCCTTTGTCTCTGTATACACTGCCAGAGGCTGTCTTGAGGAGCCCCATACCCCTGAGGCCCCAGAGGAAGTCAGGACAATGGAGGAGTTTGCCTCGGTTGATGAGGACTGGGTTAGGGAGCAGTTAAGAAATCTGGACATCCATAAATCCATGGGTTCAGATGGGATGCACCTGCGGGTGCTGAGGGAGCTGGCTGAGGTCATTGCTAGGCCACTCTTCATCATCTTTAGTAAGTCGTGGGAAATGGGAGAGGTGCCTGAGGACTGGAGGAAAGCAAATGTCACTCCAGTCTTCAAAAAGGGCAAGAAGGAGGACCTGGGTAACTATAGACCTGTCAGCCTCACCTCCATCCCTGGGAAAGTGATGGAACAACTTATCCTTGGTGCCATCTCAAGGAGTATCAAGGAGAAGAGGGTCATTAGGTGCAGTCAACATGGCTTCACCAAGGGTAAGTCATGTTTGACCAACCTCATAGCCTTTTATGAGGACAAAACCAGGTGGATCGATGATGGTAAAGCAGTGGATGTGGTCTATCTTGATTTCAGTAAAGCATTTGACACCGTCTCCCACAGCATCCTCACAGGTAAACTGAGGAAGTGTGGTCTGGACAGTCAGGTAGTGAATTGGACTGAACTGGCTGAAGGAAAGAAGCCAGAGAGTTGTGGTCAATGGGACAGAGTCGAGTAGGAGGCCTGTATCTAGTGGAGTGCCTCAAGGGTCAGGACTGGGGCCAGTACTATTCAATATATTCATTAATGACTTCAATGAAGGAATAGAGTACACTGTCAGCAAGTTTGCTGATGACACAAAACTGGGAGGAGTGGCTGACATGCCAGAAGGCTGTGCTGCCATCCAGCGGGACCTAGACAGGCTGGAGAGTTGGCCAGGGAAAAATTTAATGAAATATAACAAGGGCAAGTGTAGAGTCTTGCATCTGGGTAGGAACAACCCCAGGTTCCAGTATAAGTTGGGGAATGACCTATTAGAGAGCAGTGTAGGGGAAAGGGACCTGGGGGTCCTGGTGGACAGCAGGATGACCGTGAGCCAGCACTGTGCCCTTGTGGCCAGGAAGGGCATCCTGGGGTGTATTAGAAAGGGGTGTGGTTAGTAGGTGCAGAGAGGTTTTTCTCCCCTTCTACTCTGCCCTGGTGAGACCACATCTGGAATATTGTGTCCAGTTCTGGGTCCCTCAGTTCAAGAAGGACAGGGAACTGCTGGAGAGAGTCCAGCGCAGAGCCACAAAGATGATTTAGGGGGTGGAGCATCTCCCTTATGAGGAAAGGCTGCGGGAGCTGGGTGTCTTTAGCTTGGAGGAGACTGAGGGGTGACCTCATTAATGTTTACAAATATGTAAAGGGTGAGTGTCATGAGGATGGAGCCAGGCTCTTCTCGGTGACAACCAATGATAAGACAAGGGGCAAAGGGTCCAAACTGCAATAAGAGGTTCCACTTAAATATGAGACGAAACTTCTTCACAATGAGGGTGACAGAACACTGAAACAGGCTGCCCTGGGAGGTTGTGGAGTCTCTTTCTCTGGAGACATTCAAAGCGTGCCTGGACGCATTCTTGTGTGACCTCATCTAGGTGTTCCTGCTCCGGCAGGGGGATTGGACTAGATGATCTTTCGAGGTCCCTTCCAAACCCTAACATTCTGTGGTTCTGTTACAGTATTGTCAGATGACGCATTTCAGTAAGACTTCCTGGTACTGTGGGAAACTGCAGCGGGTCTGTGGAATCCTTGACAGAAAGTTTGGGAATAAACATCAGCCTTGAAGATATTAAGGTTTGCCCTTGAGAAGGATAGGAGTAAAGGAGTATCCGGAGATATTAAGTTGTACCCGTGAGAGAGAAGAGAGTAGAAGAATGACATGGATGATAACAAAATTAGTCAAGAAGTAAACCACCTCTTCCCTTGCTAGTGGCAAGCCAAAAAACAAAGGGGAAAAAAAAAAAAAAGCCTGGAAGCTAGGTCCATGGAGTACAGCCAGTTGTAGCAATAACAGAGCTTCATGAGTGAAAGACAGTTCACTCCCTTCTTGCCTCCACTATATTTTATTCAAATATAGAACTAAAATATTTTTCAGCCTAATGACTTTGATTATAAATCACATTCATCCCTGTTTTTCTGCCTAGTTTTGTGTTGTCAGGCCCTTAGCATGAGCATGGAGTTCGGATTTGGTGACAGTACCACCATTTGGTCTCCATACTAGGAGAGATTTTCTAATAATCTCTCAGAGGTTTCTTTTATTAATAGGGCAGGAAAAATCACTGACTGCATCACACTGAGGTGTTTTTGACTAGTTAATCTTGGTGCTAATGAGTGCTCTGAATATTAATAGACATCTCCCCCTCAGTAAAATTGTACCAACACTCATCTTGTCTGAAAATAATTCTTGATAGCTTTAAGGTCTATGGGGGACTACAGTGGGTCCTTGGATTCCCTGATGGAGGGCATGGGAACAGAAATTAGCCTTGAAGATATTAAGACCTACCTGTGAGAAAGATGGGAGTAAAGGAGTATCCAGAGATGTTAAAGATGTACCCATGAGAGAGAAGGGAGTAGAAGAGTAACATTGATGATAGTAAAAACAGCCAATGAGATGTTACTGCTGTAATTTGTAAACAATAGTGAAGAGACACATGAATTGGTAGAACTGTATAAAAACACACTTGTGGCAATAAATGGCATCTACTACTTTAATCCTGGAAGAACTTGGTCTATGTCATTTGTCAGTCTTAACCACGACAAGGTCTCCCTCAAAGGCCCAATTAAATTACCAAGAAATCCCAAGCCAGTTCTGAGCAAGTTAGGAATGGCCACAGGTCTGAGCCACAGGTAAGGCTGTGCATTGTGTGAAACAGCCAGTATTTATGGGCAAATTAAAGCTCTTAGCCCCTCTGGCATGTGTGCCTGCACATGCTGGGGGCATTGTTCTGCGGACATACTGACTTAAATCTGGAATCAGTATGATACAGCGATGCACCTCTGCTAAATAACTCTGCTTATGTTGTTTCTGGGCTTGGACATTACTCTGTGATCTTTTCACACTGCTTTGAAGCTTGGGATAGATATTCCAATAGAGTGGTTTCACTGGATTCATAATTAAAGTGGGATTTTAGACTCCCTCCCATGCTTATTTGGCTAAGGCCTTATACAGCCAACACTGTATCTTAGTTTTCTGCATTGTCTCTCTCCTGCCTTTGCCTGCCTCACATACCCTCTTCTCATCCCATTTGCCTTCCATTTCTCTCTTTTTTAAAATAAAATTATTTATTTAATTTTTCTAGTCCAACGCACCTGCTAAAGCAGATTCACCTAGAGTAGATCACACAGGAATGCGTCCAGGTGGGTTTTGAATGTCTCCAAGTTCCCAAAACCTGCCATTTTGTGCATCACTACCAACATATAAACTTAGTGGAAACTTGTCTTCCTGGAAATCAACCAATTTTTCTGGAGTTCTAATTTTCATATTAAATGATTTTTATTTTTTTATATTCACAGATGATCACTGAGGAGCGATATTTCACCTTCTGCTATTCAGTAATACTGTATTAACATGTTTTGCCATGCTCCAACTCACCTGTCCCACAAATACGTTATGAGCAGCTACAAGAGACTCAGCACGAGTTGTCCCCATGAAAATCTGTGTTATCCAGCCACTGCAAAATGATTAAAAAGGAAAAAAACCACAACACATTGATCCACCCAATTCATATTCTTTTTGAATTCATAATGTAAGTTCTGAGACAAATTTACAGTATTTCATGAGTTAATTATTCATGAGTTATTTCAATAGTACAATGCTGAAAGACTCCAGGCTCCTCCTGGGCACTAACTTGTTAAACTGAATTAATTGAAGCAGATATTTTGGCATGTCTGTATTACTTATGTACTAGTCCAAAGGTACTTTGATCATATGAAAGGAAAAAGGTGAAATATTAATTAAGGCTAAAAATTACTCTCATAAATTTTAACACATAGTGTTAAAAGTGCTCTAAGAGCATTCAAGAAGACAATGTCCTCTGGGAATCTGCAATATGAAGATATTACTGTATGCAGTATATAATTACTGCTTCAATACTTAGTAGAAGGCAGCAATCCACTAAGATCAGCAGATGGTGTCTGAAAAACGTAGCCAAATTCAGAAAAATGCAGTTACTTAGAAGAACTTAGCTGAAAGGAAAAATCACTAACAGAGAATTGGTTTTGTTTTAACCAAAACCAGGGCATTAATTTGCTTTGTTTTCTATTCCTAGACTTTTCTGGAGTACTGAAATGTCTCCTCTAGATAAAATACAGGTATTTATTGAAGATACCTGAAACATAAGAACTTGAGAATCTGACATTAGCAAAGGATGTACATCTAGATCAGTAGGCTGCAGTCCCACTTCACAATCCATTGGTGTGAATAATCCCATTTCCTCTGTAGTTAGTCCTGACACTGTATCCACAGCAGTGTATACATATTGCCACCCCCTAGACTGGGGCGGAGGGCCCACGTAATCAGCCTGACAGGTGATCCAAAGAATAGTTGCATATATGAGGAGGCTTGTTTCTGTAATAAATGGCTCTAGCGTGATTCACATTGAATCGGAGTGCAGAGTCCTTTATTCACTCCAACAAGTATCATTCCAATTTTTTCCTCTAATTTTTTGCTCCTCTCCCTTCCTTCTTGTAGCTGTTTCTGCAGCTGCTTGAATTTCAAGGACAATAACAATTCAGCAGCTTTCTTGCTTTCTATCACCTCCCTCTCTATTTTTCTCTATTTAAGGTCTTCCACTCCTCACAAGCAGCTTCTAGGCAAGTACCTAGCATTTTACAGATGATTTATTTTCCCTTCCCATCCTTCAGATGGCCCCTAGCAGCTGTTAGTTGTTCCTCCACAGCTTTCCAATCATGCCAATTATCATGAGCCCATTCCTCCAAAAATCTAGGACTCGGATTTACTCCATGCCTCTGTAAATAATTAGCAATAATGCCTGCCATCCCACTTCTGACACCAAATTGTGACGGGGGAGTAATTTAGGGTTCTTCTTGCTGCAGAACAACGTTTAGATTTCTTAAAGTGAAGTGTGACCTTAAAGAGTTTGGTGGTGGCTTCACTCTATTATTTAATGCATGGGGGAGATATACCAAGCCAAATGCTGCTTACCTTCTTTCCAGGCATGTGTATCCATTCACAAAGCAAACCTTCAGGCATCTTCTTTCCCTGATAACCGTTTGCTCCAGGGGCTGTGTTTTGAAGCTCCGGGGGCAAACTCTCAGGCGAGGCTTATATCCGTCTCGATGCAAACGTGCAGGATTCTTCTTTCCCTGATAACCCTTTGCTCCGGAGACCGTACTTAGAGCTCCGAAGGCAAACTTTCAGGGGACACCCGTAACTGCATGCAAAGAAGACTTTCAGGAGACAAAATTCTCAGAAAAAAAAATTTAATGGAGAAAAATAACAGAAGGGCTGGCTCAAGCTGCACAGAGGTCCTCCCAAGCATAGAAAACTACAAACTTTTATATCTTTACAGACCATTCACACCCAGATTCAGTCCAACAGCAATATTTCACCACCAAGTCCTTTGCTCCCAATTGGACCCTTTTTCCCTGACTCCATGTGGGCCTTTGTTTTGTTCAGGTGTAGACATTGTTTTTGACCCATATTTTTGAAGGTGCCGTTTTGTCTGGGTAAAGTGCAAAATAGGCCCCGCTTTGCAGATGTCTGCGATGTCTCTGCATTAGCCTTGGATCATTGTTTTCCCAGTCAGTTCCATTTTTCCCAGCAAAATGCAAGCTAGACTTGATCTTGCAGGCATTTAGTGTAGTCTGCAGTTGCTTTTGGTAAATAAAAGCTTAAAATTTTAGCAAATCTAATCTACCAAGTAACATGAATCAAAGAGTATATTAAAAATCATACAACCTTATATCTCTAAATAATCTATTACATTTGGTGTGCATCTACTTAAGCTAAATTATTAATATTGAACTTGAATCGGGCTCATCCACTGACCTGTAAGTAGTAAAACCATTGCCATACAGCTCACTTATTTAGCAGAGAGAGTTCAAAGTGGGCTCATCCAGGGTGTTGTATTTATAGAATGAAGTGGATGACTCATAGTCAAATTGCATACAGTAGGAAAAGTCTGCATGAGACTCCCTGCGCCCCCAAGTTATGGGTGTTCAGTGTGCCATTCTGCTTCCTTGTGGGTCTCCTGGAAGGCGTTCTTGGCCTGGCTGCAGCTCAGGCCCTTACCTCCTCTGGAGCCTGGACCAAACTGTTGCTGGTTTGGCTGGGGGGGGGAGGAAATTGAGTGCATTTGCCACAGAAACATATTCCTTATGTTTTATACCAGTGCAGTTACCAATGAAGTCAGCTAAGAGGCAATCTCTTCCTTATTATGTGACAATGCGAGAAGAAAATTTTGGAATCCCACATAAAACCCTTCATTTATTAGAATTGAATAGAATACTTCAGTTGGAAGAGACCTACAACAATCATGTAGTCTAACTGCCTGATCACTTCAGGGCTGACCAAAAGTTAAAGCATATTTTTGAGGACATTGTCCAAATGCCTCTTAAACACTGATAGGCATGCGGCATCGACCACCTCTCTGGGAAGCCTGTTCCAGTGTTTGACCAACCTCTTGGTAAAGAAGTTTTTCCTAATGTCAAGCCTGAACCTCCCCTGGCACAGTTTTGAACCATTCCCATGAATCTTGTCACTGGATACCAGGGAGGAGAGATCAGTACCTCCCTCTCCACTTCCCCTTCTCAGGAAGCTGTAGAGTGCAAAGAGGTCGCTTCTCAGCCTCCTTTTCTCCAAACTAGACAAACCCAGAGTCCTTAGCCACAGCTCATAGGACATGCCTTTGAGCCCTTTCACCAGCCTTGTTTCCCTCCTCTTGACACATTCAAGTACCTTGACATTCTTTTTAAATTGTGGGGCCCAGAACTGCACACAGTACTCAAGGTGAGTCTGTACCAACACTGAATACAGCAGGATAATCATCTCTTTTGATTGACTGGTTATACTGTGTTTAATGTGCCCCAGGATGTGGTTTACCCTCTTGGCTGCCAGGGCACACTGCTGACTCATATTGAGCCTGCTGTTGACCAGCACCCCCAGATCCCTTTCTGCAGGGCTGCTCTCCAGCCACTCCTCTCCTAGTCTATACTTGTACCTGGTGTTGCTCTGTCCCAGGTGCAGAATCTGGCATTTGTTCTTGTTAAATATCATGCCACTGATGATTGCCCAATGCTCCAATCTATCTAGATTCCTCTGCAAGGCCTCTTGCCTCTTGAGAGAGTCAACAGCACCTTCCAGTGTGATTTCATCAGCAAACTTGCTAATGATGCATTCAACTCCTGCATCCAGATCAATACACTGAGTTAGTTATTGCAATACACTAAGTTAGGCTACACTTATTTAGACTAATTGTCGCAACACATTTTACAAGATGACAGTGACACGCGGAAATCACTTTACAACCTGTGAGGTTATAAAGAAAGTATGTTTATTCAGCACTGGGCACAAACGGGGATAATTCCTCCAAGGTGTGGCTCTTTCCAGGTTAAATGCTGGTTAACCTGGTTAAAGGCTGTAAAGTATTACATATTCATGAAAATTCTAGGAACGCCTATGCATATTCATAATCTGTCCCTGAGAAGGTGGTTCTTATTACAATGAGTTCTGGGAAATCATTTCCATAGTCTCCACCTTTGGCCCCTTCTGGTTGCGCCTGCGCAGTGCCACCTGGTGGTTGTGGGCCGGGGTCTTTGGATGAAGGCTATTCAGCTTCCTCGCTGTGTCCTTTTTACCTCTGGCCTGGTGTGCTGAGTTGGCCAGGGCTCAAACAGATGAGCTGGTTAGAACTGGCTTATCTTCTCTCCTGTGCCCAAGATTCTCGTTATCTTGTTCAGCTAAGGATGCAGCTGGGTTTTTTATCTTTGCAAGGCCTGTGAAGTCGTCAACGAGCTCCTGTTTCTCATATAAGAAGTTACACAAAGCTCTAAGCTAGGCAATTGCTATGTGGATTAAGAGCTAGCTCTTAAAGTGTTAGTTAGTTAGTTCCCTGTACCAGAAGGACTTGGGGCTATGTTTTTACAATGAATAGATTAAAGGCTCTCACCTGGTCACTGAAAGAAATATCTCTTTCCCACCTCTCCAGAAATAAAGATCAGATGCTATGCTATGTAGAATTGCTGTGCAAACCACTGCCTCACAGTGCTTAGCAGAAATCATAATAAAAATGAAAAAAAATGGATTACCAAAAATACCAAGGAATGAACAGAGTTTATTTTCTTAGAGGTTGTATTATTGGAAACAATAAGTGCAACATTTTCAGGCCACATAAATGTAGTGGATTAGTTAGTGGATTCTGAAGAAAATGACAGGTAATCCATATACAAGGATTATGGCTGCAGGAGACCACAAGCTGCAGGTGGTAATTGTGGATGATAAAGACACGGACTCTGGCAGGGCACAGACCAAAGACCTTTATTTACACAAACTGCTATGCTTTATAGCTCTTTCTGCTGTCCACGCACTATCAGTGCTATGCTGATAGGGCAAAGCCTTGTAATCATGTGTATTCTTCTATCACTGTATTGGTTAAAGTCCTTTGTCCACGCAGTGCTGCAACTCTGGAACCACATCCTGATTCTTACTGTTGGTTTCTCAAAATTTGCTCATTCCACTTCTTAAGGGCACAGGCCTGTCTCATCAAGGTCAAACCCTTCCTCATATCCTACAGGTAATGGCTGCATAATGACCTTTAGCCCTTCCTGTCTATCGTGTTTTGCTTGCGTGTTGCCCTTGCTTTGACCTAATGGTGCTGCTCCCAGCATATATCAGGTTTTTGCATGAGCTGCGTGTCAGCCAAAATCTGAGCAGGAGTTGAGTGAAAAGTCATAAGGTCTCCAAGGGCTGCAGTTCCGTCAGGAAAATCTGTTCCAGTGTGGGTAGGAGTGTTCTGGTGTGAATGCAGCTAACAGAGGCAGTCAACAGTCACAGTAGTTTGCACAGAAGGAAGCAAAGAAAGTGGCATCAAAGGGGGCCTTAAATGAAATTGTGCCACTGCAATAGTCTCATTCATCGTGGTAACATACTACAGGGCAGTTTCCCTGGTAGATGTCAAAGCTTGTCTGGCCCTCTGACTACTACCCCCTGCTTTTCTTCCATGAAGCATGAGGGCCCAGGTAGTGTTCTCCTCAGTCCCACTGGTGAGGGGAAAGACTGCGGAACTTGTGTTGGTGGCAAGATTGTTGTCCCAAAACCAGGGTTCTTTAACCGGTGTGCATACAAATGAGTCTACAACTTCCTCACAAGGGAAGGAGGAAGGGTAGGCGCCGAACTCTTCTCTTTAGTGACCAATGACAGAACCCGAGGGAATGGCTGGAAGATGTGCCAGGGGAGGTTTAAGTTGGACATTAGGAAAAGGTTCTTCACCCCGAGGGTGGTGGAGCACTGGAACAGTCTCTCCAGGGAGGTAGTCACAGCCCCAAGCCTGACAGTATTCAAAAAGAGAGTAGACAACACCCTCAGACACGTTGTGTGAACTGTGGAGTTGTCATATGCAGGGACAGGAGTTGGACTTGATGATCCTTGTGAGTCCCTTCCAACTCAGGACATTCTATGATTTTATGCCGCTGGCCAAAGCTGGGCCAATCAGTGGCACTGTTGGCACCTCTGTGATAACATATTTAAGAAACAGTAAAAATGTTGCACAACATCAGCTGGGAGAGAGGAGTGAGAACACATGAGAGAAACAACTCTGAGGACACCAAAGTCAATGAAGAAGGAGGGGGAGGAGATGCTCCATGCACTGGAGCAGAGACTCCCCTGCAGCCTATGGTGAGGACCATGATGATGCAGGTAGTCCCCTTGCAGCCCATGGAGGATCACAGTGGAGCAGATATCCACCCTGCAGACCATGGAGAACACCACACCAGAGCAGGTGGATGTGCCTGAAGGAATCGATGACCCCATGGAGAGTTCATGCTGGGGTAGGTTCCTGCCAGGACCTGTGGCCCTACGGTCCTGCAGGGGACCCATACTGGAGCAGTCCTTTCATGAAGGATGGTACCCCATGGAAAGAACCCATGCTGGAGCAGTTCTTGAAGAACTGCAGCCCATGAGAAGGACCCACGCTGGAGGAGGGGAAGAGTGTGAGGAGAAAGGAGTGGTGGAGACAAAGCATTTTGAACTGGCCACAATCCCCCATACCCTATCCCTCTGTGCTGCTTGGAGGAGGGGAGGAGGTGAAGTCTGGAGTGAGGATGAGCCCGGGAAGAAGGGAGGGGTGGGGGGAAGGTGTTTTTTAGAGCTGTTCTTATTTCTCATTATCCTACTTTTATATGATTGGCAATAAATTAAATTAATTTCCCCAAGTTGAGTCTCGTTTCATAGAATCCTAGAATAGTTTGGGTTGGAAGGGACCTTCAAAGGTGATCTAGTCCAATAGATCATTCCCCAACTTATACCAGAACCTGTTCTCTTCGCCTCTTCTTGTTAATACGCCCCTCTCACTTATGAGATGTGCGTTTTTATCAATATTTTGCATACCATTGCTATGTTATCAGCTGCTGTCTGCTAAAACAAGCAGACAAAATCAGAAAAATGCATTTACTTAGAAGAACTTAGCTGAAAGAAATTCACTAAAAGAGAAACTGGTCTTGTTTTTAACAAAACCAGGGCACCTTGGTGGCTGCAGATTTGTTTCTCTCACATATTCTCACTCCTCTCTCCCAGCTGCTGCAGAGTGGTTTTTACCCTTTCTTAAATATGTTTTCACAGAGGTAGTACCAACTGATTGGCTCAGCTTTGGCCAGCGGTGGGTCTGTCTTGGAGCCAGCTAAAACTGGCTCTGTCTGACATGGAGGCAGCTTCTGGTGTCTTCTCAGAGAAGCCACCCCTGCAACCCCCCCCACACCCCCTACCAAAAGTTTGCCACATAAACTCAATACACAGAGCAAAGATCATCTGCGATACTGTGTACGTTCCTTCATTCAGATTTCCTCTTTGTTGCAACTTTCCTCATCACACTAATTTTGTTATAACTCTACCAGGTTTCTATAAAGATTAGAACTTGCTCTGTCTTCAACAGAATCAATACTTTGAACAACTGCTTTGAAAAAACTTGTATAGTGAAATTAAGCCATCAATCATTTCATTTATCTAGGAAGATATACCTAATGCACAAAAGTGTATGTGTGTTTATGTGTATGTATTTGTAGCCCTATATGAGGAAGAAATGTAAATCTGATTTTTGTTTTCCCTCCTTCCCCAGTGTAAATGATTCTAAACAAATCTTCTCTGGAGGAAACTACAGCCTGAGCTCCTGGAAAAGACATTGCCAAATACTAGACTGATATGCTTTTCATTGCAGTTGAATTAAGCCATAATTTGGGGTTGGGATAGGTCATAACTGCATTTCTGGTCATAAAAAATTTCCTTTTCCACAAAAAGTATGAAAAAAAAAAAATGAACCTCAATTTTCCCTTTCATATAAGCCAAATTCCTCTGACTTGCATGGAATTACTCCTAAATTAAACTGGGATAAATATAAGAGAACTGAGACCTCTTGCTACAAATCTCTTCTCCCTCTACAGATCAGAAGAGAATGGGAAAACTGTCAGACCGGTTTCTCAGCCTGATTCTCCTGGTTTCATTTCTGCACTGAAACTGATAAATCTGAAGCATAAAACTCCTGAAGGCAAGAAGAAAATCAGGCTCATAGAACATTTCCAACACTATTGCCAGCAGTCCTGTTTGACTGGGACAGCCCTGAATTTCATAAATGTAGCCTGTGACTACTCTCCCGGTCTTAGAAACCACTGCCACTGCTTTTCTTGACTGTTCAGCATTGATGTTGACACACAGCTAACACAATACAGATTGTCTTCAAAAACAAAGGAAAGGAGGGCAGCAGAGGCTGATTAAGAGTTTATGCGGTGTATACAAAGTATGGTACATCAGTTTATCATGTTTGTCAGAATATGAAATATTGCAGGGTTGGTCTGACCTTTGTAGACAGTGAACCAGCAACACACAGAGATTCAAAGAAATGTTTGGTTTAATCAAATGATTGCTAGCACTCTGTGCTTGTATAGATTTAAAAATCTATATGAGCATTTTGAAAACAATGGATTAAATAATGAACTGAAGCCTATGTGGTGGTATCCTTAATTCAAAGGTCTTGCAGATAAGGGAAATCCTCACTTCCTTTGAAGTTATTGACATGGTGGTCTACAATATGTTGTAACTAATGCAGACAACAAGTTGAAGAAGCATAGGTGATCTGACTCAATCTATCGCCATCAGAAGCTACCTACTGGATGTCACTGTGTATCCAAAAGCTTTGTGGAGTTTTGTATTATAGCATTCACAGAGTGTTAGCTAGTCACTAAAAATCACACATAATAATTCCAGGAAATATTTTACACAATTCAGTGTTCAATAATTCCAGGAAATGTACAATGTAGCCATTATAATGCTCAGAGTATATGCCAGATGTCAGACAAGTTTTTTCTGGCCCAAATCTGGAAAAGCATTTAAATATGTAAATGAGGCAAGATTGGCAGGGCACAGGAATGCTTTTTATTTTAATCAGATGAGGGGCAGTTCAAAAAAACAAGCAAACTTTTTGAGACAAACACTTTTCCCAATTCTAATATACTACAACAGCACTAGCAACCTATATACATTTGTAAACATATGATTAGCAGACTATGTCACAGACTAATCACACTGCTAATTGAAAACCTTTTTGCCATGCGGTGGTTAGACAGCTTCACACTATGCAATGCCATAAATCTATGGTTCCTAAATTTTATCATAGAATCATTTTGGTTGGAAGAGACCCTCAGGATCATCGAGTCCAATCATAACCTACCTCTAGCACTAAACCATGTCACAGAATCACAGAATGGTTAGGGTTGGAAGGGACCTCTGGAGATCATCTAGTCCAACCCACCTGCTAAAGCAGGTACACCTAGAGTAGATTGCATAGGAATGTGTCCAGGTGGGTCTTGAATGTCTCCAGAGGAGACTCCACAACCTCTCTGGGAAGCCTGTTAGAATCACAGAATCATTTTGGTTGGAAGAGACCCTCAGGATCATCGAGTCCAACCATAACCTAACCTAAGTCTAGCACTAAACCATGTCCCTAAGAACCTCGTCTAAACACCTTTTAAACACCTCCAGGGATGGTGACTCCACCACTTCCCTGCTCAACCTGTTCTAATGCCTGACAAGCCTTTCCATGAAGAATTGTTTCCTAATATCCAATCTAAACCTCTTGTGGTGCAACTTGAGGCCATTTCCTCTTGTCCTATCACTTGCTACTTGGGAGAAGAGACCAACGCCCTCCATGCTACAATCTCCTTTCAGGTAGTTGTGGAGAGTGAGAAGATCTCCCCTCAGCCTCCTTTTATCAAGGCTAAACAGTCCCAGCTCCCTCAACCGCTCCTCATAAGACTTGTGCTTCAGGCCTCTCACCAGCTTTGTTGCCCTCCTCTGCACTCTCTCTAGTACTTCAATGTCCTTCTTATGATGAGGGGCCCAAACCTGAACACAGTATTCAAGGTGGGGCCTCACCAGTGCCGAGTACAGTGGCACGATCACTTCTCTAGTCCTATGAGTCTGTGGGTCGCTAACAGACCTCAAAATTTCTCCTAGATACAGGGAGTCACTTAAATGTGATACACTGTTACTATAGTTCCCTAGTCATATGTAGCGCATAGGGTGGCTCTGACCCTCAGTCCCCACTTAAAATAGTAGAACACAAATCTGTATTTAGGACATAGATGAAGGACAAAGGGATCTCCCTTCCATTGCAAGGTGCTTGGTAACCACAGCACCAATTGAATACAGAGAGCAGAGAGCCCTGCTTGGAAGCCAGTAGCACAGATGTATGTGTCTCAGGGGCAGTTAGTGTTGTCCCATCCCACCAGGTGAGATAAGGGATGAGTTAACTCTGAATACTCTGTGCGGTAACAAAAAGTGATGACAATCACCTCAGAGGTTCAATTAATCATGAATTTACTAAAAAAACTCAGTGGAATTACAGCAAATAGTGTCTTGGCAAAAGTTTGTAACTATATCATAAAAAGCTTGGAAAGAATTTAACAACAAAACTTGCAAGAAGTTACTCTTATGTGCCTAGAATAAAGTTAGAAAGAAAGAGAGAGAGAGAGAGAGAGAGAGGAAAAGGAGAGAGACAGATTAAGATATCAGAAGAAAGGTAAGATCTCACCACTCCATTGTTCCAGCTCGTGGTGAGTACGAAACTTCATTAATGCCATGCAGCACACACACACACAAACACACACAGACACAAACCTTCCAAGTGTTTATAACCTAGTCCATTTGTATGTGAGATAGTAGAGCGCGGCTCATCTCCTCCCTCTGCTTGATCTTCATGCTAATTAAGAAGATTGTTCCAGAAATGAGTCAGTGGTTAAAATATTAGAGAGATGGTCACAGTGCTGACCAGAAGTGAGTTGTTTTGTCTCTTAGGGGTAGCTGGTGGTTTGTGATTTCTTCTAGCGGCTGATTGTCAGCTGGATAACCCATCTTGGTCATCCCAATTAGGACTGAGGCCTTGACAGCAACACAGTTGTCTTTATCTTAAAAATGTATGCCTTTGTTTCACAGAGACAAAAGATAGATTGTCTGCCTCCAAAACCACCTATCTTTTCCTGTACAAAGTTGCAAAAACCAGCTGTTTACAGCATAACATACATTATTAATGAGTCCTTCGTTTTGCAAAGGATGGGGGGAAGTGCTTCAAGGACGTCACAAGTGTGAGGCCCTGAACTCACTGTGAGTTTGCAGGCATAGTTCATTATGGTGACAAGCAGGCCCACAGAGTGAATAGACTTGCTAGTATCCAAAGTCATTTTAGGATATCAAACATGAAAACAAGTGGCAAGTTGTAAATCTCTCATGTCTGATATGACTAATCAAATTATCCTCTCATTTATATCCACCTAAATTTGGAGTAACTTCAATGAAGTAAGAGTTACAGTACTACACATTTATATTAGTGTCATGGTTTAACCCGAGCTAGCAATACAACCACGATATCCGCTCACTCACCCTCTCCCCCCCCCACCCCCCCCCCCCCCCCCCAATAGGGGAGAGAATCAAAAGGGAAGGGAGAAACTTGGATTGAGATAAACGCAGTTTAATAAAATAACAAAATACTAATACACTACTGATGTTGGCTGGAAGGACTACTCGGCCAGCCAGGCACAGTCTGGGAAGTTCCTCCAGTGCCTTGACGATAACTTTCTGATGCAAAGGGTGGAGGAGCCGACTAGGAGAAGTGCACTGCTGGACCTCATCCTCACTAACAAGGAGGGTCTGGGTGAAGCGGTAAAGGTTGAGGGCTGCCTTGGTTGCGGCGACCATGAAATGGTGGAGTTCAGGATCTCGTGTGGCAGGAACAGGATAGCAAGCAGAATTGCAACCCTGGACTTCAGCAGGGCAAACTTTGGCCTTCTCAAGCAATTGCTAGGGGAAATCCCATGGGCAAGGCTGCTGGAAGGTAAAGGGGCCCAAGATAGTTGGTTAGTGTTCAGGGACTGCTTCTACCAGGCACAAGATCAGAGCATCCCGACACGTAGGAAGTCAAGGAAGGGAGCCAGGAGACCTGCGTGGTTAAACAGGGAACTGCTGGGTAAGCTCAAGTGGAAGAGGAGAGTTCATAGATCATGGAAGGAGGGGCTGGCCACTTGGGGAGAATATAAGGCTGTTGTCAGAGGGTGTAGGGAGGCAACTAGGAAAGCTAAGGCCTCCTTAGAATTAAACCTGGCGTCAAGGACAACAGACAGAGCTTTTTCAAATGCGTGGCAGATAAAACTAATACCAGAGGCAATGTAGGCCCACTGATGAACGAGGTGGGTGCCCTGGTGACAGAAGATACAGAGAAGGCAGAGTTACTGAATGCCATCATTGTCTCTGTCTACTCTGCTGGAGGCTGTCCTGAGGAGCCCCATACCCCTGAGGCCCCAGAGGAAGTCAGGACAATGGAGGAGTTTGCCTCGGTTGATGCGGACTGTGTTAGGGAGCAATTCGGCAATCTGGACATCCATAAATCCATGGGTCCGGATGGGATGCACCTGCGGGTGCTGAGGGAGCTGGCTGAGGTCATTGCTGGACCACTCTCCATCATCTTTGCCGAGTCTTGGGAAACGGGAGAGGTGCCTGAGGACTGGAGGAAAGCAAATGTCACTCCAGTCTTCAAAAAGGGCAAGAAGGTGGACCCGGGTAACTATAGACCAGCCAGCCTCACCTCCATCCCTGGGAAAGTGATGGAACGACTGATCCTTGGTGCCATCTCAAGGCATATCAGGGATAAGAGGGTCATTAGGGGCAGTCAACATGGCTTCACCAAGGGGAAGTCGTGCTTGACCAACCTCATTGACTTTTATGAGGACATAACAAGATGGATGGATGATGGCAGAGCGGTGGACGTGATCTACCTTGACTTGAGTAAGGCATTTGACACAGTCTCCCACAGCATCCTTACTGCTAAATTGAGGCAGTGCGGTCTGGACGACCGAGTGGTGAGGTGGACTGCGAACTGGCTGAAGGAAAGAAGCCAGAGAGTCGTGGTCAATGGGGCGCAGTCTAGTTGGAGGCCTGTATCTAGTGGAGTGCCTCAGGGGTCAGTACTGGGGCCTGTATTATTCAATATATTCATCAACGATTTGGACGAGGGAACAGAGTGTACTATCAGCAAGTTTGCTGATGACACCAAGCTGGGAGGAGTGGCTGACATACCAGAAGGCTGTGCTGCCATCCAGCGAGACCTGGACAGGCTGGAGAGTTGGGCAGGGAAAAATTTAATGAAATATAACAAGGGCAAGTGTAGAGTCTTGCATCTGGGTAGAAACAACCCCAGGTTCCAGTATAAGTTGGGGAATGACCTATTAGAGAGCAGCGTAGGGGAAAGGGACCTGGGGGTCCTGGTGGACAGCAGGATGACCTTGAGCCAGCACTGTGCCCTTGTGGCCAGGAAGGCCAATGGCATCCTGGGGTGTATTAGAAGGGGGGTGGTTAGTAGGTCGAGAGAGGTTCTCCTTCCCCTCTACTCTGCCCTGGTGAGACCACACCTGGAATATTGTGTCCGGTTCTGGGCCCCTCGGTTAAAGAAGGCCAGGGAACTGCTGGAGAGAGTCCAGCGCAGAGCCACAAAGATGATTAAGAGAGTGGAGCATCTCCCTTATGAGGAAAGGCTGAGAGAGCTGGGTGTCTTTAGCTTGGAGAAGAGGAGACTGAGGGGTGACCTCATTAATGTTTACAAATATGTAACGGGCGAGTGTCACGAGGATGGAGCCAGGCTCTTCTCGGTGACAACCAACGGTAGGACAAGGGGGGTTCAAACTGGAACACAAGAGGTTCCACTTAAATTTGAGAAGAAACTGGAACAGGCTGCCCATGGGGGTTGTGGGGTCTCCTTCTCTGGAGACATTCAAAACCCGCCTGGACGCCTTCCTGTGTAACCTCATCTAGAGGTGTTCCTGCTCCGGCAGGGGGATTGGACTAGATGATCTTTCGAGGTCCCTTCCAATCCCTAACATTCTGTGATTCTGTGAAAAAAAAAAAAAAAAAAAAAAAATATATATATATATATATATATATATATATATATAATAGAAATAAGATAAGGCAATTCCTCACGAGCTCCGTCAGCCAGTCCCAGGAAGCTGCACGTGGTCCCAAAGCCAATCCCAGAGAGAGAAAAGAGAGGAAAAAGGCAGAAAGGCTCAGAGGCCTCTGCAAAATGGCAAAGGGGCAAACTAAATGTCCCACACCAAAAATTCCCCCGGCTGCGCCCCAGAGCAAACAAAAGCAAGAACACCCAAAAGAGCAAGAGCGAGAACGCCCCAGAGAGAGAGAGAGAGAGAGAGGCCGGAAGGCCCCAACCCCTTAAATATGAAGCATGACGCTAATGGGATGGAATGCTCTTAGTGATCAGTCTGGATGTCAGTCAAGCTCTGCCCCATCCATGCTCCCCTTCCTCAATGCCTCACACCTGTGCACAGAGCGCTCAGAATGTCCTTGGCTCTCAGACCAGAGCAATTAAAAACATTAACTCTGTGCTGGGGTGTTATGTCTTGTTCTCAAACTAAACCAAATAATTACCGTGCTAGCTGTGAAAAAGAAAGGTTTCTAACTGCATGAAGAAAATTAACCTTTTTTCAGTCAAACCAGCACCATTAGGTTGGTGCAAACGTAATTGTGGTTTTGGACTGTGAATTTTAAATCATCATAGCTAGGCTCAAACACATCTTTATTAATCAAATTAGGAATCATTAAAATCAACACCTTTATGCCAACAATAAATAAGTTTGTTTATTCCTGTAGCATAAAAATCCGTGCTTCGGGATTCGACGAACTCTTGGAAAGCATTTTCTGCATCCTGCTGGTTGTGGAAGCATTTTCCCTGCAAAAAGTGTTTGAGATGCTTGAAGAAGTGGTAGTCAGTTTGCGAGAGGTCAGGTGAATATAGTGGATGAGGCAAAACTTCATAGCCCAATTTGTTCAACTTTTGAAGCATTGGTTGTGTGACGTGCGGTTGGGCATTGTCATGGAGAAGAATTGGACCTTTCTGTTGACCAGTGCCAGATGCAGGTGTTGCAGTTTTTGGTGCATCTCATCGACTGGCTGAGCATCCTTCTCAGATGTAATGATTTCACCCGGATTCAGAAGGTTATAGTGGATCAGACCGGCAGCAGACCACCAAACAGGGACCATGACCTTTTTTGGGTGCAAGTTTGGCTTTGGGAAGTGCTTTGGAGGTTCTTCTCAGTCCAGTCACTGAGCTGATCATCACTGGCTGTCATATAAAATCCACGTTTTGTCACACGTCACAATCTCATAAAGAAAAGGTTCGTTGTTGTTGCATAAAATCAGAGGACACTTCAAAACGACAAAATTTTTGATTTTTGGTCAGCTCAGGAGGCACCCACTTATCGAGCTTTTTCACCTTTCCAATTTGCTTCAAATGCCGAATGACCATCGCATGGTCAACATTGAGTTCTTTGGCAACTTCTTGTGTAGTTGGAAGAGGATCAGCTTTGATGATTGCTCTCAGTTGGTCATTGTCAATTTCCAATGGCCGGCCACTACACTTCTCATGTTCAAGGTTCTCATCTCCTTTGCAAAACTTCTTGAACCACCACTGCACTGTACATTCGTTAGCAGTTCCTGGGTCAAATTCATTGTTGATGATGCGAGTTGCCTTCACTGCTTTACAACCCATTTTGAACTCAAATAAGAAAATCACTTGAATTTGCTTTTTGTCTAACAACATTTCCATAGTCTAAAATAAATATAAAATAAATAGCAAGTAATAAGTCAGTAGCAAAAAAACATGAAGCGAAAAAAGCGCATTAAAATGATGTATAACATAACCACATTTATTTAAGAATGTATTCCAATATCAAATGGCAAATTTCAACCATGCAAAAACCGCCATTTCTTTTGGCACCAACCTAATGTAATACCAGTTTAAATGAAAGAAGAATTTTCTTCCCTGGCTTTGTTTCTGATTTCAAGATGGTTTAAAAGTCCCATCATTTCATAGGAGCCAATGAAAGTACTTCAAATGCTACAACGTTGTAATAGTGAACAGCGCATCTGTAGACATGCTTTTGTTTTGCATAGTGGAGCTCTGAATGTGAAGCTCAAGGATATTCAGAAAAAGAGACTGGAAAAAACAGTTTAGTCTTCAGCTCAGAAGTACTTTGTTCCTTCATTAAGATTATTAAAAATCACTGCTTTTTCTCATTGCTATGACATTCTGCATCATAGGGACTCATAGCAGCAAACAGTGTACTAACTCAAAAGGCAATTGATCAGAATGGATGGATTGTGAGAGTGAAAAAGAAATTGTTGTTTTGTTTTTGTTTTATTCTGTATTGCTTGGCGCCCTTTGTGTCAGGTGGCTAAAAATGTCAGGGAGATATGAGCATCCTTCATGAAGCTATGACATAGCGACCATTACTGAAACTTGGTGGGATGGATCCTGTGACTGGAGCGTGGCGATTGATGGCTACGGGCTGTTCAGAAGGGACAGGAAAGGAAGGAAGGGTGGAGGGATTGCCCTCTACATCAAGAGATGAAGAGAGTGTGAAGAGCTGTCTCTGAAAAATAGCCACAAGCCGGTTGAAAGCTTATGGGCATGAATCAGAAACCGAGGCAACAAAGGAAACCTTGTGGTTGGTGACTACTACAGGTCGCCCAATCAGGGGGAGACTATTGATGAAGCCTTCTTACTGAAGCTACAGGAGGCATTGCGCTCACACGCTCATATCCTGCTGGGGGATTTCAACCACTCTGTCAAGGTTTAAAAGCAAGGTGACAATAAAACGTAGCAGATGCTCCCTGTTACCCCCTCACCCTCCCTCCACCCTCTCCTTTAGATCAGAAAAGATGATAAGGAAGATAAGAAGGAAGGGAAACTTAGACTTCAAGTTGGAAGGTTTTAAAGGGTTTTACTAATGCTACTAATAAATAGAGAATAGATGCAGGGCCTGAGGTCTTCCAGATCGCAGGCAGGCAGACAAGGTCCTCTCTAGATGTCGGCCATGGTCAAAGAAGGCTAGACCCTCGTGATCACCCTCTTATATACGGGGTATGACGATTATGGGATGGAATACTCAGTTGGTCAGTTTTAGTCACCTGTTCTGTCCGCCCCTCCTCAAACACGCCCCTCTCAATTATGGGATGTGTGGAATTCTTGGCTGTCATAGCAATAAATCTAACCATGAGGCTTCTTCAGCATTCCGTTGGCCTTGACCTTGGCGATATCAGCACCAAGCACAGTGTCCGAGAAAAACATGCAGGCACTTAGAAGGCACTTAGCTGAGAGGAAAATTCACTAAAAGAAACACTGGTCTTGTTTTTAACAAAACCAGGACATCCCATCCCTTATTCCATACCATTTGAGTCATACCCAAATCACTACTGCTTTCTGCCTGTCTTCAAATGTACATACACACACACAAATCTGTATATCACTAGTTCATGAATGCAGGTCTCTATCACAGCAGTCTCTCTCTAGGCAGCAGAGATGATGTGTAATCTGGTGCAGTTTGTGCCCAGGAACTGCAGGTCAGAGATGTCAGTCTCAGGAAAGTTACTGGTCACCACTCAATGAGGTTAGCTCAGGGTTCATCATCACCACTGCATCAACCTGAAAGACACTTATGGAACACTGTTAGTGTCATGCAGCAATTACCCTCATACAGTTTGAAATTGAGTATTCTCACCCAGAATCAAATCTCCTTGAGGTACACATTGGACTTCACCATCCTTCAGCATCACCCACCAAGTACATCCAGGCCCTTGAGCAAAAACAATCCCACAAATGGGTTTGCCTTTGCCCAAAGCAGGAATAACCCAGGCAGCTTTTCCTAACATGTTCCTTCCATGCACCACAGGGACTTTATCCCCTTCTACTGTATGTAAAAGCTCTGACTGAGCAGGGCCAGCTCAACTGATTGATCCCCTGGTGTTAACTAACCAGGTGGCTTGTGCCAACTTCTTATCTCAGTTTTTAAAAGTTCCACCTCCCATTGCCTTCAGGGTAGTTTTTAACAAGCCATTGTATCGCTCAGTCTTCCCAGAGGCTGGTGCATGATAGGGGATATGATATACCCATTCAATGCCATGTTCTTTGGACCAGTTGGTTATGAGACTATTATTAAAATGAGTCTCATTGTCTGACTCTGTTCTTTCTGGAGTACCGTGTCGCCACAGGACTATGCTTTTCAAGGCTCAGAATAGTGTTCCAGGCAGTGGCATGAGACACAGGATATGTTTCTAGCCAACCAGTGGTCGCTTCCGCCATTGTAAACACATAACGCTTGCCTTGGCATGTTCGGGGGAGTATAATATAGTCAATCCGCCAAGCCTCCCCATATTTATATTTCAACCACCACCCCCCATACCATAAAGGCTTTAACCTTTTGGCCTGCTTGATTGCAGCACATGTTTCACAATCATGGGTAACCTGTGAAATAATGTCCATGGTTAAGTCCACCCCTCAGTCCCGAGCCCATTTATATGTTGCATCCTGTCCTTGATGCCCTGAAGCATCATGGGCCCACCGAGCTAGTAAAAGTTCACCTTTATGTTGCCAGTCCAAATTCACTTCAGCTACTTTAATCTTAGCAGCCTGATCTGCTTGCTGGTTGCTTTGATGTTCCTCAGTGGCTCGACCTTTAGGCACATGGGCATCCACATGCTGTACTTTTACAGTCAGGTTCTCTAGTCGAGCAGCAATGTCCAGCCACAATGGGGCAGCCCAAATAGGCTTGCCTCTGCACTGCCAGTTATTTTGCTTCCACTGCTTTAACCATCCCCACAAGTCATTTGCTACCATCCATGAGTCAGTATAGAGATAAAGTACTGGCCACTTTTCTCTTTCAGCAATGTCCAATGCCAGCTGTATGGCTTTTATCTCTGCAAACTGGCTTTACTCACCCTTGTCCCTCATCAGTCTCTGTGACTTGTTGTGTAGGACTCCATACAGCAGATTTCCGCTTTTGATGTTTTCCTACAAGACAACAGGATCCATCAGTGAACAGGGCATACTGCTTTTCAGACTCTGGTAATTCATTATATGCTGGGGCTTCCTCAGCATGCATCACCTCCTCTTCTTCAGGTGATACTCCAAAATCTTTGCCTTCCAGCCATTCTGTGATCATTTCTAAGATCCCCGGGCGATTAGGTTTCCCTATTCGAGCCCGCTGGGTGATTAATGCAATCCACTTACTCCATGTAGCATCAGTTGCATGATGCATGGAAGAAACCTTATCCTGGAACATCCAGCCTAGTACTGGTAATCAGGGCACCAGGAGGAGCTGCGCTTCAGTATCAATCACTTCTGAAGCAGCTTGAACTCCTTCATATGCTGCCAATATCTCTTTTACAGTTGGAGTATAGTTGGCCTCCGAGCCTTTATATCCTCTACTCCAAAATCCTAGAGGTCGACCTCAAATCTCACCTGGTGCCTTTTGCCAGAGGCTCCAGGTAGGACCATTGCCCCAGCTACAGTATAGAGCACATTCTTAACACCTTGTCCTGTCTGGACTGGTCCAAGGGCTACTGCATGTACAATCTCTTGTTTAATTTGTTCAAAGGCTTGTCGCTGCTCAGGGCCCCATTGAAAGTCACATTTCTTTCGAGTCACTTGATAAAGGAGGCGCACAATCTGGCTGTAATCTGGAATATGCATTTTCCAGAAACCCACAACACCTAAGAAGGCTTGTGTTTCCTTTTTGCTAGTTGGTGGGGACATAGCTGTTGTTTTGTTAGTTACCTCTATCGGGATCTGGCGACACCCATCTTTCCATTTAATTCCTAAAAACTGAATCTCTCGGGCAGGTCCCTTGACCTTACCTCTCTTTATGGCAAAACCAGCTTTCAAAAGAATTTGAAGTATTCTCTCACCTTTCTTGAAGACTTCTGCTGCTGTATCACCCCATACGATGATGTCATCAATGTATTGCAGGTGTTCTGGAGCTTTACCTTGTTCCAGTGCAGTCTGGATCAGTCCACGGCAGATGGTAGGGCCGTGTTTCCACCCCTGGGGCAATCAGTTCCAGGTGTACTGGATGCCCCTCCAGGTAAAGGCAAACTGTGGCCTGCATTCTGCTGCTAAAGGAATAGAGAAAAATGCATTAGCAATGTCAGTTGTGGCATACCACTTGGTTGCCTTTGACTCCAGTTCATATTGCAGTTCTAACATGCTCGGCACGGCAGCACTTAACGGTGGCATAACTTCATTTAGGCCACGATAATCTACAGTCAGTCTCCATTCTTCATTAGGCTTTTTCACTGGCCATACAGGGCTGTTGAAAGGTGAGCGAGTCTTACTGATCACTCCTTGACTCTCTAGTTGTCGGATCAGTTTATGAATGAGGATCAGGGAATCACAGTTGGTGCGATGTTGTCGTCTGTGCACCATAGTGGTAGCAATCGGCACCTGTTGCTCTTCGACCTTAAGCAGTCCTACAACAGAAGGGTCATCAGAAAGACCAGGCAAAGTAGACAGCTGTTTAATGTCCTCAGTCTCTACAGCTGCTATACCAAAGGCCCATCTATACCCTTTTGGGTCCTTAAAATACCCTCTCCTTAGGTAGTCTATACCAAGGATGCACGGAGCATCTGGACCAGTCACAACAGGGTGCCTTTCCCACTCATTTCCAGTTAAGCTCACTTCAGCCTCTAATACAGTCAATTCCTTAGATCCCCCAGTCACTCCTTCAATACTGATGGATACTGACACTTTATGATTCAATGGCATCATTGTACACTCTGCACCAGTGTCTATCAGGGCTTTATACTCACATGGTTCTGACGTACCAGGCCACCGAATCCACACCATCCAATAAACTCGGTTGTCATTGTCCCTCTCCTCCACCTGGCTGGAGGCAGGGCCCCCCTAATTCATGTTTTGCACAGTCTCTTTACTTGACTCTGGTAGGGAGACACAAGAATCCCTCCTACTCTGGCTGGAAAGCCTCCCACTGGAAACTGGAGCAGCTTTTCTCTAGGGAGCTTTCTTTTTCAGCTCACGTACTCATTCCTGTTGGTCAGTAGTTGATTTTCCATGCCAATGACTCATATCTTCTCCCTGGTCACGCAGGAAAAACCATAATTCACCTCGTGACATGTTGCGTTTCTCTCGGGCTGGTGCTGCAGAATGGCGTCTTCTAATAGCTGTGGCTCAGGCCTGTGTATGTGACGAGGAGGATCTATCCTCCCTCTTGGACAGTTTGTCACACAGTTTCTCCACAGCTGCAACACAGGCTTGTAGGGGAGAAGAAAGAGTGCCTTCATACTGCCGTAACATGTCTGCTACTTCACCCACAGTTGATAGATCGTCCTTTGAAAGGGTGAGTAACCCTAAAGCGTGGGCATAAGACGGTGGCGTACTCTGCGCAAACTTCTGCATTATACCTCGGGTACATGGCACTTCATCAGGATCTATAATTGTCTGTGGGTCACTGTAAATTATTTCTTGCACAGCCAGTTCTCTCAGATACCGAATACCTCTCTCTCCATAGTAGTCCATTTGGTTGAGTGGCATATCATCTTTTAAAGGGTACCTGATTTTTACTGCTGACAAAATTCTCCTCCAGAGGCTTTGATTTTGTTTCTTCTTTGCAATTGCCTTATCAATGCCACCATCTCTGGCCAGGGATCCCAATTGACTGGCTTCACTGCCATCTAAGTCCAAACTATTGGCCCCACTGTCCCAGCATCGAATGAGCCAAGTGACAATTGGCTTGCCTTCCTGACAGCTAAAATCTTGTTTCACAGTCCTAGGCTCCTTCAGAGATAAGGAGCATTCTATTAGCTCGTCCTTTGCTGGTCGCTTTGCTTTAGAAGGACCCACTGGTTGCTTTGCTGTACTATCCAGGGGTAGCAGTGGATGGAGTTGAAAAAGGGCTGTAGAAGGAGCTGTACAGTGCCCTCTGGTTGCTTTGATGTAGAAGGACCCTCTTCTTCCTCCTCTGATTCTTCTTCTTAATCTTCCTTCACAATGGTTTCCAAATGTGCTTTCTTTTGCTTTCTCCTTGTTGTGGCAACTAATACTGCTGAAGTCTGAATGGCCACATCACATGTTGTGGGGGTTTGAGTGGATGCAGTAACTGACATTGCACTTGCAGTCAGTGGCTGAAGTGCTTGTAGCTTTAAGAGTGGCAACTCCTGCCACAGAAGTTAGAACCGCTACAATCCTCCTAAGTAGTTTTATCACCAGCAAAGACTGACACACATTCCAGAGACCCAGTAATACTAAGAAGCTTCGCTCAAAGGTCCAGGGATATTCAAAATTCCCAAAAGCATCTGTAATTTGCTCTAATGACACAGGCAGAGAACAGTTAAATAGCTCTCCTAAAATCTCACTCCTGAAACTGAGAAAACAAAAGGCACAGGTCTCCTTAATTTCTTTTGCTTCTACCGAAGAATTCCAAAAATGCATACTCCCGAAGTATGATAACAATGAGTAGAAATACATCATTGACTTAACTAAAATCATGTAAATCAGTGATATACAACCCAGGAACAAAGCTATTACAACAACTTTATCCCTACTTCCAAAAAAAAAATGTTCTGCACAAAAACATCAAGAAGAATTAACCCCAAAAAATGCATTATTAAATCCAACCAGATTTGCAACAACATCCTTTAAATCAAAAAAACAAACTCAAACCACAGTCTGCCATAAATTAAATCTGTCAAAGTTTAAAGCAAGGCGACAATAAACCATGGCTGACACTCCCTGTTACCCCCTCACCCTCTCTCCACCCTCTCCTTTCGATCAGAATAAGATAAGATAAGATAAGATAAGATAAGATAAGATAAGATAAGATAAGATAAGATAAGATAAGATAAGATAAGAAGAGAGACTTAGACTTCAAGTTGGAAGGTTTTAAAGGGTTTTACTAATGCTACTAATAATTGGAGAATACATACAAAATATACAAAACCAATCTTGAATGCTCAATATGGAGTTGGCATCACTCCAGTGGTGGCGGAGCTGGGTAGGCGGAGCTGGCTTGGCTCCTGTAGCTGTAAGGCTGGCCCCCAGAAGTCATGGGCGGGACTTCACAGCAAACCGGAAACTGGATTTCAGGGATGCAGGGCCTGAGGTCTTCCAGATCGCAGGCAGACAGACAAGGTCCTCTCTAGATGTCGGCCATGGTCAAAGAGGGCTAGACCCTCTTGATCACCCTCTTATATACGGGGTATGACGATTATGGGATGGAATACTCAGTTGGTCAGTTTTAGTCACCTGTTCTGTCCGCCCCTCCTCAAACACACCCCTCTCAATTATGGGATGTGTGGAATTCTTGGCTGTCATAGCAATAAATCTAACCATGAGGCTTCTTCAGCATTCCGTTGGTCTTGACCTTGGCGATATCAGCACCAAGCACAGTGTCCGAGAAAAACACTTAGAAGGCACTTAGCTGAGAGGAAAATTCACTAAAAGAAACACTGGTCTTGTTTTTAACAAAACCAGGACACACCCCGACATCTGCTGGAAAAGTAGCACGGTGAGCTGTAGGCAGTCCAAGAGACTCCTGGAGTGCATTGGGGATGACTTCCTAAGCCTGGTAATAGACAGTCCTACCAGGGGAGATGCCATACTGGACCTGATGGTCACCAGTGCAAGCGAGCTAATTGGTGACATCAAGATTGGAGGCAGCCTTGGCTGCAATGCTCATGCGCTTGTGAAGAATCCAGTCAGGATCCTGAATTTTAGGAAAGCCAACTTCCGTCTCTTCAAGGAGTTAGTCAATAGGACCCCCTGGGAAACTGCCCTCAGGGACAAGGGAGCAGATCAGAACTGGCAGATCTTTAAGGATGCCTTCCATAGAGCATAAGAGCTCTCAGTCCCCAGGTATAAGAAAATGCATAAGGAAGGCAAGATGATCCCATGGCTGAGTTGAGACCTGCTGGTCAAACTAAAGGGCAACAAGGAAATGTGCAGACAGTGGAAGCAGGGACAGGTATCCTGGGAACAGTATAGAGACACTGCCCGGTTGTGTAGAGATGGGGTCAGGAAGGCCAAGGCGCAGCTGGAGCTGAACTTGGTAAGGGACACAAAGAATAAGAAGGGCTTCTGCAGGTATGTCAACCAGGAAAGGAAGGTCAAAGAAAGCATATCTCCCTTGATGAGCAAGACTGGCAAATTGGTAACAATGGATGAGGAGAAGACTGAGGTACTCAACAAGTTCTTTGCCTCATTCTTCACTGGGAAGTTCTCTTCCCACACCTCTCGAGTGGGCGAACTGCAAGACAGGGACTGGGGGAGCCAAGTCCCTCCAACTGTAAAGTGAAGATCAGGTTTTTGACTGCTTGAGGAACCTGAACATACACATGTCTATGAGACCTGATGAGATGCTGTGTACACATACGCAGGCACGTCGCAAGAAGAGCCAGAGGCCACGAATGCATTTGCAAAGAGCAAATTTTATTTTAGTTACCTCTCTACTGGGGGATCTCCGAAGCCACACCTGAGCTCCCAGGCAGAGGTGACACAAGCGGGGACGCAGGCGCTAGTCAGTACAGCCCTGCTGGAAGATCACTGGGCCTGCTGAGCTCGCCTGTATTTCAAGGCTTCAGGCAGGCACAGCCTCCTGCTCTTTCTCACAACAAAGCAGGAATCTCAGACATAGTGATAAGGTGCCTAGAGTTTCTCACAGGCCTATGTTATCTAACACAGAGGTTCTACTCATCAAGCACACAAGGTCAGTAAAACAATTAGTGTGATGTATGTGCTTTTTCTACAGACAGGTGCAAGTCACTTGAGCGTATTTACATTTAACTAACCTCCTCGCCAAATCTTCCGCTATATCCCCATACAGATGCATCCCAGAGTCCTGAGGGAATTGGCTAATGTAGTTGCCAAGCCACTCTCCATGATATTTGAGAAGTCCTGGTGGTCAGGTGAAGGTCCTGGTGACTAGAAAAAGGGAAATATCGCACCCGTTTTTAAAAAGGGTAGAAAGGAGGACCCCGAGAACTACCAACTGTGGGAACAGCAGGACGTGCGGTTCCAGCCACTTGGATGATAAAGGAAGATCAACACTAACATGACCATCTGGACAGTCAAAGAAGAAATAATACTAACGTCGCATCGATCACATCAATTAGTCAAAACATAAAGGGCCTTGGACACGTTGTACAGCAGTATGCTTTTTATGAGTGCAAGGAGTGATAGCCCAGGCCAGTGAGAATGATATCTCGGGTCGGAACACCACCCCTGTATGTATGACGTGTGAATGTTGGGCCTGGGCCTGTGTATTTGGAAGTGGTTGTGCCCCTGTACTCGGCCCTGGTGAGGCCCCACCTCAAATACAGTGTTCGGTTTTGGGCCCCTCACTACAAGAAAGAAGACACTGATGTGCTGGAGCGTGTCCAAAGAAGAGCAATAAAGCTGATGAAGGGTCTAGACACAAGTCTTATGAAGAGTGACTGAGGGAACTGGGGATAGACTGGAGGTTGCAAATGTATGTGACCAGCACTGCTGCTGCTATCACTAGTGGAGCTGAAAAGAGGCAACAAGAACAGGTTTTCCAGGAAAGTGTATGTAAAGGGCAGGAAACAACAGCTTTCTTTGGGTTTTTTGGTTTGCTTGTTTTACAATTAGTCAGTCTAACAACGTTCAAAAAGTGAAAGGATATATTACTTTTGCGATATATTCTTCAGTGTTCTGTTCCACCTTAGGACTGTCTGTTGCATTAAGATAATTAATTTAGCAGAAGTTAAACCCCATGCAAGGCAGCTAGGCTGAACTCCTGAGTGATGCAAATAACCTCAAGTCAGCACTATAAATCTAATCGTGCTCAACGGCCAGTCTGGCGCACAGATTCACGAATAGTATAATATATTATTATAGGTCTGGGCGCATTAACATTGAGTTCGCACAATTAGATTCATGAATAGTGCAGGCCAGTCGCGATCATTGATTCTACGTGCTGCACGGATTCACAAATAGTATAATATATACTGTAAGTCTGGGCACATTATACTACAGGTCTGGGCGCATTCAATGAGAAATTCTCACTACTAGATCCACAAATAATGACGTTTATTAAAGCAACAGGTGCAAGTTCTTTTAGATGCCGTTGATAAATACACTATCTGCAAAAACACACTTTAGTTGAAATAAGATGTTAGTTGCAAGAAATAAGCATTGGTACCACATATATATAAATTCTATGACTCTATAGTGCTATTAATGTGATTACAAATACAAGCTTGAAGACTAAACTTGGTATAACTAAGTGCACAAATCTTACCCAAGAGCGTCCTCCCGAGGGCGGGGAAGACAGGCTCAGCCCAAAAGTCCTATTGTGCTATTCCCTTGACTTCTCAGTGATGGTGTCTTACCCCCATCCTTCCTCTGTTGTTAGGGCATTTTGTACTATTTTCTATGTTTAGGTGAAGCTTGAGAGACTCTAGTCATACATACCTTTGTTATTGACTGGTTTAGAAATCATCGCTTCGATTTTTAAGGTAAAAACCTCTCTATGCACGCTTGAAGGTAGGCCAGAGGTGGGTATCCTTTGAGATGGAGGTACGTTTTGGTATTATAATGAGATTATAATGAGCAAAGTTCATCCATTGGACAAATTCCTGGCTCAGTAACTAGCATTTTGGATGGAAATGAACATTTATCCTTTTTAACTGACAGCAGCTATACCATCTGGTTCTTGTACCTGTGCCTTGTCAACAGGGCCTGGCCATGATACCTTTATATCACTCTGCCCCCCCATATCTTTTAACTGATACTACACTGAGCTTCCTCAGGCACTACCAATTAAGAATGCAGGCCAGGTGCGTAGGGATAAAATCATACAGAACAGATTTCTTCCCCACTGTGCAGCTGCCTTATATGCTGAAGATGTGGATATAGCTTTATTCTCAATAAGTGTATCCTTGATAATTAGTTTCAGTAATTTTCCCTCTCTAATTATTCCACAACTGTTCCATTAGGTCTAGATGGCTCTACCAGGTCTATGGTGGCTCTGTTCTAGATCTCCACCATAAATCAATGTACGTGATGCCGTAAGAGCTCTTCTGCCATCAGTGGCAAAAGTGTTGGAGTTGCTGGTGCTGGAACGCTCATATACATGAGCAAACAGGACAAAGTATGTTATGACAAAGTAGATTGGAGGGCAGCCTTAGGGCTGCAGCTGCAATCTCTTCTGGAGGTGAAATCAGCACGGGACCAAACCTTAAACTAAGGCGTGTTTCAAAAAGATGGACCCAATTTGAAATCCCTGTGCTTATTTCCATCTTTCTGAAACACCCTGTACAAAAGGAGCAGTATGGGCTACAAAATTTGTATACCACTTTGTTGCAGAAAATTCACTTGTCTCCACCATGCCTTTACAGCAACTAAAAAACTGCTTTTCTGCTTAAACATAACTTGTGGATTGTTCCTCACCTTCTTAAACTGGAGAAGTTAAGTCTTGTCCTATTGCTGTTCCTTATAATGATTGTATATGAAGTCCCCATGTTTGTCAACATGTAGCCTAGGGAAAATATTCAGGCTATGAAAAGGCTCTGGATGGCCCTGCTGTGCTGGGCTGGAGATGTTTGACTGGTACCTCCTACAACTAATGCCATTTTATAAGGCAAGTGACCATTCTTTGTGACTGAGCAGGTCACATATTAGTCCCCTTACCCCTCATTCTCCACTCCACGGGCCACAGGTCCTGCCAGAAAATCCGCTCCTGCGTAGGCTCCTCTCCATGGGCCACAATTCCTGACAGGAGCCTGCTCCTGCATGGGCTCTCTGTGGGATCACAGCTTCCTTCAGGATACATCCACCTCCTCTATCATGGAGTCCTCCATGGGATGCAGGGTGGATATTTGCTCCACCATGGTCCTCCCATGGGTGTCACAGTGACCCAGTGAAGTGCAAACCAGGCCTTATCTTGCTTATCTTGCAGATGTCCACAGTAGTCTGTAGCCACTTGTTTCCATTAGGTAGATGCAAGTTTGGTGCATTTGAGTGCAACCTTACAACATATAGCTTAAGATTTCAGCAAATTTAGCTTACTAAATAATGTGAAGCAGACAGTATATTAAAAATCACACAACTTTATAATTCTAAAGGTGAACCTGTTTTAGCAGGTGGGTTGGACCAGATGATCTCCAGAGGTCCCTTCCAACCCTAACCATTCTGCGATTCTGTAGTCAAAGTACTCTTTTTCTCCAATAAAATACTAATTTCTCAAAACAAAAACTGTTGGTATGGAAGTATTGCTTTCGGTAAGTTTTTAAGTCTGAAAAATGTTTGGAAAAGTTTCAAAAACATCAAAATAGCTTGTTCACAATGCAAAATCCAGTCCTTTTCACTAGTGTGTAAAATACAAGATAGTTATAGTGGTGGGTTTAACAGATTGTGTGGAAGAAATTCTTTAACTGACCCGAACCTATTTTTTCCCCAACTGAAGGGCAGGGCATCCAGACTGAATCCTTTCACTGTACTTCTCAGTCTTCTGTTTACAAAGATATTCCTGACACCACGAGACATGCAGTTCCTTTTGACCTTATGAGGACTGAGAGCCAGATCTATGGATGGTCTGCAGGAATGAAGATTTTCCTCCCAGTTTGTCTTTGGCCCAAGATTTTCTAGGCTTCATCTGGACTATCTGCTCTCCTTATGTCAGGTCTATTTTCTCACAGGAAAGTATAACCACAGCAAAATAATTAATACATAGAAAAAATCTGGTTCTGTAATTGTAATATCTTGCATTTGTTTTCCTTTTTTAAAAAAAAAAAAAAAAAAAAAAAAAATCTTTACAGTTTTCTCTCTCATTTTTGTTTATTTCATCATCCCAGTTCTATCAATTTCATTCTCTTAATCTTTATTCAACCCTTCTGTTTCTCCCTCTTGCTATTCTCACTTCCTTTACTCCCCACTTCTCTCTTCTGTTCATATTTCTTTCCCCATCCTTTCGTTCTAAGAGTAGTTCTTTCCTTGTGCTCCAGTTCAGTTTTCCTTTCTCTACACACACTCCTATATTCTTATTTCTTTGTTATATAAAAAGCTGCATGGCATTTATCTAATTGTCAGTGTACCACAAGATAAGCAAAATTAGCACAATTAGACTTATAGTGCTGACTTGAGGTTATTTGCATCACTCAGGAGTTCAACCTAGCTGCCTTGCATGGGGCTTAACTTCTGCTAAATTAATTATCTTAACGCAACGGAAAAAATGGCACAGCGAGCAGGGTGCTATAGATAAACTGCTGCAAAAATGCAAATGTAGCCCTTCCCAGACTCGGAAGGAGTGGGCTTGTAAATTTTGGAAGGTTGGAAAGCAAGTGATAGAACTCATTGAACAATGTTTACTTACACAGAAAACTAAAGTGGGAAAAAGCAAGCGAGTTATCTGTCAAGTTTTGGAAGCCTGTTTGTCTTGTGCTCAACAAGAATTCCAAGAACCTCAAGTTTCTCTTTCTCCCAAACAAATTGCACATGCTGAACACCAGGCAATGGAGTTTGAAAATAAAGTGCTGAAATCATTATTGGTTTTTGAAAAACAGACAGGGGAAAACTTAGCAGCTCGTGTTGATAAACTCATGAGCGAGAATAATTTTCTTAAAGATGAGAGTAATTGTTTGAAACAAATGTCTGGGAAAGTAAACCTACTGCTTCAAAAAATGCCTTCTTCTGACTCAGTCAGGCAGATTCGTAAATCAGTGCACTGTGCAGATGCTGACAGTAATTTATTGCCTGAATGTGAGGGGAAAGATTTAACTGAGACCTTGCAGCCAGCTTCGTTAGAATCTGTAATTAAAACTGAGACTGCTGTTAACGAAGGAGGAAGTTCAAGTTACAGTGCGAACCACCTTCTGGACGCCAGCAGAGTAAATGCAGCTGCAAGAAAAATATTCACGGCAGCCAGAGGAATCTGAAGTTGAATATAGTTGGAGAGCTTCTCTGACAGGCAGAGATAGAATTATGCTAAGTGAGGACAAAGCAGGAGGCTACTGGGGTTCACAGGTGGTTTAACCCGAGCTAGCAATACAACCACAATAGCCACTCGCTCATCACCACCACCCCCCCTCTCCCCAACAGGAGAGAGAATCAAAAGGGAAGGGAGAAACTTGGATTGAGATAAACAGAGTTTAATAAAATAACAAAATACTAATACACTACTAGTAAATATATATATATATATATATATATATAAAAATAGAAATAAAAGATACTCAATGCAATTCCTCACGAGCTCTGTCCACAACAGCCTCAAACCTCTAGGCAGAGCACTCAGAATGTCCTTGGCTCTCAGACCAGAGCAATTAAAAACATTAGCTCTGTGCTGAAGTGTCATCTGCTTGTTCTCAAACTAAATCCAAATAATGAGCATGCTAGCTATGAAAAAGAAACGTTTCTAACTGCAGGAAGAAAATTAACCATTTTCAGTCAAACCAGCACAGTACCCCAAACCAGGGTATGATTTCATTTAACAAAGCTTTAGTTACTTTTCTGACTTTGCTAGTTTGGCAGGGGAATGCTTCTGGCCAACCTGAGAAGGGATCTGTTAATACCAGCAAATACTGATACCCCCCTTTTCTAGGGAGTTAAAGAAAAGGTATTTGCCCATATTGTCCTAGTACATTTCCCTTTTCCAATTGTTCTTATTTGTACCCTATTTACAGTATTAAGATTGTTTTGCAGACATATTTCACATTGCTGGGTCACTTGTTTCTAAATAGTATATAAATTCACTCTTACCTTTTAATCAAATCTAGGTATAGAGCATCAGCTCCCCAATTAGTTTTGTTGTATTCTGTAGTGGGCTACGTAGGCAGGGCTCCTTCCTATGCAACACTGAGGGGATGGGGTCGTTGCCAGCCCGGGCAGGAGGTGAAGCCGGAGACAAAAAAACCAAAAGGAATCATATAAGAAGGTACCAGCCAATGAGCAATCGCTGACACGCGCGTGCAGAGCATGTGGACAGTGCATACAGCCAATCACGTTACTGTATAGCGCGTGCTGTAACCAATCATATTGTTGCGAGGCGCATGGACAGGGCAGCTTATGGTATAAAGCTAGCTCGGTGGGACAACAGCTTCTATTGCTTCCAAGCAATCATGGACCACAGGCTCTGAAACAGATCCACTGAGGAAAGAAGCTGGATTGACAATGTTAGTAGTGACAATATTCACATCATCTTGTTTGAACAACACCGCCTGGTATTTCAGGAATCCCGAGGGGGATAACTGATGATTACCTTTTTGTTCCAGTACAGTTGTGACTGTATGGGACACTAACACAGTCATTTTCTGTCCCATAGTGAACTTGCGAGCTTCCTGTATATTGAGTACAACAGCTGCCACAGCTCAAAGATATCCAGGCCAGCCTTTGCTCACTTTATCTAATTGCTTAGAGAAGTAGGCCACTGCTCGCTTATAGGGTCCTAATTGCTGTGCCAGGACACCCAGAGCAATGCCATGTGAGAATCACCAAAATGGTTTGGTGACATCTGGGAGGCCCAGGGCTGGAGCCTTCATCAGTTCCATTTTAGTTGTGAAAAAGCCCTCCTGGCTTCTCCTGTCCAATTCAACTCGGAGGTGTTTTCTTTTAACAGTCCGTACACAGGCTTTACTATAAGTCCATAATTATAAATCCAAAGTCTGCACCAACCTGTCATTTCAAGAAACGTTCGGAGCTCTTTTACTGTTGCAGGTTCTGGTGTCCGGCAAATAGCTTCTTTTCTCTCTGTCCCCAGCTCTCGCTGTCCTCCAGAGATCTCGAATCCCAGATAAGTCACTTGGTGCTGCATCAGTTTGACTTTCTGTTGGGAAACTCGATACTCGGTTAATATCAGAAAATTAGTAAACTTACAGTCCATTGCACACAATCTTCTTTGGGTTTTGTGGCTATAAGGAGATAACAAAGTCCCATCTCCTGGAAGAGCTTCCTAGGCTTCAAGTTCTTATCCTTGGGGTAACACTGTCCAGGTTAATTGGGCTTTTCTCCCGGTATTGGGATTTTCTCACTCAAAAACAAAAGCTTCTGACTAAAGACAGAAAGGCATCTTTCAAATCCAACACAGTAAACTATTTCTGATTGTCTCATAATTTGGTTAACAATGTGTAAGAGTTAGATACTATTGGGTGTAATTTCATTTATTACTCTCAAATCCTGCACTAACTTTATAGCTTTTACCATCTTGTTTCTTTACTCACATTCCATAAGCAGTCCAAACTGCAGGAAGTAATTATTGATTTTTATTTATTTTTTTTTTCCTATCCTCTAATTTCAGAGGATATTGTTTGATTCTGACTGGTCCAGCTCCAGGTTTCAAATTAATTTTCACTGGTTCTGCATTCTTTGATTTACCAGAAACTCTTGAAGCCCATACCCCTGGAAATACTTGATCCAATATTTCCTGAGGTATTTGGCTTTGCTTGTCAGTTTGAATCATTGCCAAATTTAAAATATCAATTATCTTAAATTTCACTTAATTTGAATATTATTATTGCTTTCAATTGTTTGAATAGATCTCATCTTAGTTTTGGAGACCCAGGCAAATATAAGAACTTAGGAATTCCAATTTTTTTTCTCAATTTCTATTTGATTGGCTGTAAAAAGAAAAAGAAAGCTTTCTCTTGTTGACCAGTAGCTTCCACTACAGTTACAAAATCTTTATCTAGAGGTAACAATTCCTGATACAAAACTGAATGAGATGCTCCAGTAGCAATTTTGATCGTGGGGAGGCAATCAAAACCGTGGCAGATGGTTTCCCTTCACCCTTTTTCACCCTTCCCTCTTCAGCCCCCCCCCTTCTCACTAGGATTTGGGGAGGACAGGAAAAGAGAAAAGTAAAGGAAAAGAGAATTGGGAAACTTGGAAACGTTTACTAAGACTAGGAAAACGAACACAGAGAAAAATAACACAGAAACAAATATTGTAAAACCAGTCCTGAAGTCCAGCAGGATCCCACAGTTGAACCGGAAACAGCACGAGACCTCAGCTTGCAGGAACAGCAGAATGAAGGAAAGCAGTCCGATGAAAAAGAACTGATGCCCCGAGCAGCCAATGCAAAAAAGAGAGCAAGCCAGGCCACGTGCTGTGCTTTTATATGCAGGAAATCGTGAATGGGATGGAAGACCCCTATTGGTCAGTTCGTGGCCACATGACTCGGGCCAGTTCCTTCCATTGCTCCCCTCCACCCCCCCTCCACCCCCCCCCCCCAGCCCAAAACGGGGCGGGGGGGGGGTCACAACACCAGGACATTCCACCCCTTATTACATACCACTCACGGCGAATACAATCTAACTAATACAATCTATTAATACTATCTAATTACTTACAACTATATACATATATACCCCCAGGTGTAGCTTATTATTCTCTTAGTCCTTGGACCATCCCTTGGAAAAAAAAAAATCCATCTAAGTTCACTGGTCACAACAGACGTAAATACATCAACTTTGAAGAAGCTGTCAGATGCCAGTCGAAAAACTGTCTCTGGTTCCATCTGAAAGACACTGATTAGACACTGTTAACATGGAAATTAACATCATGCAATTCAGTCTTGACTATTTTCACCCAAAATCAAATCCCATTGTGGTACACACTGGACCTCTCCATCTCTAAGCATCGCCCACCAGGTGCTGCCCGGTCCCTGGGCAAAGACAATCCCACGAATGGGCTTGCCTTTGCCTGAGGCAGGAGTGACCCAAACTGCTTTTCCTAACATATTTTTCATGTGTACCACCGGGACTTTATCTCCTTCTACTGTATGCAGAATTTCTGATTGGGCAGGCCCGGCTCGATTGGTTGATCCCCTAGTGTTGACTAACCAAGTGGCTCTCACTAGGTGTGAATCCCAGTTTTTAAAGGTTCCACCACCCAGTGCCCTTAGTGTAGTTTTAAGCAAACCATTGTGCCTTTCAATTTTCCCAGATGCTTGTGCATGATATGGAATATGATATATCCAGTCAATGCCATGTTCTTTAGCCCAGCTATCTATGAGACCGTTTTTAAAATGAGTGCCATTATCTGATTCAATTCTTTCTGGTGTACCATGTCACCAGAGAACTCGCTCTTCAAGGCCCATGATCGTATTGCGGGCGGTAGCATGGGATACAGCATAAGTCTCTAACCATCCGGTGGTTGCTTCCACCATTGTGAGCACATACCGCTTCCCCTGACGAGTTTGTGGAAGCGTTATGTAATCAATTTGCCAAGCCTCTCCATACTTATACTTTAATCACCCCCCCCCATACCATACAGGCTTTAACCTTTTGGCTTGTTTGATTTCCGCGCAAGTCCCACACTCATGAATAACCTGTGAAATGGTGTCCATAGTCAAATCAACCCCTCAATCGCGAGCCCATTTATAGGTCGCATCCCTACCTTGATGCCCTGAGGCATCATGGGCCCACTTTGCTAAGAAAAGTTCACCTTTATGTTGCCAGTCCAAATCTACTTCAGCAACATGAATCTTAGCAGCTCGGTCTGCTTGCTGGTTGTTACGATGTTCCTCGGTGGCTCAACTTTTAGGGACATGAGCATCTACATGGCGAACTCTCACAGGCAGCTTTTCTAGGCGAGCAGCAATGTCTTGCCACAGTGTGGCAGCCCAAATGGCTTTGCCCCTGCGTTGCCAGCTGTTTTTCTTCCATTGCTGCAGCCACCCCCACAAGGCGTTTGCCACCATCTGTGAATCAGTATAGAGGTACAGTACTGGCCACCTTTCTCTTTCAGCTATGTCCAGTGCCAGCTGGATGGCTTTCACTTCGGCAAACTGACTGGATTCACCTTGCCCTTCGGTGGCTTCAGTGACTTGTCGTGTGGGACTCCACACAGCAGCTTTCCACCTTCGATGTTTACCTATAAGGCGGCAGGATCCATCCGTGAACAGGGCGTATCGCTTTTCGGTCTCTGAAAGGGTATTGTATAGGGGTGCTTCTTCAAGCACGCATTACTACTTCTTCCTCAGGGGACATCCCAAAGTCTTTACCTTCTGGCCAGTCGGTGATTACTTCCAAAATCCCTGGGCGATTGGGACTCCCAATTTGAGCACGTTGCGTGATCAACGCAATCCATTTACTCCACGTAGCATCAGTTGCGTGATGCGTGGAGGGGACCTTTCCTTTAAACATCCAGCCTAGCACCGGCAGTCGAGGTGCCAGGAGGAGCTGTGCTTCAGTACCAATCACTTCTGAAGCAGCGCGGACTCCCTCATAAGCTGCAAGTATTTCCTTTTCAGTTGGAGTCTAGTCGGCCTCAGACCCTTTGTATCCTCGACTCCAAAAACCTAAGGGTCGACCTCGGGTTTCTCCTGGTGCCTTTTGCCAAAGGCTCCAGGTAGGGCCGTTATCTCCGGCTGCGGTGTAAAGCACATTCTTAACATCTGGTCCAGTCCGCACTGGTCCAAGGGCCACTGCACGAGTTATCTCACGCTTAATCTACTCAAAAGCTTGTAGTTGTTCAGGGCCCCACTCAAATTGGTTCTTTTTACGAGTCACCCGATAGAGAGGGCTCACAATCCGGCTGTAGTCAGGGATATGCATCCTCCGGAAACCTACAACCCCCAAGAAAGTCTGTGTCTCCTTCTTATTAGCAGGTGGAGACGTGGCTGAAATCTTATTGATCACCTCCATCAGGATCTGCCGCCGACCATCTTGCCATTTTATGCCTAAAAACTGGATCTCTTGAGCAGGGCCCTTGACCTTACTACGTTTTATGGCAAAACCAGCATCCAACAGAATATGAATTATTCTCTCACCCTTTTCAAAGACACCTCTCTCGGTGTCGCCCCATACGACAATGTCGTCGATATACTGCAAACGTTCTGGAGCTTTATGTTCTTCCAGCGTGGCTTGGATCAGTCCATGGCAGATGGTAGGACTGTGTTTCCACCCCTGGGGCAAGCGATTCCACGTGTACTGGATGCCCCTCCAGGTGAAAGCAAACTGCGGCCTACATTCTGCTGCTAAAGGTACAGAGAAGAACGCATTAGCAATATCAATGGTAGCGTACCACTTAGCTGCCTCCGACTCCAGTTCAAATTGCAGCTCCAGCATATCTGGCACAGCAGCACTCAACGGTGGTGTAACTTCATTCAGGCCACGGTAGTCTACAGTTAGCCTCCACTCGTCACTAGACTTACGCACTGGCCAAATTGGGCTATTGAAAGGTGGGCGAGTCTTACTGATCACACCCTGGCTTTCCAGTTGACGAATCAATTTCTGAATAGGAATCAAAGAGTCCCGATTGGTGCGATACTGTCGACGATGCACCGTTGTGGTAGCAACTGGCATCTGCTGATCATCAACCATTAGCAGTCCTACAACAGAAGGGTCATCTGAAAGACCAGGCAAATCAGACAGCTGTTCAATTCTCTCAGTGTCCACAGATGCTATCCCAAATGCCCACCTATACCCTTTTGGGTCCTTAAAATACCCTCTCTTAAGGTAGTCTCTGCCAAGGATGCACGGAGCATCTGGGCCAGTCACAATGGGATGCTTTTGCCAATTTTTTCCAGTTAGGCTCATTTCAGCCTCTACTACAGTCAGCTCTTGGGATCCCCCAGTCACTCCAAAAATACTGATGGGTTGTGTCCCCTTACAGTCTGAAGGAATTATTGTGCACTGAGCACCAGTGTCCACCAAAGCCTTGTACTCCTAGGGGTGTGTTGTACCAGGCCATCTTATCTGTACAGTCCAGTAAACTCTGTTATCCCTTTCCTCCGCCTGGCTGGAGGCAGGGCACCTCTAATCTCGGTCTTCCACAGTCACTCGGTGTGAATTAGAGGTTCCTTCACGAGCATCAGAATCTCTTTTGTAAACCGGGGCAGCCCTTTTCCTAGAAGCCTTCCCTGTTAACTCATGCACTCGTTCTTGAAGTTCCCCAGTAGGTTTATTGTGCCACTTACTCATATCTTCTCCCTGCTCACGTAGGAAGGACCACAGTAAACCTCTGATGGTGGCCTGCCTGTGTTCTCTCTCTGGAGATTGGAAACGCTTTCTCTCTCTCTCTGGATATTGGAAATGCTTTCTCCTAATAGCTGAAACATTGGTTCGTACAAATCGTGAGTCGTGTGTCTTCCCTGAGTGCTTTCATTTCTCTCAACAGCTTTTCAAAACAGTCAACAGTTGTTTCACTCAGTTTCTCCCCCCTAGAGACATAAGCCCCTAGGGGATCAGAAAGGTTTTCCTCAAATTCCCGGAGCCGCTCAGTCATGTCATTAACACTTTGTCTACCACCAGTTGACACAAACATTCCTGCCAATATCTTAGCATATGTAGGTGGTGCCACATAGACCGTGTACATTCAACTCTATCTGGATTCACCCCCTCCTGGCTATCTGGCCCAAAATAGATAATTTCTCACACAGCTAACTCTCTCAGGAAATGGATACCTCGCTCCATAGTATTCCATTTCCTTGATGTGCATTGACAGTCATCCTTGTTACGAAATCTTGTTTTCATGGCTGTCAAGAGTCGGGTCCAGAGGGCCGTGGAGTTGGGCTCACTGGCAATTGCCCTATCAAGGGTGGAATCCCTTGATAGAGATCCCAACTGTTTGGCTTCTCCGCCCTCCAGTTCTATTGTGTCAGCCCCATTATTCCAGCATCGGAGCATCCAGGTTAACATATTCTCACCATTTTTACGAGTATAGTCTTTTCGCAACTCTCTCAGCTCACTTGGAGAAAAAGACCGGGTAACGGTCACTTCCTCCCCTGATGATGCCCCTTGGGATGAATGTGGCCCCTTGCCATCATCTGCAGCCCGATTAGTCTTCCTAGTCACTTTCTTACAACCGGCTACTGATGCCGATATGGGCTTAACATTATCGCTGGGCTTGTTTTTGCTACAACGGGAACAATGCCCCGTATTTGAGGAGGAAGCTTGAGCCTGAGTAGCCATGGTGTTTGTGACTGGGGAAGTGGCGGCCGCAACGGCAGCCCCTTTTCCAGCCTCACCAGACACCGTGCAACTCTCATTGATCAAAAGATACACAAGCCTTCAATTTAACCTAATCTCTCCTAACAAATATATGAATACGAATATATTTGTCAGGACAGAGATCAGTATTATAGTTCTTTCAAAACTCCATGAATATTCAAAGTGGTCAAAAACATTGGTAATCAGCTCAAATGAGAAGGGAGAAGTATGCTGAGTCATACTTTCCCAAGATTCACTAGCCCATTTAGCAAACACATAACTGGAATTTAGCTCTCCTGGCGGTCTCTCAATGTACAGCAGAAAGGAACAGAAACTCATTATTGGTTGCACTACCATAAGGTAAACCACTGCCAAACCACAGAGTACCGTTATAAGCATGGTCCAGTTCTTCGTTGTTATATAATGTAAAACTCTATTGACAAGAAACATCCAGAGAAAATAAGGAATACTTGTGCACAATGTATCAAATAACTTACAGAAAATATACCACAGCTTTTTTCAAATCAAAGTAATTCACCTCTACGTTAATACCACTATACAATATTCTAAACACCCAGACCTGCGAGTCTTATAATCCTATGAGTTGGCACTGTGCCGGGAAAATTGAAAGGTACTTCTGATTTTTTTTTCCCGTGCCACCCCACGCTGAGCCTGCCGCGTGGCCACGTGGAGCCGAGCCGCGCTCAAACAAAGACACGGCAGACAGCGACACCTAGTGGCCGCGCTGCGCAACGCTGAGCCCGCCAGTGGCCGCCGAGGCAAAGGCTGATCGCGGCGGAGAAACGGCAGGGCGCAGGAGCACGCGGGTCCGACCCTGCCCTTAGAAGTGCCAAAATACTAAAAATTTCTCAAGTCCCGAATTTGCCCGCATTCTCCACCAATTATCTGTCATGGTTTGATCGTGGGGAGACAATCAAAACCGTGGCAGATGGTTCCCCTTCACCCGTTTTCCCCCTTCCCCCTTCAGGCCCCCCCCCTCCTTCCCCCTCCTTCTCACTAGGATTTGGGGAGAAAAGAAAAAAGTAAAGGAAAAGAGAATTGGGAAACTTGGAAACGTTTACTAAGACTAGGAAAACGAACACAGAGAAAAATAACACAGAAACAAATATTGTAAAACCAGTCCTGAAGTCCAGCAGGATCCCACAGTTGAACCGGAAACAGCACGAGACCTCAGCTTGCAGGAACAGCAGAATGAAGGAAAGCAGTCCGATGAAAAAGAACTGATGCGCCGAGCAGCCAATGCAAAAAAGAGAGCAAGCCAGGCCACGTGCTGTGCTTTTATATGCAGGAAATCGTGAATGGGATGGAAGACCCCTATTGGCTTCAGCCCAAAACGGGAGGGGGGGAGGTGGTCACAACACCAGGACACAATTAAAAATTCAATTTATTTTCCCTGTTTTTCTCTTCTCTCTCCGAAGCTTCATCACCTGCCACCTTGGAAGGTGAAGGCACGTAATCTTCAGTTCTACCCCCTTCCTCCCATGGGTGCACATAATCACAGAATCACACAGAATCACAGAATCGACTGGGTTGGAAAAGACCTCAGAGATCATCGAGTCCAACCCTTGGTCCAACTCTAGTCCGTTTACTAGATCATGGCACTAAGTGCCATGTCCAATCTCAGTTTAAAAACCTCTAGGGACGGCGAGTCCACTACCTCCCTGGGCAGGCCATTCCAATGCCTGATCACTCTCTCTGTAAAGAATTTCTTTCTAATATCCAGCCTAAATTTCCCCTGGCAGAGTTTAAGCCCATGCCCCCTTGTCCTATTGCTAACTGCCTGGCAGAAGAGACCAATCCCCACCTGGCTATAACTTCCCTTCAGGTAGTTATAGAGAGTGATGAGGTCACCTCTAAGCCTCCTCTTCTCTAGACTAAACAACCCCAGCTCCCTCAGCCTCTCACCATAGGTCTTATGTTCAAGTCCCTTCACCAGTCGTGTTGCTCTTCTCTGGACCCGCTCCAGCACTTCAATGTCTTTCCTGAACTGAGGGGCCCAGAACTGAACACAATACTCCAGGTGTGGCCTCACCAATGCAGAGTACAGGGGAAGGATCACTTCCCTTGTCCTGCTGACCACGCTGTTTTTGATACAGGACAGGATACCGTTGGCCTTCTTGGCCACCTGGGCACACTGTTGGCTCATATTGAGCTTCCTGTCAATTAGCACCCCCAGGTCCCTTTCTGTCTGACTGCTCTCCAGCCACTCTGTGCCCAGCCTGTAGCGCTGCAGGGGGTTGTTGTGACCAAAGTGCAGCACCCGGCACTTGGCTTTATTGAACTTCATCCCATTGGAATCAGCCCATTTTTCCAGTCTATCCAGATCCCTCTGCAGAGCCCTCCTGCCTTCCAGCAGGTCGACACTCCCCCCCAACTTGGTGTCATCAGCAAATTTGCTGATGATGGTCTCAATCCCCTCATCTAAATCATCAATAAAGATGTTAAACAGGACTGGACCCAACACTGACCCCTGGGGAACACCACTAGTGACTGGCCGCCAGCTGGATGCAGCCCCATTCACCAGCACTCTCTGGGCCCGGCCCTCCAGCCAGTTCTTAACCCAGCGTAGAGTACACTTGTCCAAGCCATGGGCTACCAGCTTTTGCAAGAGTATATTATGGGAGACAGTGTCAAAGGCCTTGCTGAAGTCCAGATAGACCACATCCACGGCTTTCCCCTCATCCACCAGGTGAGTCACCTGATCATAAAAGGAGATCAGGTTGGTCAGACAGGACCTGCCCCTCCTAAACCCATGCTGGCTGGGTCTGATCGCTTGTCCATCCTGAAGGTGCTGTGTGATTCCATTCAGGATGATCTGCTCCATAACCCTGCCAGGCACCGAGGTCAGGCTGACAGGTCTGTAGTTGCCAGGGTCAGCTCTGCAGCCCTTTTTGTGGACTGGGGTAACATTGGCCAATTTCCAATCATATGGGACCTCCCCAGTGAGCCAGGACTGTTGGAAGATGATGGAGAGCGGCTTGGCAAGTTCTTCTGCTAGCTCCCTCATCACCCTAGGATGGATCCCGTCTGGTCCCATAGACTTGTGAGGATCCAGATGGCTCAGTAAATCACCAACTATTTCCTCCTGGAATACAAGGGGCCTATTTGGCTTTCTATCTCTGCCAACCACCTCCAGAGATGAGTTGTCCTGAGGGCCACCTGTCTTACTGGTAAAAACTGAGGCAAAGTAGGTATTAAGTACCTCAGCTTTCTCCTCATCTTTGTTAACTATATTTCCTTCAGAGTCCAACAGAGAATGGAGGTTTTCCTTGCCCCTCCTTTTGTTATTAACATATTTGAAGAAGGACTTTTTATTATCCCTGACAGAATTGGCCAAGTTAACTTCAAATTGCACTTTTGTTTCCCTGATCTTTTTTCTGCATGATCTAGCTATTTCCATAAATTCTTCATAAGTAGCCAGCCCTTTTTTCCACAGTCGGTAAAGTCTCTTTTTATTTCTGATTTCATTCAAAATCTCCCTGTTTAGCCAAGCCGGTTGTCTTCCCCGCCGGCTAGCCTTTCGGCACACTGGTATAGCCTGTTCCTGTGCACTCAAAACCACCTGCTTGAAGCATGTCCAACCCTCCTGGGCCCCCTTGTTTTTAAGCATTGTTTCCCAGGGTATGCTCTGAACTAGACTTCTGAATAGGCAAAAATCTGCCCTCCGGAAGTCCAGCGTAGAGGTTTTGTTAATGGTTCTCCCTGCATCTCTGAGTATTGAAAATTCTATTATTTCATGGTCGCTATGCCCCAGGCGGCCTCCAACCACTACATCTCCCACCAGCCCTTCTCTGTTTGTAAACAGTAGGTCTAGCGGGGTCTTGCCCCTGGTGGGCTCATTTACCAGCTGATGAAGGAAATTGTCCTCTATACACTCTAGGAACTTCCTAGGCTGCCTCTTCTGTGCAGTATTGAGCTCCCAGCAGATATCCGGCAGGTTAAAGTCACCCACAAGAACAAGGGCCGTCGATTTTGAGACATCTGCCAGCTGCTTGTAGAATAATTCATCTCCTTCATCGTCCTGGTTGGGTGGTCTGTAACAGACACCCACGAGGATGTCAGCCTTGTTGGACTTCCCCCTGATTCTGGTCCACAGGCACTCAACCTTGTCACTGCTGACCTCAAGTTTAACAGAGTCGAGTGACTCTCTAACATATAAAGCCACCCCTCCACCTCTCCTACCCTGCCTATCTTTTCTGAAGAGCTTGTAGCCACATATAGCAGCACTCCAGTCATATGAGTCATCCCACCATGTTTCTGTGATGGCAACTATGTCATAGCTTTCCTGCTGCACGATGGCTTCCAGCTCCTCTTGTTTATTGCCCATACTGCGTGCATTAGTGTACATGCACTTCAAGTGGGCTGCTGATTTCCCTCTTAATTTGGGCTTTCCATCCGTAGGCTGATTTTTGGAGAGCCCAGTTTCAATCCCTTCCCCCTTCAAACCTAGTTTAAAGCCCTCCTGATCAGCCCTGCCAGCTTATGGGCTATAGTCCTCTTGCTCTCCCTAGAAGGATGAAGCCCATCTGATTTGAGGAGACTGGGTACCACGGAGCTTGGCCCATGGTCAAAAAACCCAAAATTTTGACGGTGACACCAATCCTTAAGCCACCTGTTGATGAGATGGGCTTTTCTGCTCCTCTCTTTATTTAGTTCCTCATCCATCCCAGCTAGCACAGGAACTGAGGCAAATATCACTTGTGGTCCCGTCCCATGAACTGACTGACCCAGTGCTTTAAAGTCCTTTTTAATTATCTTGATACTTCTTCTGTTGATGTCCTCGCTGCCAGCTTGAAAATTTCTTCTATCTCATCTTCCCCTCTCATCAGGGGAATTTTCTGTCTTATTCTGCATGCTGAACAACGTCATTTCAGCTTCCCCTGTACTTTGTTCCACTCCTTTTCCAATGTTAAAACTAAAGGATCCGGTGGTGCCAAATTAATACCACATGCTTTCTGCCACTCTGAGTGATTTTGCAAAGTGAAAAATATATCAGCATACATAACTTGACTCCATTTTCCTTCTTCAAGAATAACATTAAAGTACCATAACTCAAAGTTTCATTAAGAGGCCACTTTTCTTCCTCATCTAATTTATACAATGGCCACTGATTATAATATTTCATCAAGGTTTCTCTATTCACATTATCACCAGGTGGTTCCTCAGTTTCTTTCCTGTGAGCTAAAACACACTCTAACAAGCTCTTTTCAGAATTCCACGACTATGCTGTCCTCCCATTATGCTTAATACAGAACAACACAGCTCATCTTATAAAAAATACAAACTAGGAGTATTAATACATATATCAATACTCCACAGACAATACTAAAAGCTATCCACAACATACAATCCTCACAATTTGTACTCCAAGTTTATTCCACTCTCTCCAAAACTTAAAATTAACACAAAACAATTCAGGCACACAGCTCAAATCTATATAAAACTCAGCAACACGATTAGGACACTTTACAACATAGATGGGTTCACAACACTCACACTCCTTACAAGTTAAAGCCACAGCAGCTTCTACAGTATTTTTAGGCATTAAAGTGCATAACTATGAACAAAACTACAATATGCTTTACAGCTATATACAGATCTGGCTTTACACCACAACAGCTTCAGCAGGGGAAGTTTTTACACCATAACAATCACCATGGCAGAGTAAGTTTTCCACACAAACCACTCTGCAGCAACTTGTGGTGACCCCATTGCCACTATTGTATACCTTTAAGGTGCTAGCAACCTGGTATACACTATCCCGCATACGACTTCTGGATAGTCACCTGACCGGTCCCACTTTATCTTTTTTTTTGAAAAGAATGCCTTCTTACCAGAGGTCCTTGTCTGTCCCCGCAGCAATCTGATTGAGGCGAGGAGTCTCCCCAGAGAAATCTCCAGGGAGCGCCAAGAGAGTCCTTGACTCAACGGGTCTTGCAGCCGGGCAAAGTGGGACCTTCTGGCTGGCTCACCAACTGAAACGAAGAAATAAACTTAACAGCAGAGTCAATTATACTGTTAAGTGGCATTCTTTATTTTAACAGCACTGGGGATCATCCTCCATAAGTGCTCCAGCAACTGGATGCTCTTGCGTTGATTATATTCACATAATTATTACATATGCATTACAATTTTTGAAAATTTTGACATACAATACATCCATACTAAGAAATAATTGATGACGTTAGTTATAATTGTTTAGTTTCTTACTTACAATACATCTATTAATTATTAGTTAAATATTAACTAAGTACTCTGCTACTCAACAATATATCACTTAATCTTTTGTCTCCCTCTTGTCATGCAGAAGGATCTAAAACTTGGAAAATATCCCCTCATTTTGCAGGTGGTCAGAAAGCATCTGTCATGTCAATTGGTTAATGATGGGCACGTCTCTTTTAACTTAATCACAGTATACATGAATTGGGCAGCTTCTCTTAAGAGTTTTCTTCTGGCACATTCTGTACAGAACCACCAGTGAGAGGACAGTGAGGGTGATGATTATCAAGGTGATGACAAGTGGCATAAACAGAGTTAGTCAAATTTACCACATAGATATCATTTTTCATTGATACCTGTACATCAGCAGCAGCTGCCAGCATATAAGGGTGTGAAGTACAAATCATAACTGTGTCATTATGCCAGTGAGTGAGATTTAATGTGTATTGATTTTGACTTTTCTTATAATTTCCATGAGCCACATGCCTCATAAAAAAAAGGCAAGGCTAATCACCAGGTTTTCAAATTAAGTGGCCTAAGGTGATCGTTTACTTGTACCTGCAAAACCGGTCCTGACAATCTACCTTCTGACCACTTTAATGCCTCATTGCTTAATTGTGAAAAATTAAGAGGCTTAGATTAATTTAAAATCAAATGTCCTCTGGGTCCCCAGTCCCAGTAATGTAAATCTGTACCATCCTAATATGCTGGTGCCTCTAGTTTACTAGGGGCCCAGTACAAATCTAAAATATCTCCTGTGGTTACTTTAGATACCCTGCATGTTGGAATGGCAGCAGGCGGTTTCAGAGCAGAATTGTGACTTACATCTTGGTGTTCAAGACCTGGAATGGAAATAAAAGCTAAATTGCCTTGAAATACCCCTCCATCTTCTCATTGTTGATAAAATAAGTGAAACTTCTCTGACATCATTAAACAATTGTTAATTGCTTTGTTAAAAACACATACAGGAGGGCTCTCAATAAAATACTGTTGTGTTTGATTAAATTTAATGCAATCTTTGTTTTCCAGCAAGTGACCTGCTGGTGGTATCCGTGCACCATCTACCCGGTGCGTGTCATTGTTGGAGAGAAGGACTTCAGGATCCCACCATGTCTAAAAAGAGGTGGATCCACGATGTAACCCCAATATACATGCTCTCCCTCTACAGTTGGAAACATGACAAAACTGATCATCACATCACAAAACCTTACTGCACTGTTGCAGGAGATAATAGCCAAATAGGCTAAGAAGGTGTTAATTGGAGTGGGGGGCCTGCTGGTGCCATCATAGTACTTGGGTTTTGTTGTAACTTCTTCAGCTGCCCCTAGGTAATGTCACTGGCCTCTTCCTTCGGTCTCTTCCATTTCTTCATTGCCCTCTGCTGCAGGGACAGATGCTGCATCTCTAGCATTAGGTTCTGCACCGTGTTTCTTAAACTCATAGTAAGGCTTAACATATTTTGCAGGAAGCCACTTCAGTCCTGTTGAAAGAAGAACACACGCATATGCCTTTCCCCAGGTGATTAACTCCACAGGCCCTTGCCTTTGACTGTTGTGCAGGGGATCCCAATACAAAAAACATTTGGTCTCTGAGACAGTGAATCTGAAACATGGAAGTGTTTTTCCACTGCTGCAGTAGAGGAAGGGAGGCATAGTACGATTCAAAAAATTTAAAGTATATGTTGCATTGTTTAATTGTTCCTGAGGCATCATATTCCCCATTTTTGTTTAATAACATTCGTTTCAGTGTGGAATGTGCCCATTCAATAATAGCCTGTCCAGTGGGAGAATGTGGGATACCTGTGACATGCGACACACGCCATTGCTGTAGAAAATACTGCGTGGATCTGGCAGTGTAGCCAGGACTGTTGTCTGTTGTGGCGCACCCAGCATAGCAAAACGGTGGGTCCAGTGCTACTGAACATCCTTGATTTTCTCACTAGTATGAGCAGATGCACAAAGCATACCTGAAAAAGTATCTATAGAAATGCGTACATATTTCAAATGACCAAAATATGAGACTTCTGTAACATCAGTCTGCTAAATGACATTAGCTGTGAGCCTGTGAGGGTTAACTCCAAGGGAGGGTAAATTTGTAATAAGGCCTTGACATTCCGGGCAAGAGCGAACTTTTGCTTGTTTGAGTGGGAGATCAAACATCTTTTTTAATGCAGCAGCATTTTGATGGAAGAAAGCATGTGACACTCTGGCAGACTGGAAGAGGACTGTAGCTACAGTATGAGAGTCTGCAACTGCATTTCGTTCTTTTACGGGACCTGGTAAATTCATATGAGAGTGTATATGAGTAACAATCAGTGGGTGTCTGCGAAGCTGTGCTGCAGTTTGCAATGATACAAACATTTCAAAGAGCTGCTGTTGCGCAATTTCTTTAAGAAAGGCAGAGGGGATGTCCTGTAGGACCTTGACTACTTACTCAGAATCACAAATCAAATTTAGAGGTTCCTCCTTAAAAAGCTCTAAGGAATGTAAAGCTGCACCAAGTTCTACTAATTGGGTTGAGCCATCAATAATTTTAACAGAATGATGCCAATTGTTATCTTCACGCCAGACCACTACAGCTTTATGAAACTTCCCTGAACCATCAACAAAAACTGTGCGAGCATGTGGGATCGGACAAAATACAAGTATGGTCTGTGGTCTGATGCCAAAGACATGCAGATTCTGCAGCAATTTACATTTAGACGTGCCAAAAGCTATGCTGTTAAGAAAATCGGCTAGTGCAATTTGCAAGGACATAAACTACGAATAAAAGAAATCAAAAACAGATTTAATTAATGGTACATATATAACAAATGGGTCATGGCCCACTAAGACCTGAATCCGCTCTCTGCCTTTTTTGATCAGAGTAGCAATCAATTCTAGAAGCTGAGTAACAGTTTTATGGAAAGAATTGGGCAATAAAAATCCATTCCAAATATATCAATCTGTTTGCTTTCTCATCGTATTGTCCTACAATAGCCACAGGTTGCCTCTGTGCTGTAGCTATAAATAGACAAATCTGCAAGTGTAATCAAATGCAGTCTCCTTGTAACGTTGTCATAAACTTGTTCATCAAAGTCTCTAACCCCATCTTGGCTTTCATGTTTTTTGGATATTGTTTTCCTTTGCCGGATTGAAGTCCTTTTTCAGTTCTATCAGTGTAGTGTTGGCTTTACGAGATACTTCAGCTGCCAATACTAGTGGAAATACAGCATCCAAAATTTACTTGGAGATTTCTTGCTTGCAGCAAGCAGATCTCCACCTTCCAACCACCTTCTTGTGAGACATGCAACTAAACAGAATTCTCAGAAAACATTATTTTATTTGAGCTTACAATTTACTTAACAAATCTTGACCTAAGAGAAGTATAGGGCTTTTACGAAGAAGTCTCTTAAAACTAGTTACCACAGAATAAGGCTATAAAAAAATTTTTGGTTTAATTTCCTAGCTTCATTGGAACTGCAGATCTACTGGGGATGCCTTTAAATTTTACCCTCAGACTTCTTAATTCAGTATTACAGTTCTCCAGGAACAATATTGCTGTGGCGGGGAGGGAGAAAGCCCCCCTTTTGCCGCTTCAGCAGCGGGCAGCCAGGTTTTTCTATTCTTTCTTTTCTCTCTCTCTTTCTTTCTTCCCTCCCTCCCTCCCCCCCCCCCCTCTTCCTCCCTTCCTTTCCTCCCTTCCTCCCTTCTCTTCTTGCTGCAGTTTAGATACAGGCAAGGCCACACAGGTGGCGTAATCGCTGGTACCAAGTGGGAGCTGCCAGGCCCTAGCAGACATCTCAGCTGCAATGAGCTAAGTTTATCTTGCAGCTTGACACAGGCCTGAATTTTATGTTCAAGCTGTAGAGCACAGGCCTGGGATATTTTGCTTTTTTGTTTTTCCATTTCATGCCAGCCATAATACACTTTATATGCAATTCCAATTAGCTGAGCAATAGTTACGTTCCACAGCCCCATTTTTCTTTTGCAATTTCTTACAGATGTCAATAAACAGCATATTAAACATCCATCTATTATTTCCATTTTCCTAGATCCAAATCAGTTCATATTCTAGCAACTTTTTGATACACATCCATCATAGCATTTAGGTTTTTTTTTTTTTTCCATATCTTCAACTAGCACATAAATTCAATGCAAATCAGAGTTTAACAACTTAAATTCTTTTCTGGTCTCAAAATTATTAGATAACAATAAGAGCAAATTAACTTACAGTACTGTACTTTGTTCTATTTTCCCAAAGTTCTGCAGAACAACATTAATTGCAATACAGCACTATAACCCAGAATCCCACATTCAAACCACAACTGAATACAATATTGTTTCAAACTTTCTTTTATCGGAGGATTCCCCCACAAAGTTATTCTAATGTCTAAGGATGCATCCTAAAAGGGAGCAAGGTGGTACTTTAGTAGCGGAACCGATTCCCATTTTGTAATTATCTCCCCAAACAAAATTCTTTTGGTACCAAATATAAATATGCAAACTAAAATACTGAGCTCAGACATGCAAACCAAATATACAAATGGATCACAGTTACACTTATTCAAGACAATATCTCGATTATAGCATTGCACCTTTGAGCCGCTTGCTGCTCAGGAGGTAGAGATACCGCTGGGTCTCCCAGACAAAATAGGTCCTTGTTGTTTTTTAGTAAGCTGGACTGGGCAAGGCTTTTATTAGTGTCTCATCTGGGGTGCTACAACTGTTATCCCACAACAGGATTCTTTACCCTGTGTGCATGTCCTGGTTTTGTTAAAAACAAGACCAGTTTCTCTTTCAGTGAATTTTCCTTTCAGCTAAGTTCTTCTAGGTAACTGCACTTTTCTGAATTTGGCTGCATGTTTTTTCAGACACTGCTCGCTCCGGTGGTGATCTATTGGTGCCCAATGTGGGGCTCAAAAACACTAAAATTTGGTACTAAAAAGGGGTAAAATTTGGAGATATTGATGTTCTTACTGCTGTGACACAGATTCAATTTTCTTGGCACGGTGCCAAGGGTTGAGATACTCATAGGTCTGTGTGCTGATTCTTTACCCTGTATGCATGTCCTGGTTTTGTTAAAAACAAGACAAGTTTGTTTTAGTGAATTTTTCTTTTAACTAAGTTCTTAGTAACTGCACTTTTCTGAAGTTGGATACATGTTTCGGTATGCATAGCAATGGAATGCAAGGTCACTGATGAGGATGCACGTCCCGTGAGAGGGGCAAGGACGAGCGAACTGAACAGGTGACTAAAACTGACCAACTGAGTATTCCATCCCATTCACGTGATACTTCTTATAAAATGGGAGATCATGAGGGTCTCGGCCCTTTTTTTCCCATCTTCGACTATGGCCGGCATCTGGGAAGGACCCTGCGAGTCGTCCCTGCGAACTGAGGCCTAGTGACACACTGAATCCAGTTCCGGTTTGCTGCAGAGTCCAGCCCAGGACTTCCGGGTGTCTGCTCTGCTGCCGCCAGAGCAACACCAGCTCTGCCGCGTACAACGCTGCGCTACCCCGGGAAATTCAAGGTTGGTTTTGTATATTTTGTTTTATTTTCTCTATTTATTAGTAGCATTAATAAAGCATTTTTAACTTTTTCCAACTTGCAAGTCTCTCTCCCTGTTCCTCCTATTACCTTTCCTTAGTGGGGAGGGTGGGGAGTTAACAGAGAGCATCTGCCATGGTTTATTGTCGCCCTGCAGTAAATGGTGACAGTGCATACAAAAGAGCCCAATTTAGTACACAGCCTATCACAGAGTTGTGCAAGTCTGGATGCTGGAATAAAGCTAGCATGCTAGAAAGAAAAGTAACAGCTATCACACACAACATCTTACCACCACATTCATGCAGTAAAGAGCTAAATTACTCATGGTTTTTTGTATCATCACAAAACGTACATTTTGAGTCCATGAATTCTCATGATTTAACAGTCTGTGAACTTCCTGTACCATATAACAGGCAAAGACTTATAAAGCTTCAATACGTTTAAACAGATACCTACAAAGAAAACAGGCTAATAGTGAAAAGCATCTTGCAGACTGTTCTGCAAGGTTTCTGTGACTTGTTTGTTATCAGTTAATTCTCTCTCAGCTTGTTGAAGTTCAAACTGTTCCACCTGTAAATCTGTCTGCAATGATTTAATGATCTCTTGCAGAGATTTATTTTTGTCTTGCTCTTCTCACTTTAAAAACAACATTAATTGCAACAAAGTATTATACTTCAAGGTTCTATTCTGCAGCCACTTTTCCCAATCATCTAACTTATACAGCAGCCACCATTGATTGCAATATTTCACAAGATCCTAATTCTTCATATTTCCAAGTGCTTTCCTATGTTTTAAAACACCTCCCAATACTGTTTTCTTAGGAACATGACTGAAAACAGATGTTCCCAACCCCACCTCTTAAGTAAAAACCTTGAGAAGAGGGAGGGAGGAGGGGGAAGCATGGAGCAGCTTGCAGCGCAAGTGGGAGAAGTGGGAGGAGAAGACTTACAGCATGCTTACACAAACAACACGACAAAGAAACAACTGTAACAACAAGCAATAAAATAATTAACTCACATTCCTGACAAGCTGCTTGATTTTCAGAAAGGCAATACACAGAAGCATGTAATATGTGCTGTAAAACTCGCAGATACAGCTTATATACAGGGGAAGCAGCTTGTCCCATTAGTAACGCAATCCCGCAACTCACTCGTTCAACGAGGGTTGCTATCCCCGTTACACCCAGGGATTTGTGGCCACAAAAATTGACTCACCCGTTGGATTGCGTGGTCGCCGCCACAGACACTGCTCGATTAAGAGCCTCACAGGGGTCAGACACTCACACAGGGCACCATTTGCGGCGATGAGAATGACAGATAAAGAGATGCACAGACTCAGAGTTCTTGTCAGCAGCGAGAGCAGAGCCAGGCAGAGCTGAGCTTAGCTGAGCTGAGCTTTCTTTTTTAACAGTTCTCAATTTATAGGTTTACAAATATAGGTCTGGACCAAGAGGTTAGACAGGATGTTTTTTCAAAAAAATATTATTCCAAACACATCAGACTCATCTTGTGACTGTTTTCAGTCACGTTCCCAAGCATGTCTTGTGGGCAGTGTTCCGATCCACTCATTCACATGCTCAGGCCCAACATTCACACATCATACATACGGGGCGGTTTTCTGGCCTGAGATATCATTCTCACCGGCCTGGGCTATCGCTCCTTACGCTCATAAAAAACATACTTCTGTATAACCTGTCCAAGACCCTTTATGTTTGACTAAGTGCATGTCAGTATTTTTCATCCAGATGGTCATGTTAGTATTGATCTTCCTTTATCATCCAGGTGGCTGGAGCCGTACATCCTGCCGTTCCCACACTCAGCAATAAAACTTCAGCACCCAAGTGGAGCAGTGACCCCCTCCACTTGGCGCGTGCTTGCAGTTCAATGGCTTTCTGGTAAAAGCTCCGAACCTGCCATAGCAATTCCTATTGGACCTCAAAAAGTTTTAGCAGACTTTCTTACCAATACCAGGGCATAAATGTCAATTATTTCTAAAGAAACAGCTGTGGCAAATGAGATTGACAGGGTGGTGACAGAATTAGAAAACAGAGGCATTATGAAAAGAGCTCATTCACCAGTTTGGCCAATAAAAAACTGACTGGGCAGTGGCGTTTCATAGTAGATTATCATCAGTTAAACACTAACACCGCACCTCTACCTGCTGCAGTTCCAAAGATGGCTGAGAGGGTACACCACCACCTGCTGACCTTGCTCAGAAACCCACAGTTCACAAGTGGTACGCATATTTGGAAGACATTAATGAAATCATGCCAATCCCCGAGAGTAATATTAAAGTATATACAATCTGGGTGGCATCTACAATTGCCCAATGCCATCTACCAACTGAACAACAGATAGCTACCCCAAAATGAGTAGCCTTCTGTGCATCTGTTACTTCAGTTACCCCGAAGGTTCATATTAAGCCAGGAGAATACCCTACAGGGATTCTACACTGGGCAACCAGTACTGGTGAAAATGCCTCAGACTGGAACAGTACCAATGGTACTAATGACACCCAAAAATCCCTATGCATGGGAAGCTAAAGATTGTTCAGGGAAAATACACTGGATCAGCACCCAGTGGATCACACCATCTTTTTAAATAATCCTGCCGGTTGTATGCCCAACTAAGCATATATTTTCTTTTTGTATTCACAGGAATCCTGAAGGAACCACACGTGGACAGATGGATTAGCCAATATCAACGAGATGATAGACCAACAAATTGGATTTGTGGTGTTATTGTTTACCTTAACCATCCGTTTTCCCTTGACTGGCTGCCAAGGGAACCCAGGATAGCTATAGTCCCACACTCACATTGCCTATACCAGAAGTATGAGGCCACATTTCATCAATGGCAGTGGTAAATTAAACTTAGCCACTGTGGTCTTCCACCATGGTAGCACCTACCATGACTCCACTAAAAGAAAAGATGCTGACCCCACAATTATCTGAAATTGGACCGTATGCAGTAAAAAATACAGGTCAACAGCAGATGCTGGTCCCTCAAACAAGTAGAATTATCAATGCAAATTGACATCTTCATGATCAAACCTACTTACTCACCATTCCTGAATACATCATACACAGAATGGTCAGCATGGCTGCATGCATGAACTCTCACCTCTCTCAAACAACTAAAGAGAGATGTGACTGGTATCCTAGGAACAGGACTGAGAGTCTTAAACACTATAGATGCTGAGGTACTTGCAAAAAAACTAGTCACAGAGACTAGTGATCTAAATAAATTGAATCATCCACTACGGTCTTCTCTTTTAGCATTGGGGACCAACCAATGGCTTTTAACTGATACATTACCTCAGTGGGAAGAATTTGACAAAAAAGATTACCAGTTGATTGTAAATGCACTTGAGGTGGCCCAAAGTAATATTTCTTTGGCTCTTAGTTGTATCCAAGCTCAATTGTGAATACAATCAATGGCAGCAGCCATCATAAGGGATGATGAAGAAGGCACCTTACCCACCAAAATTCAGAAGGTAATTTGGGATAACGCAATTGAATTTGAGAAGAAATTCCAGTCCTGGTGGTATTGGGTCAATTTCACCTATGACCCCTTCAACAGTGCCATCACAGCATTCGTCCTAACCATATATAATACTTTGGTATATAATGATATACCAAATCAATGCATTAGGATTGAATCACAATGGAGCGGTACTCCATCCAACAGAGCATAGAGTATGGGCTCGACAGAAGGGAAATAAATGGCAAACCACTGATGTTGATGCATGCATTGTGTGAGAACAACAAGGATTCATCTGTGAAAGTAATACCATTAAAGCTCAGGACATTTGTCTTGACACAGGACAAAATGTTTGCCATTTTGAGATACATCCTCATGAAAATCCTGAAACCATACTTGTATATGTTGGGAAAGGATGTGCATGTATGAGAGATGTCCGTGATTTTATACTTGTGGACAATGTTACAGTAGCTACCAGTAATCATTCTAATCTTTGTGTTTGTAATTTCACTAAGATCATAGGATGCAATTTTAGTTACTCAGCTCCAGTTACAGCTCCTCAGCTGCTACAATCTAACTACACGATGATCAATGATCTTCTGCCTACCCCCATCAGAATGGATCTCACCCTGGTGAAGGGACTCTTACATCGACTGCAGCGACAAGTCAAAGAAAATGGACAAAAACTTTGGTTACCATCCATCATGATGCAGAAGAAATACACCGCATGCTGGAATGAGTGACAAAAGACAGAGAACACAAGTGGTGGGACGTTTTTTGGATGGTCACTGACTGCTACTGGAGTCTTTAACAAAATTCTGCATCATATTGTTCTCCTATTAGCACTCACGGTTTTGTATCTTGTTTTAATAGTAGCGTTATATGTTAGAATTTGGATTGTGATGAAACATCTAACCTATCTGATTTCTCCACAAGAGGAAAAAAGTTAAAAGTATCTGTATATTTCACACTTCTCATAGTTTTTCTTTTGATATTACCTGTAACTGTTTCCTGTCTTTCTAAATACTTGAGACTGACTGATAGGTGACAACATAGGATTTGCAGAAGACTTGTGCACCAGAATCTGAATCCTAGTAGCACTGAAAAAAGTATAATCTTTATGACTATGAAGAAAGCCTTAGAAGTACCTAATGAATTTAGCTAGTGAAATGAGTTCAACCTGTACCAGCACATAGCATGAAACAGACACAGCCTTTGTGAACTCTGATGCCTGAAGGAAACTATTTGTGTCAATATTATTCACTTTTGTTTTACTGATAATTTTAGAAGGAACATTCAGTTAATACGTTTTTATCTACAGTCAAAAATCCCATGCGTATCACATATGGTAGTTTTCTGATCCTCCCCTAAAAGATAGCAGGTCCCTTAGATTCCTTAAAAAAAGAGAATTGAAAATAAAATCAGAAAATAAAACCAGTTCCAGCTATCTCCAAAATGAACCCACCATTGACCAAAGCTGAGCCAATCAGCAATTCTGGAGGCAAATCTGTGATAACGTATTTAATGAAGGTCAAAAAAACACCGTGCAGTAATTGTGTGAGAGATGCATGAGAAAAGTGAGAGAAACATCTCTGCAGGCACAAAGGTCAGTGAAGGCAGAGGGCGAGGAGGTGCTCCGGGTACTAGAGAAGAGATTCCCTTGTAGCCCATGGTAAAGACCATGGTGACGCAGGCTGTCCCCCTGCAGCCCATTGTGACAGGTGCACTCGACCCCCTTCCCCAGCCAAACCAGCAGCAGTTAAGTACAGGCTTCAAAGGAGGTAAAGACCTGAGCTGTAGCTGGGCCAAGAACTCTTTTTAGGAAACCCACAAGGAAGCAGAAGGGCTCTGCTGGTTTGACTGAAAATGAGTTAATTTTCTTCATGCAGTTAGAAGCCTTACTTTTTCATAGCTAGCATGCTCATTATTTGGACTTAGTTTGAGAACAAGAGATAACACCCCAGCACAGAGCTAACGTTTTTAATTGCTCTGGTCTGAGAGCCAAGGACACTCTGAGCGCTCTGCCCACAGGTGTGAGGCATCGAGGAAGGGGGGCAGAGATGGGGCAGACCTTGACTGACATCCAGACTGATCAATAAGAGTATTCCATCCCATTAGCATCATGCTTCATATTTAAGGAGAGTTGGGATCTTCCGGTCTCTCGGGCGCTCTCTCACTCTCTCGTGCGCTCTCTTTCTTTCGTACCTTCTTCTTCGCTCTTTTTGTCAGAGCCGGAGGAGCTTGGTTTGGGACGTTTAGTTCGTCCTTCTGCCATTTTGCAGAGGCCTCTGAGCCTTTCTGCCTTTTTTCCTCTTTTCTCTCTTTGGGATTGGCTGTTTGGGACCAGGTGCTGCTTCCTGGGACTGGCTGCTCGGTGTGGATGGAGTTCATGAGGAATTGCCTTGAGTATCTTTTATTACTTTATCTTATTTCAATTATATGTATATATATTTACTAGTACTCTAGTAGTGTATTAGTGTTTTGTTATTTTATTAAACTCTGTTTATTAAACTGTGTTTCTCCCTTCTCTTTTGATTCTCTCCCCTGTTGGGGGGAGGGGGGGGGGAGTGAGCGGCTATCATTGTTGTATTGCTAGTTCGAGTTAAACCATGACAGGGACACACTGAACACTGATAAGTTGTGGATGCAAGGAGTCTTGTGCAAACTTTTCCCACTGTATGCAATTTGACTATGAGCCAACCACTTTATTCCATAAATGACAGCCTGAGTGAGACTACTTTGAGCTCTCTGCCTCCAGGTGTGAGGCAGCTAGGAAGGGAGGTGTAGATGGGGCAGAGCTTGACTGACATCCAGACTGATCAATAAGAATATTCCATACCATTAGCATCACGCTTCATATTTAAGGAGAGTTGGGATCTTCCACCGAGGAGTGGGACAGACAGGGACGAAGACCTGTTCAGGTTCTGCTCCGTTTTGGTGGAGTTCTGTTTGGGAGTTTCTTTAGTTTGGCCTTTTGCCATCCTGCCGTTTTGCAGAGGCCTCTGAGCCTTTCTGCCTTTTTCTCTCTTCTCTCTCTGGGATCGTCTGTTTGGGACCAGAGTGCTGCTTCCAGGGACTGGCTGCTTGGTGCGGACAGAGTTCATGAGGAGTTGCATTGAGTATCTTTTATTTTATATTCTATTTCCATTTTATATATGTAATTATTAGTACTAGTATATTAGTGTTATTTTGTTATTTTATTAAACTGCGTTTATCTCAGTCCATGAATTTCTCCCTTCCCTTTTGATTCTTTCCCCTATTTTGGGGTAGTGGTGGGAGAGTGAGCAAGAGCCAACATGGTTATATTGCTAGCTTGGTTTAAACCACAGCAAAGGCCAAAGCTCAACTAGAGTTGAAACTCACGAGTGTTGTGTCAGAAAACAGGAAAGGCTGTTTTAAGTATGTGAATAGCAAGAGGAGGTCTAAGGAAAACATTGGGCCATTAGTTGTTGAAGATGGTCACCTGACTACTAGGGATGAAGAAAAAGCAGAGGCATTCAATGCTTTTTTGTCTCAATCTTTAATAATACTGATGGACCTTGGGCTGCCCAGTCCTCTGAGGCAGGGGACCACAAGCGTGGATACGGTGACTTTCCATTTATGGACAATGAAATTGTAAGGGACCAGCTGTACCAGACGAACGTTCATAAGTCCATAGGGGCTGATGCGATTCACCCCAGAGTACTGAAGGAGTCAGCGGATGTTACAGCAGGGCCCCTCGTGATCATCTGACAAAGGTCTTGGGAGTCTGGGGAGGTCCCTGCTGACTGGAAGCTCACCAGTGTTATTCCAATTTACAAGAAGGACATGAGGGAACACCCAGGAAGATACAGACCTGTTAGTCTAGCCTCAGTACCTGGGAAAATTATGGAAAAGATCATACTGGGTGCTACTGAAAGACAGTTGTAGGACAATGCAATCATTAGGCACAGTCAACATGGGCTCACAAAGAGAAAGTCTTGTCTAACTAATTTGATATCCTTCAATAATAAGGTCACCCACCTAGTGGATGAAGGGAAGGTGGTGGATGTAGTTTTTCTGGATTTTAGGTTGACAGTTGGCAGTTGGTTGACAGCAGGCTCAATAGGAGTCAGCAGTGTGCCCTGGCAGCCAAGAGGGCAAACAGCATCCTGGGATGCATTAAACACAGTATAGACCGCCAATCAAAATAGGTGATTATCCCTCTGTATTTAGGTTAGCACCAATGTGGCCTCTCCTTGAGTATTGTCTGCAGTTCTGGGCCCCACAATTTAAGAAGAATGTCAAGGTACTTGAATGCATTGAGAGGAGGGCAACAAGGCTGGTGAAAGGGCTCAAAGGCATGTCCTATGAGGAGTAGCTAAAGACTCTGGGTTTGTCTAGTTTGGAGAAAAGGAGACTGAGGGGTGACCTCTTTGCTCTCTACAGCTTCCTGAGGAGGGGAAGTGAAGAGGGAGGTGCTGATCTCTTCTCCCTGGTATCCAGTGACAGGACGTATGGGAATGGTTCAAAGCTGTGTCAGGGGAAGTTCAGACTTGACATTAGGAAAAACTTCTTTACCAAGAGGTTGGTCAAACACTGGAACAGGCTTTCTAGAGAGGTGTTCAATGTCCCACGCCTGTCAGTGTTTAAAAGGTATTTGGGCAACACCCTCAATAATATGCTTTAACTTTTTGTCAGCCCTGAAGTGGTCAGGCAGTTGGATTAGATGATCATTGTAGGTCCCTTCCAACTGAACTATTCTATTCTATTCTATTCTATGCTATTCTATGCTATTCTATGCTATTCTATGCTATTCTATGCTATTCTATGCTATTTTTCTGTTCCTAATAACTAAAGAATATTAAACCTTGCTGGCTGTCCAGTCAAATGGAAGGAAATCTAAGGAAATCAAAACTCTCAACAGATAAATCAAATCCAAGCTGATGGCAACTAAAGAATGCTCATGGTGGAGGGACTTTCATAATCCGATGAGAGTTTTTTAAGGTTGAACAATGATGGGTGTCTACTCATAATGCAAATTAATTTGTCTGAAATCAGACTTTCTTTGTGGCCACTGAAAAAACAAAGAGGCAAGGTGGTGTCAAAATAGTAGATGTTAGGTGTTTGAGCATTGGGCATTAGCGTATAGTGAGAACAAGGTTTGAAGAGGGTGGTGAAATGCTTTGGAAACCCTCTGTGTCTTGAAGGAGCAGTGCCTCGGAACAGCAGAGTAGTGAGATTATTTTATCCATAGTTACTTACCTGTTTGGCATTTCAAGTCAGGCTGTGGGAAAGGTATGGGTCCTATATTTCCAAAATAAAAAAGGGTTCCACACTCTTGGGGACTCAAATAGCAGCCTGCCAGAAAATCAAAAACATAATGTGGAAAAATCTGCTGAATGAACTCCAAGGACATTCCTTCCAGCCCTTTCATCAGCCTTGTTGCCCTCTCCTGGATGCATTTAAGTACCTTAACATTCTTTTTAAATTGTGAGGCCTAGATCTGCACACAGTACTCAAGGTGAGACCACACCGATGCTAACCTAAATACAGAGGGATAGTGCACCTTTGGCTTACCCACTTGTGTTCTGTTCTCATCAATACTTGCTACCTGCATAGATTTTACAATGAATTTTTTAGAAAGAAAATTACATTAGGAGTTTAATCTCTGGGTAGTAAATATTTATTAGGCACTTAAATTATTGTTTTAAAACAGCATTTGTGATACAGAAGACATGTTTTTCTATCAACTGCTCGCTCAATATTTATTTTAAGGATATTAAAACATCTCAGGAATATTCAGTGCACAACCCCCTTTTTATGTTTGAGTGAATTAAATTGACTAGTACAAATTATGCTAAAAATTATATTTACTTAATTCATTCTCCACAAAGGGTAATTTGTTTTTGTCCTGGTTTTGTTAAAAACAAGTTTCTCTTTCAGTGAATTTTGCCTGTCAGCTAAAGCCTTCATATTAACTGCATTTTCCTGGAGAACCAGACACATGTTTTGGTAAACCTAGCAATGGAATGCAAACTTATTGATAAGCACAGATGGACATCTCGCGAGAGGGGCGACGAGAAACAAGTGACCAAGAAACTGACCAACTGTGTATAACATTCCATTCACGTGAATACTTCATATAAAAGTGGGAGATCACGAGGATCTCGGCCCTTTTTCCCTTTGCTTTTTCCCTTTGTTCCTTATGGCCGACATTAGGAGAGGACCTTGCTAGTCGTCCCTGCGAACTGAGGCCTAGTGAGAGACTGAATCCAGCTCCGGTTGGCTGCCGAGTCCAATCCAGGACTTTGGGTGCCGGCTCTGCAGTTGCTGAGACTTTCAAGATTGGTTTTGCATATTTTGTATTATTTTCTCTATTCTTATTAGTAGCATTAGTAAAACATCTTTAATTTTTTCCAACTCTCTTCTCTCTGTCCTTCTTTTCCTCCCAATCGCCTCTCCTTAGTGGGAAGGGGGGAGAGGGAGGGGCAAAAAGGGGGAAGTGGGGGGGGAGAGGGGGTTAACAATACATCTTCCAGGGTTTTATTGTCACCCCGCAATCTTAACTCTCGACAGTTTTGTATGTGCATGTGTTAATATATGCAATTGATGATGAAAACACAGCACACTATTGTTGCCCATGTTGCTGATTTGGACTAAATAGAGTTTATAAACCATTTCAGTTCCTTACTTGTTTCATTGCCAGATCTTTCTTTCAGTAGCTGTGTTTCTCAATAAAGCAGCATGTATGCATTTTCCCAAATTAAGAGCCTTGCTAAATAAACTCAAACAGCCCTTGCTTTCTTTCTTAGGAACATCATCATGCTTAAAAAACTATCATTAGTATTTTGCTTATTTGCATAAATAGGCAAATGCAACCGGGGAGAAGAAAAGTAGTTGAACGGAAGGTTAGACATATCTTCCCTTGTTGATTTGAAACATCTGCAAGGAAAACTACTTTGAGATCAACTACTAGTTAGTATTAAGTTGTAATTTAAAAGAAAAAAAATTATAAAGTTAACTAGGGCATCTAGCCATTCAACTATCTTGAAACTAATGGAAGTTATGTAGTTAAGTCCCTTTGCCATTTTGAAACCTCAAATACCATTGTCAATTCAAACACCTGAAAACGCTTGTACATTTGGCATGGTTAATGTTAGCAATTTGTTTTGCAAAACTGAACACGCTTATTACCCTAAGGCCTGCTTTTAGAAAACATGCCTCATACCATGCTAACAATCAATCATGTTCATAAGTGCCATGGGTATAAAGCATTTTATATTGCATTTGATGACCTGATCTTAATGGATTTGTGTTCTTTTAGATGTACTTAAGAAATGAGATTATTTTTTTTCCCCTGTCACCCACTGTTAGTTTTTTAAATCAGCAGATGCATTTATTAATGTTCATTCAGAAACCTTCATTAATTAGGAAGAGCAAAGCAAACCTTATGAAGAGAAGCTGCCAAATTAATGTACAATGTGATTAAGTTATAAAAGACATACCTATTGACATGGATACCAATTGACATGAGATAAATGCTTTCTGATGACCTGCAAAACGAGGGGACATTTTTAATGTTTTAGACCCTTCTGCATGACAAGAGGGAGACAGAAGTTTAAGTGATACATTGTTTAGAAGCAGAGTGCTCAGTTTGTATTTAACTAATAATTAATAGGTGTATTGTAAGTAAGAAACTAAATACTTATAACTAACATAATCAATTATTTTTTAGTATAGATGTATCATATGTCAAAACTTTCAAAAATTGTAATGCATATGTGTTGCGGTTGAGACAGACAAACGACATAGACCAAGTTCTTCCAGGATGAAAGTAGTAGATGCCATTTATTGCCACAAGTGTGTTTTTATACAGTTCTACCAATTCATGTGTCTCTTCACTATTGGTTACAAGTTACAGCAGTAACATCTCATTGGCTATTTTTGCTGTCATCAATGTTACTCTTTTACTCCCTTCTCTCTCACAGGCACATCCTTAACATCTCCAGATACTCCTTTACTCCCATCTTTCACACGGGTAGGCCTTAATATCTTCAAGGCTAATTTCTGTTCCCATGCCCTCCCATGACCACTCACCAGCCGTGTTCCTCAGGACTCAATTCTAGGGCCAGAGGTTGTAGCATGGAAGGTGTTGGTCTCTTCTTCCAAGTAGCAAGTGATAGGATAAGAGGAAATGGCCTCGAGTTGTTCCAGGGGAGGTTTAGTTTGGGTATTAGGAAAAAAATCTTCATGAAAAGGGTTGTCAGGCATTGGAACAGGCTGCCCAGGGAAGTGGTGGAGTCACCATCCCTGGAGGTGTTTAAAAGGCATTTAGACAAGGTTCTTAGGGCCATGGTTTAGTGCTAGAGTTAGGTTATGATTGGACTCGATGATCCTGAGGGTCATTAGTAGTAGCGGATGATGATATATAGGGTTCGCCAGTCTCGGCAGCCTCTCAGTGACATCATGAATGCGAGTTCCTGGTAGGCAGCAAACTTCTCACACTGTTATCTGTCACATTCAGCAATTTCTCATGTCATGTTATTTTTCCATGTCCTGTTGAGTTAGCTGAACCTCAGGCTAGGGCTGAATCACCTGCCTGCATACCTTAATATTGCTCACTTTATGTACAGAGTTTCTGCTCACCCTGAACAGAGAAGATGGAACGAAAGCCTCCCAGAAACAACTGCTAAAGCCCAGATATTTCAGAAGAATGTCATCAAATTAAAATGGGAATAAAGAAGTGATTGATCAGGCCCAGCATTCTCAGAACATTGTGTCGCTGCTAGTGCATTCTGTTATTTCACTAGCCTAAGTTTTCTGGATAATAAAGGTCAAATTTTCTTATAGTAGTTGTTTACTTTATAGGTCTGCATTGGCTCAAAAACTTACGGGGTTTGTACTGAATTTGAAAGTAGCAAATTTGTTCCAGGAACACACTGCTCCATCTACCGTACTGGACAAGACCTAGGTCCTATCAGGAAACCATAGAGTTGTGTCTAGTAGCAGTTGACACCATACTTGGGGAACAAAAAGTGAGACATCCTAACCAGAAAATCAGAAGTGGTTTAAGTCAAATCCTTTCTATCCTCGCTTTTCACTTTTCTCAATTTACATTTTTATTACTTGTTTTAATACTGAAAACATTATTACAAAATTTGCTGAGCTTGGATGACCAGGATTGCTTCAACATTTTCAATAAATTCTGTCTGTTTCTTTGTCAGTACTGCTCTCCTTAACCAACATCCTAGTCACTTGGAATGTCAGACATTAATACATTCCTACATGCGTGTCTTTCAGTCTTACCATGCATTGCTCTGTATAGACAGTCTCTCCTCTCCTCTGTTAGGTAATAGACTGCCTTAGCTGACTGAATTATTTGGTATACTGCTTCTTATACAACTTGTTTAGAAATTGCTTATATACAATTTGTTAGCATAAGTAAGTCTGCTTAGACTGCAAGCTGTGAACGTTTGAACTTTCAGCCTCGTTAAGCAAAAAAGGCCTCAGAAGATAAGGAGATAAGTAAAGGAAGGGATAAGAGCATCTAAAAGAAGACAAAACAGCAGAATGTTTCGGTTATTTCCAAGAACTTATTTTTCTTCCCAACTGCAGGTGCAAAATGACAACTGAAGGACAGGACTGTGATTGACATCTAGTCTGGTTGGAAAAACAACTACCCGCAGAGATAAGAAACGGCCTGCCTGATGAAAATGAAGGGACCCAATGAAGAACGGGGAGATCCCAGAGTCTAATTTTACAATTGGCCTGAATTGATGCACGAGGGGCAGGAAGCTAGATTGTAAGCATATGATTGCATGAGGATATCTTTATTCAAGGTCCCTCTTCAGGAGGCACCCAGCTCGAGCTGCCCTATGCTAGATCTTGCAAATAAATAATTTACTTAAGAAGAATTTCTGGAATCCATGCCTGAGTCTCCACATCGGGAAACCTAGGGAAAATAAACTTCCTTAACACCTCCCTTCTCATCTTCTGGTCATACGCAAGTCCCTCAGCCTTTACCAGGCTTCCTAGTCAATGATGAAAGAAGCAACAAGGAAGTTAGTGAAATAATGCACACTTCACAGTATGTTTGGGATTGGAAGGGACCTCAAAAGATCATCTAGTCCAATCCCCCTGCTGGAGCAGGAACGCATAGGTGAGGTCACACAGGAACATGTCCAGGCGGGTTTTGAATGTCTCCAGAGAAGGAGACTCCACAACCTCCCTGGGCAGCCTGTTCCAGTGCTCTGTCACCCTTACTGAGAAGAAGTTTTTTCTCAAATTTAAGTGGAACCTCTTGTGTTCCAGCTTGATCCCATTACCCCTTGTCCTATCATTGTTTGCCACCGAGAAGAGCCTGGCTCCATCCTCATGGCACTCACCCTTTATATATCTATAAACATTAATGAGGTCCCCCCTTAGTCTCCTCTTCTCCAAACTAAAGAGACCCAGCTCCCTCAGCCTTTCTTCATAAGGGAGGTGCTCCACTCCCTTAATCATCTTCGTTGCCCTACGCTGGACCCTCTCCAGCAGTTCCCTGTCCTTCTTGAACCGAGGGGCCCAGAACGGGACACAATATTCCAGATGTGGTCTCACCAGGGCGGAGTAGAGGGGAAGGAGGACCTCTCTCGATCTACTAACCACCCCCCTTCTAATACACCCCAGGATGCCATTGGCCTTCCTGGCCACACGGGCACAGTGCTGGCTCATGGTCATCCTGTTGTCCACCAGGACCCCCAGGTCCCTTTCCTCTACACTGCTCTCTAATATGTAATTTCCCAACCTATACTGGAACCTGGGGTTGTTCCTGCCCAGATGCAGGACTCTACACTTTCCCTTGTTAAATTTCATTAGGTTATTCCCCGCCCAACTCTCCAGCCTGTCCAGGTCCCGCTGGATGGCAGCACAGCCTTCTGGTGTGTCAGCCACACCTCCCAGCTTAGTGTCATCAGCAAACTTGCTGATAGTACACTCTATTCCCTCGTCTAAATTGTTAATGAATATATTGAATAATATTGGCCGCAGTACTGACCCCTGAGGCACTCCACTAGATACTGGCCTCCAACTAGACTCCGCACCATTGACTACCACTCTCTGGCTTCTCTCCTTAAGCCAGTTTGCAACCCACCTCACTACTCTATTGTCTAGACCACACCTCCTCAACTTAGCTGTGAGGATGCTGTGGGAGACTGTGTCAAAGGCTTTACTGAAGTCAAGGTAGACCACATCCACTGCTCTGCCATCATCCCTCCACCTTGTTGCATTCTCATAAAAGGTATGAGTTTGGTCAAGCATGACTTACCCTTGGTGAAGCCATGCTGACTGCCCCTAATAACCCTCTTATCCTTGATATGCCTTGAGATGGCACCAAGGATAAGCTGTTGCATTACCTTCCCAGGGACAGAGGTGAGGTTGACCGGTCTATAATTACCCGGGTCCTCCTTCTTGCCCTTTTTGAAGACTGGAGAGACATTTGCTTTCCTCCAATCCTCGGGCACCTCTCCGGTTTCCCAAGACTTGGCAAAGATGATGGAGAGCGGTCCAGCAATGACTTCAGCCAGCTCCCTCAGCACCCGCGGATGCATCCCGTCTGGACCCATGGATTTATGGATGTCCAGACTATTTTTAATTGCTCCCTAACCCAGTCCTCATCAACTAAAGCAAACTCCTCCATTGACCTGGCTTCATCCGGGGTCTCAGGGGTACAGGGCTCCCCAGGACAGCCTCCGGCAGAGTAGACAGAGACAAAGAAGGCATTCAGTAATTCTGCCTTCTCTGTATCTTCTGCCACCAGGGCACCCACCCCATTCATCAGTGGGCCTACATTGCCTCTGGTATTAGTTTTATCTGCTATGTATTTGAAAAAGTTCTTTTTGCTGTCCTTGACCCCTCTCGCTAGCTGTAATTCTAAGGAGGCCTTGACTATCCTAGCTGCCTTCCTACATCCTCTAACAGCAGCCTTATATTCTTCCCAAGTGGCCAGCCCCTGCTTGAACAACCTGTAAACTCTCCTCTTCTGCTTGAGCATACCCAACAGATCCCTATTCAACCACGCAGGCCTCCTGGCTCCCTTCCTTGACTTCCTACGTGTGGGGATGCTCTGATCCTGAGCGTGGAAGAAGCAATCTCTGAATGCAATCCAGCTATCTTGGGCCCCTTTTCCTTTAAGCAGCCTTGCCCATGGGATTTCCCCCAGCAATTGCTTGAAAAGGCCAAAGTTAGCCCTGCTCAAGTCCAGGGTTGCAATTCTACTTGCTATTCTGTTCCTGCCACACAAGATGCTGAACTCCACCATCTCGTGGTCACTGCAACCCAGGCAGCCCTCAACCTTTACTGCTTCAACCAGACCCTCCTTGTTAGTGAGGATGAGATCCAGCAGTGCACCTCTCCTAGTTGGCTCCTCCACCATCTGCATGAGGAAGTTATCATCAATGCACTGGAGGAACCTCCTGGACTGTGGCTGGCTGGCTGAATGGTCCTTCCAGCAAACATCAGGGAAGATAAAATCCCCCACAACAACCAGGGCCTGTGACTGTGAGGCCACTCTCAGCTGCCCATAGAAAGCCTCATCAACTTCCTCAGCCTGATCTGGTGGCCTGTAACAGACGCCCACAACAGCGTCACCCCTGCCAGCCTGCCCCTTGATCCTGATCCATACACTCTCAACTCGCTCCTCATCCACTCCTGGGCAGAATTTAGTACATTGTAGTTGCTCTCACATAGAGAGCAACTCCACCACCACGCCTGGCTGGCCTGTCTCTCCTGAAAAGGACATAGCCATCCATGACCACATTCTAGTCATGTGAAATGTCCCACCATGTTTCCGTAATTGCCACCAGATCATAATCTCCCGACCGAACATAGGATTCTAACTCCTCCTGCTTATTCCCCATGCTGCGCGCATTGGTGTACAGGCATTTCAGGGAGCGAGCAGAGCACACCAATTTCTCCCTAGGGGCACAGGAGGCCACCCAGTCCTCATCAGTTTTAGAATGCTGCCCCACTGGGACAAGCCCAGCTACAACCCCATCCCCCTTCGAGCCTAGTTTAAAGCTCTCCAAATGAGCCCAGCTAATTCCTGCCCCAGCATCCTTTTGCCCCTGCGAGATAAACCTTTCCCACGTGACACTGTCCAGACTGGTGACTTATAAAACCAACCATTATCAAAAAATCCAAAGCCCTGCCTGTAGCACCAGTCTTGGAGCCAACCATTAAGAGACTGAGTTTTCCTATTCCATCCCACATCGTCCCTTGAAGACGGAAGGAGTGAAGAGAAGATCACTTGAGCCCCTGAGTCTTTCACCATCCTTCCCAAGACCTTGAAGTCGTTCTTCATTCCCCTCAGACTACGGGAAGCAGCTTCCTCCCCATCTGTCTGGAAGACCAGCAGCGGGTAGTAGTCTGTCGGGTGCACCAGTTTGGGGAGCTCTCTAGCAATATCCTTGATCCGGGCTCCAGGTAGACTACAAACTTCCCTAAGATGAGGGTCAACCCTGCATATTGGGCCCTCTGTTCCTTTCAGAAGGGAATTTCCTATTACAAGCACCCTTCTCTCTTTCTTATCAGAGGCAGTCTTAAGTTGTGAAGTCAACCGCCTCTTCCTATGTGATCTTGTAGGCAGGCTTGGCACCACCTCCTCACCTACCTCTTCTTCAAGATCCAGGGCCTCAAACCTATTACGGAGGGGCACCTGGGGAGACAAAGCAGGCAGGGAGGGGGGCTGCCCGTGACGCCGAACCAGAATACACTTCCAACCCTCCTTGTCTTTTAGGTCCCCTACCTCTGCCCGACAGCAACAAGGGCAGGGCCATCTCAGGACTTCCATCTCTGTCCGAGAGGGCAGGAGGTCCATCTCCTTTTGGGGGGTACCTCCCTGGGACCTTTCCGACTGGCACGTCAGGGTGTTACTCCACCAGTCGATCTCCCTTTCGCACTCCCTGATGGTCCTCAGCGTCCTAACCTCCTCCTTAAGTTTCACAACCATGTCGAACAGATCTTGCACCTGCTCACACCCCACACAGGTGGAGAGCTGGCCTCCATCCCCCAGCAGCAGCAGGCTCTGGCACTCCCTGCAGCCGGAGACCTGAACAGCCACCGTTCGGGACAGAACTTCCTCAGTCTGCGTTGCCACAGTCTGTTTGAGACAAGCTCTCCTCCTGGAGGCGATCATGGTCGTCAGCACTCTGGGATGCTGGCAATAAGTTAGAGGGGCTGACAAGCGACAAGTGCTCTCTGCACCCTGCTACACAAGCTACCACACCTGCTGCTGCGGCACAGTGTGGGTGGTACTCACTCACCCGCTACACAAGCTGGTTGCTCCTCCCTTCACCTGGTGGGCAGCAACTAATCCCAAAGGATTTTTCAAGGCAAGCGGAGGGGGTGTGGTCGCCGTCACCGTGGGAACGCCCCCCGCCACGTCAGCCGCTCTCTCGCAATGGCTGCCGGGTCTGCAGGGATTGGGGCTCGATGGGAATCACGCTGTCCCTGTACGTTTCCCTCTGAGCTTCCTGATCTCGGCTGAACCTCGTGGTCGGCTGAACCCCGCCGGCTCCGGCTCTCGCTGGGCTGGCTCCGATCAGCTTATTGCAAACTGATGTCCTCCTGAGCAATTTCAGTGCTATTTCTGTACTCTTTCTTATATACTGTATCTCTGATACATCAGTGTTTTGCACCAGGAGGTGCTGGTCTGTTATGATTGTTATAAATAAGAGCCAATAAATCGATTCTGCGTCAATCAATCGATTTTATTTAGCAAGCGGTAATTAGGCAAAACAGCGCTGGGTGACCGGGGGAAGCTCAGTTCCACCAACAGGCACACCAAATCAACCTTTCGTATGTGCTTATATACGTTATGCGTTCGTTTACGTGCTGGGAATTTCCGCCTCTGGAACTTTTGTTATCTGTTGCAACATCCGAGCGCTTTGTTATCTGTAACACCATCTGGGAGTCCTATTATCTGTGGCACCATCCGGGAGTCCTGTTATCTATGACACCATCCGGTAGTCCTGTTATTTATGGCACCACCTGGTAGTCCTGTTATTTATGGCATTGTCTTTAACTACTACTACAAGGTTCTACAAAACATAATCAAACTCGCACAAGCACAGTTACTGCTTACAATAATATGCATAATACAATTGAATCCTACTCGATTTGTTCAACATTAAAAATTTTGACCATCACTTATTACAATTCCCCCCTTTTTTTTTTTTTTTACTCATTTATTTGTTGATCAAATCGAGTTACCGCTTTTCGGGCTAGTAAGGTCATTTCAGCTTCTTCATCAGTTCCATGTTTCTGTAGCAGCATAAGGTGTACCCGCTCTACACGGTTTTTAACTAGTCCAATAAATCGATTTAGGATACATCACATCTTCTTGATGATATAATATCCTTGGAATGATAGTAACTGACATGCAATACTCTCGGGAACTGTTAAACACTTTTAAAGACACACATGGAGTAAGTCCCGTCCTGGAACATATCCATTTTGTTCTATTCGGGGGAATAATATATCCTGTGGTTTTATTAAGGCTTGGTATGATATTCCCACAAAGTGGTCTCTTGGAATTTGGTACTTTACCTGTACAAGTCCCTATTCCAGTTACATGTTGCATAGTTATCCCTCTTTTCTGCTTTTCCCAGGGACATTGAATAGGCATAGACTCCTTGTTTATGGTATACCGACGATTATCCCGTATAGCTTCATAAAAGGGTGGATTAACATTATAACACAACCAGCAACCCATGGTTAAGTTGGGTTGAGTATAGTTTAGAGTTTGATAAGCAGCCAGAATAATTCCCCATAGAGGATTCAAAGATTCCGGGGCTTCAATATTCAGAGATTTCAAGGCTTCAGTGACAGTTTCCTCTATTACTATTATATTCTCCTTCTCTACTGTCTTTGTCTCCCTACCTAGAGGGGTAGGTTTAACTTCTTCTTTCTTTATGAGAAACATGCTTCCTCTATCAGCACCCGGTCGATAATATCGCATTCCCCAGGTTTTTCTAACAAACCATCCACTATGTTCAGGGTTTGTTATGTTAAGGAATATATATTCATACTCGCCATCACTGTCCCGCTCGTTTCGGTTGCGAGGATAACCGAGTTTTAGTCGGCGGCCTTGGTTCGAAGGAGGAATGCATCCTACAGGTCCCCATCCAACCTTTAAGAACTTATCAGTATTTGCCGGAGGAATTGGCCAGCTTGAGGCAATCATTTCACACCCCCAGTAAGAGCAGTAATAGTGTCCTGGAGTATTACAATACGAGGGCCCTGTGCTGGGGCACATATAAAACCCCATTTTGTTAAGGCATGGCTCAATCTGAACTAATTGGCATAAGGTTACAGTAAAAGAAGGTGACCCTGATGTGGTCTGTTGTTGTATTATCGTTTGGTCCTCCCATCGATAGAGGGTCCATTTAAAAGGTTGGTGAGAACTCCCCTGCTTTATTGCTATTATTACCGGTAAGGTAAGGAGGATTAGGGAGAGCAACCCGGCCCCTGGCTGGCTGAAAATCAGCCAGTGGAGGTTCATTTTGTTGAGGGTTGTTCTGCTTAAGGAGCTGCTTTATTTTAGAAGTCTTCGGAGGCACTTGCCAATCCCCACAAGGATACCCCTCTGCCTTGCCCTGGGCCTACTCTGTTGCTTCAGAGTAGCCGGATAAGTTATCTTCTCGGCAGCAGTTGTAGTCTTCAGGGGACTGCCTCCTGAATTCTCTCCTTGTTCTGTCACAACCCACTTTCCAATATTGAACCCAATAGGGCTATTTTCAAATACAAGGGTTTGGCCACTGTCCCGAATCCTCACAGGGTTTGGAACACTTCCTGTATCTTTTCTTACCAAAACGCTTCTTACACTTCCTCTTGGTTATTTCCCAAATGTCTGGACTTATCAGTGATTATTAATATCCTAATGGTATCTAAGGTTTTTTTTCCCAACACTCATTACACCATCGTTCAACATAAGGAAACTTTTTTTCACTGCTGTATCCCGCACCCGTGACACACACGACATACCCACGGATTGCATTGCTTACATACAGGACATGCAATGTGCGACTTATGTAATTCCTTACAATTGTCCATAAAAAGCCTAGTATCCAGGGCTATGCGTCACGTGTCTGTTTCCTCTTGAAGGTCAGCTTCAACTCATACAGTTTCCCAGTGACTTCCCAGTCTGTGTGCAGTATAGGACCTTTTACTCGACTAGCGTGTGTCCATCCTCTTTCCACGGTGCAGACTGTGATATCTGTGGTGAGTAAAACAAGGAAAGGTCCCTCCCAGGACGGGTTAGCGATGATTCCCTCCATGTTTTTATGAGTACTTGATTTCCTGGTTTGATACGATGTATTGCTATATCTAAAGGTGGTCTCTAGACCACCAGACCTCGCTTTAACAGTTCTTACGAAGCCACACAAACACAAAAGGGCCCGCGGGACTTCACCACACAACGCAGGAAGAAAAAAAAAAAAACAAAGAACATATGTGGCAGGGACAACACCTCCCCCCCCACTCTGCTCGGTCCCCTGGACAGGAGAAACGGCACAGGAGCCACAAAGTGACCTTAGACAGGTGCCACTGTTCACTGATCAACCAACTGCAAGTCTGGTTCGTGCTGCCAGAGATGCACTTTGCAGACCTACAAAACCCAAGAATTTGCCCCAAATATTTCTGCATAGCACAGCATCAAACACATCTTAGTATCTTATTCAGTCTGGAATTCACACCTCAATCTATTGCGATTATGGAAGCTACTGAAAAGTCAATGAAAGGGGTTCTATGAGAGTTGGTCCCCACACTGAACACTAAAACACATGTAAAATAAAAGGGGGCAAACTTCCAAGTCACGATTAGGGACGGTGATAGGTTTGACTTTTTTTCAGATTCACCTCCCATTAAAGCAAGAGAAAAGTGCAACTTTGCAGCATGTTTGTTCACGTCAAGTTTTGACTCAAGAACACATTTTGCAGTAACAAAATATGGTCTATAAAGTTGCAAAGTGCACAAGCTGAAGGCACAGAGTACAAGCACATAGGAAAACAGATTTCAAAATACAATGTAACAAAAAAGAAATCTGGTATTTAAAACTCCCTGACAGAAGATACATTTATATGGGACCAACTCTTAAAGGTGACAATTTTTAAACTAATGAACAAATATTGCACAATAACAAAGTTTTATTCTTATTAAGTAAAAGCTCCCGAAAATACCTTGAAGTTTAAAAACTAATACACTGACGTGTTAACTAGTTTTAAGAATGTCCTTAATATTAAGAAAAGAGTGCAAAAAGGATTCTTCCATTCTAACACTTTTTGGAAACTGCTGATTCCAGCTGCCCATTTCTTTTATTACCAGCAATGCAGCTTTCTTAGCTTCCTCATCTGCTAAATTATTCCCTCTTATTTGCGCGGAGGTTCCCTTCCGATGGCCCTTTACATAAACTACCGCAATTTGTTTGGGCCCTCTTAATGCCTCCAAAGTTTGCGTTATTAAGGTCTCATGTATTAATCCTTTACCCTGAGAATTCATCAGTCCCCTCTCTTCCCAAATTTTTCCGAACGTGTGAACCACCCCATATGCATATTTAGAATCTGTAAATATTGTTCCTCTCTTATCTTTTAACAACTGTAATACCCTCAATACTGCGAACAGCTCACAAGCCTGCGCTGACCATCCTGAGTTAAGGGGACCTGACTCCTTAGTTGTCCAGCTGTTTCCATCTATTATAGCGTATCCTGACTTCCTTTTCCCATCCACTACCCGTGATGATCCACATAAAAACTCCTCTTCTTCTTCTAAATCCTCTCTTACCTTGGTATAGTTTTACTTTCAATTCCCGATCTTTTATTTCTAAACTAATTCCCAATTTGACCATTAAATCCCTTCCTAATAGGTTATATTCAGCTTCAGGCACTAATAAAAGGGACCCTATCCCTATTCGGGATGGGGATTCTATTTCTACCCCTTTAATTACTAGTACAGAAAAGGGGTCTCCTTTTGCTCCTATTACTTCTATTTTCTCCGAAGATGGAGCACATCCCCGGGGCACAGTTTGGACAATAGATCTTTCTGCCCCCGAATCTACCAGGAATTCCATTTCCTGGCACTGGGGACCTAACTTTAATTTTATCAAGGGCTCTGTTGTTTTAGGAGTCCCCAGCAGATAGAGCCCCTGACACCCCTACTCAGCATAATACATTTTCTCATCCTGTATACGTTTCCTACAGCTCCTTCGCATATGTCCCTTCCTCTGACAGTAAAAATATTCGATTTCCTTCAAATCCTTCAGTCCGACTTGACTTCCCTGAGGTGGCCCATTCCCACCTATGCGTGGTGGCCCTCCCTTCTGTGGAGCCATCCTCTGTACCTCTCGAACTGCCGCTACTAAAATTTTAGCTTGCCTCTTCTGAGTCTCTTCCTCCCTTCTCACATAAACCTTCTGTGCTTCCCTTAGCAACTCATCCAACCCTTTCTCTTGCCAATTTTCCAATTTTTCTAACTTTTTTTTTTTTTTTTTTTTTTTTTAATATCCGGCCATGACTTCGCCACAAACTGTGTTTTTAAAAGAGCTTGCCTGACCGGTGTCATAGGGTCTATACCGTAATAAAGCTGCAAGCTCTTTCTTAGTCTTTCTAGCCATTCTGTGGGAGTCTCATCTTTCTTTTGTTGTTCTTTAAAGGCTTTATTTATGTTCTGCCCCTGAGGGACAGATTCCTTAATCCCTTGGACGATTATAGTGCGGAGATCTCCCATATGGCCCCTGTGTTCCGGGTTTTGATTATCCCAGTTAGGGCGCTGCTGGGGCCACTTAATGTCAGCACCCGGCCCTTGTTGGTGCCGTTGGTAAAGATTTAGGGCCTGACAAATCCAATTCTCATATGACCCAAAAATTGGCCAAAATAAATGATCTGGTCTAATCTGCTGGTTTCCCCAGCCATGCATGCAATAGTAAACCATCTTTTCCCTATTTTTGTTTCGCGTGCTAGACCTCTCCGTGGGTCCCTTCCCAGTGAACACAAGGCCCAATGAGGATTCTCGGGGAATATCTGGCAACCTCTCTGTGGGTCCCTTCCCCATGAGATCAGAAGGCTTGCCCTTCTTCTGTCCCATCTTCCGGAGTGTCTTCTTTTCACACACACACACGCACCCCTCGTTCGTGGCTCACGCCCTCGCGGGCTATGAGAACCGCACTACTAGAGAGTCCCGCCCTGCCTTATGGCAGGGTCCACACTCACTTCGCTTCCTCCCCAAGCCGGGGGGGGCGTCTCGTTCATGTACACTCCAGGATACCCACCCCAACCGAACGGAATCGCTTTCTATACTTACCCTCCCTGGGGTCTTCGTCCGGTTCTTCGTGCACAAAGGTTTAAGGGGTTCAATTCTTTTGCCTAATTACCTAAATTTAGGGTTCGGAGGTTAAGGTTTCAGGGCAATCCTCTGTCCACTCCAGGGCCGTCTGAAAACGGGACGGGGCGCCTCCCTGAAGTTTAAGAGTCCCTCCCAGAGATCCTTAATCCGAGTCACGGCACCAAAATTTGTTATAAATAAGAGCCAATAAATCGATTCTGCGTCAATCAATCGATTTTATTTAGCAAGCGGTAATTAGGCAAAACAGCGCTGGGTGACCGGGGGAAGCTCAGTTCCACCAACAGGCACACCAAATCAACCTTTCGTATGTGCTTATATACGTTATGCGTTCGTTTACGTGCTGGGAATTTCCGCCTCTGGAACTTTTGTTATCTGTTGCAACATCCGAGCGCTTTGTTATCTGTAACACCATCTGGGAGTCCTATTATCTGTGGCACCATCCGGGAGTCCTGTTATCTATGACACCATCCGGTAGTCCTGTTATTTATGGCACCACCTGGTAGTCCTGTTATTTATGGCATTGTCTTTAACTACTACTACAAGGTTCTACAAAACATAATCAAACTCGCACAAGCACAGTTACTGCTTACAATAATATGCATAATACAATTGAATCCTACTCGATTTGTTCAACATTAAAAATTTTGACCATCACTTATTACATGATCCCAGTAAAAAAGGCACTCAGACTCTGTAAAACGTAATTTAAAATTATATTTATTAGAATTAACACTATAAGGAGAGAACAGCACAGCCACTCTTACGGCCCTTTAGATGCTGGGAACCCTAAGTGGTGTAGCTAGCATTGAATGGGCCTCCAACCCACACACAGCATGCTGGACAGATCCCATCCATAGAAGAGGTTCTCCCCTTTCCATCATTCAAAGAATCACACAGAATCACAGAATATTAGGGATTGGAAGGGACATTGAAAGATCATCTAGTCCAATCCCCCCACCGGAGCAGGAACACCTAGATGAGGTTACATAGGAAGTCGTCCAGACGGGTTTTGAATGTCTCCAGAGAAGGAGACTCCACAACCTCCCTGGACAGACTGTTATTCAAGCTATTATAGGATTTTCTTGCAAGAAAACAAATGTATTCATCATTTCTACTGTCAAAACAGAAACTGTGTTCTCATGAGAACTTCTTGCTGCACTGTTAGATAAAGGCAAGGCCATGCAGGTGGCGTAATCACCAGTACCAAGTGGGAGCTGCCTGCAGGCTCCTCTGTTACAATGTGCTGGCTAAGTTTATCCTGCGGCCAAGGGATTTGTGCAGCACAGCACAGACCTGAAGGCTGTGCTGTATGTGTAGTATGGTGCGGCGCAGCACAGTACAGACCTGGGCCTATTCAGTTTAACTGTACTGTGTATCACTAACTCCTCAATATACAATGGTCTCCTGGTCAGGATCACTACGTTCCACCCCTTGATTCACATACAGTTTACTTTTCCCAAAGATAAATTACAGATTATATTAGTAAACCGTTCAGCTAAGAAAGTTTTGTTTTGATTTGAATGTATTATAACTGCTTTTGGTAAGAGCCCAATGTAATCTATTTGCCAGGTATGGCCAGAACCAAGGCCTTGTTGAATCTGCCCATAAAGCTGCTGAGGCAACTTTTAAGTTTACAGACTGCACACCGCTGTACTAGTTCCTGAATGGCTTCTCGGGTACATGGGATTCCCTGGCTTCAAGTCCATCTATGTCTGCCATTGACACCCAGGTTCCCAGATTTTTCATGGGCCCGTTTGTCAAGGGCTTCCTTATCAGGTGACAGAGCATCAAGGGACAGAGGATCAGGAAGTAGTGCTAGTAATTTGAGCCAAGTGATCAACTGTGGCATTGTGCTCCCTCTCTTCCCCAACACTCCAGGTGACACAAATATCACCATGTCAAATCCACAGGTATAAATTCATACACATCATTGTCCAGTTGTCTGTTTGCCACTTATTAACCCATGCAGTTAATCCCTTGTATGGTGCCCAAGAGTCAGTATATATGTATAGCTCAGGAGCTGGGGTTTCTCCTAATGTTTCTTATAGTTCAAATTATTTTTCTGACAGCATTTACTCAAGAAGATTTGTTTTCTTTATGAGAGATGACTGGTGTCCCAAATAAATGCTGGTATTGTAAGTAGTCACATGCACCCCAAAATCCTTCCCTACAGACAGATCTAAAAGTGCATAATTGGGAAATATACAAGCAGTTAGCTATGAAACAGAGGAATCTAGTCTGGAAACAGTAAGACACAATTTCTGAAAACAGAAAGCATCAGTATTGCTAATTAATAAACAGAAATGAAATTTGTATATAACATGAGCAGTTTGTGAATAGAAATCTAGTGTAATGATACAGATACAGAAGATACCAATGTTTCTATAGACTGAAAATTATGTGGCATATGCAAATACACGGCCATACATATATATATTTGTTATAATATAGTTAGGGCAATATCCTATTAGGAACCAATGGTAAAACTGGCCAGCGCCTAAGAAGGAAACATAAGCTGAAGTGAGTGATGCCTTTCTCACACACTACCTGACATAATTCGGGCCCTTGTTGTAAGAGCCAGATAACCCAAGCCATTTGCTATTTGTGTAGCATCGAACAGGACTCTGATCCATGCGCAGCATGCCATCCAGACACCATCCGCAGAAGAGAGTCCCCCCTTCAGTCATTCAAACTATTATAGGATTTTCTTGCAAGAAAACAACTCTAGCAATCATTTCTACTGTCTCAAACCTTATCTTTGCTGCCACCTAACCGCATTATTGCTTAATATATCAGATGGCTCAGCCATATGATCTGCCTATCCTGTAATTTGTCTGCTGAGAAATTAATCTCTGCTACCCTCATTCCAGTCCATAATGCATACTATGCCCCCCAATTAATTTATCTTTTATCAGTACATAATTTTCTCACTAGCATACCCAATCAGGACGTTATCACCTGCTAAATAACTAGCTCACTTTTCCTCTAACCTCCCCAATAAACTCCCCTTTTCACATCCTCTCACAGGCTACCAGTCAAATACTTTTTACATTCTTTCTTTTCCTTTATATTCTAGTCTCTAATTCTGCTTTGCATGTTACCTACAATCAATCCACAACAATGTGATCTTTCTAATCAGTAACCCCTGTGCAGCGACCTGATCTCCATTTCTTCACAACCCCAGCCCGGTAATGGATTTCCAGATATTGTTTTGTAGCAGGTTGATCCTCTTTCAGTCTCCATCTCTCTAGCAAAAGGTGTTTCCTATTCCAGAAAGCTGATTCTGTGCTTTCTACATAAGCTCCCACAAAATATTGATTCTATTTTCTCTAACCCATTAAAACTGACCCCATTTCAGAGCCCCTCCAGAACTTTTTTCTCCCCACTCCAGAAAAGAGACATTCTATTGTTAGCAGTAGCTTCAAGAGAAAGCGTGTGATCTGCAAAACAGAAGACACTGCAAAGGGATTATACTGGGACTCTGTTCCCTTTACTGTGGTGGTAGAGCAGAACTAGGGCAAAGCTGAAGACAGATTGATTTATCTCTTTTTAGTTATGACTATTAACCCACATTCCTACTGTATTCTTCTGCATTGATTATCTTTGAATGTTTCAGGGAAGCCAAGTAGGCTGGCACAGAAAGATTTGACCAGGTCACGTGCACTACATTACTTGAATTAGAGCTTGTAACACCATCACCGATGAAATAAATAACTTACGCTTTTTCTATGGATAAACAACATTTAATCCAATTCCTTAATTGTATTCCTTAAACATGTATTCATTAGAGCATAAGCAAAACAGTGCTGGGTGTGCGGGGGATTCACTCCAGAACAGATTTCCAGGAGGATTAAGCAGCTCTCATTTATTTCAGCTGCCTTTGCAAGTGTTTAACACTCATAAATCAAGTGTCACTGTGACACCTGGCATGCTGGGTCCTGACTCCGTGTGTGTCTGAAAGGGAAAGGTGGAAGCACAGAGTCGCTTCCTATATTATTAGTATAATTTGCAGGCCTAAGATTAAAGATGCTCCTGCTTGGCTCCGATAAGAACGATAATGGCTGCTTCTCTATGAGCGCACTAAACTATTCCCCCCTCCCAAGTCCATAATACAACTACAGAGCAGAAGGAAAAAAAATGCCAGCCAGAGAATGCTCAAAGGGCAGGGCGGGGCGGTGCTGGGAGTGACTTTGTGTAAAGCTGAATGCGGAAAGAGAGGTGATGATGCTGTCTGTCCTCCCCCCACTTCCTAGTGTTGTCTCTTTACGGCTGAGGACTCTCGCGAGATCACCGTTGGTACCGTGACCTCTGTACGAGAGCGGTAGTGGCTAGTAAACACTCTCTGAGGGTTGCTGACGGCTCCTGGTGGTGTTTGTTAGACCTGCTTGTAGCAATTCCCCTCAGGCTTTGCCTCGTGTTGTGCTGGCTTGGAGAGCTTCCGGTTCTGTTTGTGTGATTACGGGATACGCTTGGGGAGTAGATGAGGATTGGATCGGGTCTCCTTTATCTCTCCGTGCTCTTCTGAGTTAGGCCTGCGGGCGGGGAGGCTCTTGCCTGTTCGGTGGGATTCAAAAAACCTGCTTCCATTAAGCTGAACAAAGAAGTGAAGGAAACGCCTGTTGTTTTACGTTATCACGCACTCGGAGAACAAGACCTCCCTTTCACCGCAGGTGGCTGAGCTAGCAGAAGGCATACATCATGTGGATCCAAGTTCGTACTATAGACGGCACTGAGACCCATACTATTGATGATCTGAGCCGTCTCACCAAGATTGAATGTTTGCGGGAGAAGATCCAGAAGACGTTCTGTGTGAGCCCTGACCGCCAGCGCCTCTTCTACCGGGGCAAGCAGGTGAGGTGGAAACCTGGTGGGTAGGGATGGGGGGGAGCTTCTCTTTTATGTCATCTTCCCCTTCTTCTGTTTTGCTCTCTGTGACTGAATGCAAAACTCCTCGTCCCCTCCCATTCTGGGATCTCTGGCTTTTGTTTTCTCTCCTCTTGCTGAGCCTAGGAGGCGGTGAGGGGCAAGGAGGGAAAACAAGCTGCCTGACTCTGCGCTCAACTCTGTTTTCTTTCTATACTTTTCCTCCCCACCTCCTGCAAGAGTGAGTGGGTACTGATGAGGTCCCTTTGAGTTTTTCTTCTTTCTCACCCAAACCAAGGCAGACTCTTTCATCTTATCACATCTAAATGACAGAGCAGACAGTGGGGTGTGAGGGGGAGGAAATCCCTTGCTTTACTTTTTCAACCAGGCAAGAGAAAGCAGGCGTTTTCCCTGAGTTCCCATCCTCTCGGTGCCTTATCTGGGTATAAGGAAAGCATTTTTTGTGTAGAGTGCTGCAAGTGATTTCCAAGGCCTGGGTGCCACATCACAGACTAAGGGTTTTTGGGGACTGTGGACTCTGAACTCCTTTCATCCACCAGAAGAGGAGAGACAAGAGGACTCGTTAGAATCGTTCCTGGTGGTGGGCATGTGATTATGTGGGGTGGGGGAGTGCAGCGGCAGGCTACATCTCCTTGCACTCCCTGTCTCCCTTGTATTGAAGCTGTGTGTGAGTTTAGTGTCCCAGTCCTTTTAGGTACTACAAATAGCTTTTTACAGAGAAGGATGTTAGTTGTAGGTGATATCTCAAGAAATGCTTAATCTACACCTGGTTCCAGTGGTATTGGGGACCACTGTTTAAAAGTTTTTCTGTGATTTGATACTTTGTACCCTCATCAATGTGGGGCACATCTTTTTCCAAAGAGATTGCCTCAAGCTGTATTTTTGCTGATGAGAGGTGTAACTTATTTTAAGTTGCATTACATAAATAAGGTATGTACAGTGCTTGAGTATTAGATTAAGGCATAAATGTTACATGAGGGGGAAAAAAAGGAGTACCATATGTGTTGTATTTTTAAGGAGTTTGACTCTTAAGATGGGACTTGTTGCTACAAATGAGCATGGCAATGCTAGCTTAACCTGAGCAATGTAAGATGGGCCAAGATTTCTGTCCTTTAACAGATGAAGCATGTACCTGTATGAACAGGAATAACCATGAGAAATAACAGTATGCTATCAGTAAGAGGTGATTATGACAGGAATGTGAACTTGCAATCTGAAATATACTTAAAACCAAAAGGAAACAAATATGTTTTGCATCATGCTGGCTGTGTTTAATCAAACTTGTTACTGCTCCACAAGACAGATGGGAGCCAGGTTTTGTGAGGGCATGTCGAAGCAGATGGCTGCAGACAAACCTATGCTGCTCTGATGAAGCCAGCATTGGTCTTGAAGTTGAATAACTTGTTTACTTTTGTGTTATGTATGAGTCAGTGTACATATGTCTTTATGTGTGTTGTTAAGGATTTCATCACAGTTCACTAATGGAAGTATTTAGAAGACTGAGTCAGTTTAAAACAAAATTTGACTAGGTTGGCATACATTAACAATGCATTTTGTGGTAATGTTTAACTTCTTACTACATATTAAAAACTGGCAGTTCTTAATGATTATATCATACATAATAAGTCCATTGTGAGTATGCAGTACCATGAAGTTGATAGCATGTAGTTAATCCTCAGTAGTCTTAGTTGTGAGGTGATCAGGCTCCAGACAAGGGAAGCTGGAGCAGAAGTATGTGACTCGTCTGTCTCCACATCCTCCCCCCACCCCCGCTGATTTCAAATCTTGTACTTCTGTGGGATGTTTGAGTTTCTAGACAGACAGTTCTTAGCCTTTGACCTCTCTCTGGACTACATACTGCACAGTGCTGGGGGGTGGGAGGTGGTCAGCAGAGGAAAGGACTACTTTCCCAGTAGCAGACAGCTAATGCCAAGCTCTGGTTCACACAGCTAGTTCTTATACCAAGTTGATAACATGCCTATGTAATTTTGCACAGTTAATGTAAGACATGTGGTCTGTTACTACTACTACTGTTCTTCTTGGGCACAATAACGGTTATATATTTACCAGTTACACTATTTCATTGTGCTTATGTTTGAGTTTAAAACAAGCTGTTGCTAATTAAATCCTGCTTAGGGTGCTCCTACTTCTGAGACTGCACCAGGTCTCTGCTCTGGCTATTTGCAGAAAACAGTTTATGTGAGAAGCAGAGAAAATGAGCTTGTAGCAAGTTGTGATTCTCTAAGTAGTTTGTCTGAGGTCAAACTAATTAGAGCATCTGTGTTTCAGCTGTTATATCAGTATGGTGTGTCTTAATGTGTGTGGAATAACAAGATCTTACAGCTGAACTTGTCTGCATGGATAGGTGATAGTTTAGGGCACAGTTGGGATCATCAGTGAAGCTAGAGTTTTAGAGTCTTCATCTTCATTAAGTTTCACTCATTATGTATGGGTGTGGTTTAGGTTTTTTTTGCTTGTTTGGGTGGTGTGGGTCTTTTTTGTAACCTTCACAATGAGTTCTAAAGCTTCCTTGATGATTTGGTTTGGTTGATCCAGCAGCTGATGTCATTGTACTAGTAACTAGAAGGGAGAAACTGAGAAGGATTGCTCCCATATAGTTAAAACTAGAGCAATATGTAAAGCACAGCTGTTAGAGTCTCAGGGATGTGATAGAGATGCCCAGGTGTTATAATTATATGGGAGGTGAACCAAAAGCCATGTATTATGCAAAAGGAAAAAACTGTGAGGGTTTAGTCCTGGGATGAACTTAACTCCCCTGTGCATGCTCTGGCTGGGATGTAGTTAACTTTCTTCATAGAAGGCTGTATGATACTGTGCTTTGGATACATGACCAAAACAGTGTTGATAACACACCAGTGTTTTGGCTACTGCTGAGCAGTAATTGCACAGCATCAAGGTGTCCTGTTTCTCACTCTGCCCCTGCAGCAAGTAGGTTGAGTGTGTGCAAGTGGTTGGGAGGAGACATTGCTGGGGCAGCTGACTTGTACTGATCAAAGGGTTATTTCATGCCATGTGACATTGTGCTCAGCAATAAAAACTCAGGGAAAGGGGAGGAAGGTGGGAGGATGTCGCCCAGGCCCATCCCACAGGGAGGTCTGCTGCCTTCCTGGGGCTAGGGTGAGGGACATTAATAGAAGACTTCTGGAGCTAATTCAGCCCTCAGACTACTATTCCCTGTTAGTAGTCCAAGCTGGCAGCGAGGACATCAACAGAAGAAGTACCAAGATAATTAAAAAAAGACTTTAAAGTACTGGGTCAGTCAGTTCATGGGACGGGACCACAAGTGATATTTGCCTCAGTCCCTGTGCTAGCTGGGATGGATGAGGGGCTAAATAAAGAGACGAGTAGAAAAGCCCATCTCATCAACAGGTGGCTTAAGGATTGGTGTCACCGTCAAAATTTTGGGTTTTTTGACCATGGGGCAAGCTCCGTGGTACCCAGTCTCCTCAAATCAGATGGGCTTCATCCTTCTAGGAAGAGCAAGAGGACTATAGCCCATAAGCTGGCAGGGCTGATCAGGAGGGCTTTAAACTAGGTTTGAAGGGGGAAGGGATTGAAACTGGGCTCTCCAAAGATCAGCCTACGGATGGAAAGCCCGAATTAAGAGGGAAATCAGCAGCCCACTTGAAGTGCATGTACACTAATGCATGCAGTATGGGCAACAAACAAGAGGAGCTGGAAGCCATCGTGCAGCAGGAAAGCTATGACATAGTTGCCATCACAGAAACATGGTGGGATGACTCATATGACTGGAGTGCTGCTATATGTGGCTACAAGCTCTTCAGAAAAGATAGGCAGGGTAGGAGAGGTGGAGGGGTGGCTTTATATGTTAGAGAGTCACTCGACTGTTAAACTTGAGGTCAGCAGTGACAAGGTTGAGTGCCTGTGGACCAGAATCAGGGGGAAGTCCAACAAGGCTGACATCCTCGTGGGTGTCTGTTACAGACCAGCCAACCAGGACGATGAAGGAGATGAATTATTCTACAAGCAGCTGGCAGATGTCTCAAAATCGACGGCCCTTGTTCTTGTGGGTGACTTTAACCTGCCGGATATCTGCTGGGAGCTCAATACTGCACAGAAGAGGCAGTCTAGGCAGCTCCCCAAGCCGCCTGGGGCATAGTGACCATGAAATAATAGAATTTTCAATACTCAGAGATGCAGGGAGAACCATTAACAAAACCTCTACGCTGGACTTCCGGAGGGCAGATTTTTGCCTATTCAGAAGTCTAGTTCAGAGCATACCCTGGGAAACAATGCTTAAAAACAAGGGGGCCCAGGAGGGTTGGACATGCTTCAAGCAGGTGGTTTTGAGTGCACAGGAACAGGCTATACCAGTGTGCCGAAAGGCTAGCCGGCGGGGAAGACAACCGGCTTGGCTAAACAGGGAGATTTTGAATGAAATCAGAAATAAAAAGAGACTTTACCGACTGTGGAAAAAAGGGCTGGCTACTTATGAAGAATTTATGGAAATAGCTAGATCATGCAGAAAAAAGATCAGGGAAACAAAAGTGCAATTTGAAGTTAACTTGGCCAATTCTGTCAGGGATAATAAAAAGTCCTTCTTCAAATATGTTAATAACAAAAGGAGGGGCAAGGAAAACCTCCATTCTCTGTTGGACTCTGAAGGAAATATAGTTAACAAAGATGAGGAGAAAGCTGAGGTACTTAATACCTACTTTGCCTCAGTTTTTACCAGTAAGACAGGTGGCCCTCAGGACAACTCATCTCTGGAGGTGGTTGACAGAGATAGGAAGCCAAATAGGCCCCTTGTATTCCAGGAGGAAATAGTTGGTGATTTACTGAGCCATCTGGATCCTCACAAGTCTATGGGACCAGACGGGATCCATCCTAGGGTGATGAGGGAGCTAGCAGAAGAACTTGCCAAGCCGCTCTCCATCATCTTCCAACAGTCCTGGCTCACTGGGGAGGTCCCATATGATTGGAAATTGGCCAATGTTACCCCAGTCCACAAAAAGGGCTGCAGAGCTGACCCTGGCAACTACAGACCTGTCAGCCTGACCTCGGTGCCTGGCAGGGTTATGGAGCAGATCATCCTGAATGGAATCACACAGCACCTTCAGGATGGACAAGCGATCAGACCCAGCCAGCATGGGTTTAGGAGGGGCAGGTCCTGTCTGACCAACCTGATCTCCTTTTATGATCAGGTGACTCACCTGGTGGATGAGGGGAAAGCCGTGGATGTGGTCTATCTGGACTTCAGCAAGGCCTTTGACACTGTCTCCCATAATATACTCTTGCAAAAGCTGGTAGCCCATGGCTTGGACAAGTGTACTCTACGCTGGGTTAAGAACTGGCTGGAGGGCCGGGCCCAGAGAGTGCTGGTGAATGGGGCTGCCTCTAGCTGGCGGCCAGTCACTAGTGGTGTTCCCCAGGGGTCAGTGTTGGGTCCAGTCCTGTTTAACATCTTTATTGACGATTTAGATGAGGGGATTGAGACCATCATCAGCAAATTTGCTGATGACACCAAGTTGGGAGGGAGTGTCGACCTGCTGGAGGGCAGGAGGGCTCTGCAGAGGGATCTGGATAGACTGGAAAAATGGGCTGATTCCAGTGGGATGAAGTTCAATAAAGCCAAGTGCCGGGTGCTGCACTTTGGTCACAACAACCCCCTGCAGCGCTACAGGCTGGGCGCAGAGTGGCTGGAGAGCAGTCAGACAGAAAGGGACCTGGGGGTACTAATTGACAGGAAGCTCAACATGAGCCAACAGTGTGCCCAGGTGGCCAAGAAGGCCAACGGTATCTTGTCCTGTATCAAAAATAGCATGGTCTGCAGGACAAGAGAAGTGATCCTTCCCCTGTACTCTGCATTGGTGAGGCCACACCTGGAGTATTGTGTTCAGTTCTGGGCCCCTCAGTTCAGGAAAGACATTGAAGTGCTGGAGCGGGTCCAGAGAAGGGCAACACGACTGGTGAAGGGACTTGAACATACGACCTATGGGGAGAGGCTGAGGGAGCTGGGGTTGTTTAGTCTAGAGAAGAGGAGGCTTAGAGGTGACCTCATCACTCTCTATAACTACCTGAAGGGAAGTTATAGCCAGGTGGGGATTGGTCTCTTCTCCCAGGCAGTCAGCAATAGGACAAGGGGGCATGGGCTTAAACTCTACCAGGGGAAATTTAGGCTGGATATTAGAAAGAAATTCTTTACAGAGAGAGTGGTCAGGCATTGGAATGGCCTGCCCAGGGAGGTGGTGGACTCGCCATCCCTGGAGGTTTTTAAGTGAGATTGGACATGGCACTTAGTGCCATGATCTAGTAAACGGACTAGAGTTGGACCAAGGGTTGGACTTGATGATCTCTGAGGTCTTTTCCAACCCAGTCGATTCTGTGATTCTGTGGTGTTTGTAGTCATGATGTTTGTTTTCCCAAGCAACCGTTATGTGTGCTGAGGCCCTCCTTTGCAAGAAGTGGCTGGATATCTGCCTTCTGATGGGGGATTAGTGAATTTATTCTGCTTTTTGCTTGGCTTGCACGTGCAGCTTTTGCTTCACCTTTTAAACTGTATCTTGATGCACATGTTTTCTCATTTTCCTTCTACTTCCTCCCCATCCTGCAGGAGAGGGGAGCAAGTGAGCGGCTGTGTGGGTACGTGGCTGCTGGCCAGGGTCAACCCACTATACCCCCTGTGACAATACAGGCTGTGGAGTGACTGGATGGGTAGCAGCTCTGCACAGAAGGACCTGGGGGTCCTGGTAGACAGCAAGTTGAACACGAGCCAGCAGTGTGCCCTGGCAGCAAAGAAAGCCTAACGTTCTGTGATTCTGTGATCCTGAGCTGTGTCAACAGGAACATAGGCAATAGATTGAGTGAAGTGACTGTTTCCTTTTACTCAGCACTTGTTAGATCGTATTTAGAATATTATGTCTGGTTTAGGTCCCTCAGTGCAAGGAAGATGCTGACAAGTTGGCATTAACCCAGTGGAGGGTTGGCAAGATGGCATTCAAGATGTGCTCTGTGAGGAGAGGCCGGGCGACTGGGTTTGTTCAGTCAGGCGAAGGAAAAGCATGGTGGGGAGGTGGTGGTGGCAGCTAATGGCAGCCTTTCAATACCTACAAGGACGTTGGTAGGATCTCTTAGCATAATCATCTCCCCCCATACTCCCAAGAAAAACACATTCATGCTCTGGTATAAATAAAGCTGATTAAGGTTCTTAACTACAGAGGTGCAAGGCATACTGTGTCAGACAACATTCAACTTGCTCTTGAATTGACCAGTATCAAAACTAATGGGACAACTGGGAGAGGGGAAGAAAAAAAAAAAAAAAAGGAGAGAGAGAGAATTACCAAAAATAACTGGCAATTAAATGGGTGAAATCATCTGCTGTAGGAGATAGAAGGAAGGAGAAATGAGCTACTTCATTGAAGAACACAGTAAGAAAAGGCTGACAAGGTGGATTGGTGTCACACAGCCTGGCCCAAACCTAAGCATCCATGAACAGCAACCATGCACAGAAGAAGCAGGAACTAATAGTAAAATATGAACCTCAAAGGACAAGCACAAAGAGATTGTAAATAGGATAAGAACATCTGGAACTGAGAACTGAAGGATGCACAGTACACACTACCCTTTTTATCCATGTATTCTTCCTCCCTTGTGTTTGATATGTGTGCTCTACAGATACCAAACAGGCAAAAAGAGCAATGTCTGAAGCCAGTGTTATGAGTGCATGCACAACCACCCACCATGTGAATGTGCGTGTTAACTACCACTCAAAGAACACAGAAGTGGGATGTTGAAAGGAAAATACAAAGTGTCACAGATGATACCTTGTGTTTTATCATATGTAGGCCATGAACTTTTACCAAAGTGTTTACTAGCTGATAAATGCATAGATTTTGCTTGCTAGAAAGTGTTAAAGTAACTTTTTCTCCCGTAAGCTCAAACTTTTAACATTTCAGGCCAATCAAGTAAATGACCATGATGTAAGCAAAATTAGATAAAACACAATGTTTTAAGATGGTCACTGGCTAAGAACACAAACCTGTGACAGATCATGTTATAGGAAGACTAAGATGACTGCATCTACTGGAAATGCTAGATCTTAAGGTACACATGAAGTAAAATTGATGTTTTGTAAGCATAGGTACTACTATGCAAGTTGGATCAGCTTGACTATACTTTCTACTTCACAGGTGGCTTCTGCCTCGAATCTCTAACTCACATAAAATGATACTACCTGCAAAAGAGGAACATAATTTAACTCCGAAAATTACAAACACACTCTCTCAAATTTTTTCTCTTTGCTCAATTAAATACTTCTGTGATGTTACACAACTAGCCAATCTTAGAATCAGGTCTTTGAAAGCATACCATGATGCATATGTATCATTTCAGAGACTTTAAAATTTTTTTTTTTTTTTTTTTGTAGAATAGTTCAGTCGAAAGGGACCTGCAACAATCATCTAGTCCAACTGTAATAATACTGGGTGACTAAAGTTGTGAGAAAGTTCTAAATTTAAGTATTTTAAGAATTTTTAAAGTAAACTTTTGCTTTCAACACTGTAGCTATCTATTTGTGTATGTGTGTGTGTGTGGACAAACGTATCTGCAGATAAAAAATTGATGGTTGCAGATATAAAACTGCATTTGAACTCCATGTTCAGACAAAAGCTATATTATCCTCCAAGGTAAGTATATAAAGAAAAGTTGTATCTAGCATTGCCAAGAGCAGCTAAAAGATGTTCCACTTAAGTCTTCAACATTCTTGTTTTTTTCCCTAGCAAAAAAAAAACCAACAAAACTTGATAATTGATACTTAGGAAAAAATTTTGTAAACTTGAATTGAATGTATCTTCAAGAAGACTAATACTGAATATCCTTCTGTGTAAAGTAAGCATATGTTCCTTTAATCTCACATGACAAAGTGCGATATTTTTGTTGTTGTCTGTAATAAAAAATTCTCATTGATGCCACTGGTTTAGAAGCTTAGTTAGCTGCTTCAGCAAATTAAGGCATCATTAAAAAACTAGGATCCAATTTACGTGAATGCATCAGTGCAAAAGCTGATGTTGAAAAATCCCTGCAAATCCCACTGAGCTTATGGTTCAAAGCCTCTACTCTAGCACATCTGCCGTAGATTCTGAAATTTGCTTGTACCGAAGATTTAAAAAATAAAAATAAAAAAATCTCTCTGTGCCCTCACTCCAGCTCGGAACTGATTTCATGTTCCCAGTCACCAGATTCTCTATAAGAAACCTCTATGTGAAATGCAGACCTGTCATTTCATGCATAAATATGACTTTTAAAACAAAATGTAAACAATTCAAGCACCGTATTTTTCTTACATAAAACACTTGCTTAGACTTCAATGGAAGGAACTGAATATGAGCAGAGTAGTTTCTAAAGAAAATATTAACTTATATTTTACATAGAAAAACAACTACAGAAAAATCCAATGCATAGGTTCCTTTCCTTAGAGATAGGGATTCTAAGTTTTGTAAAGTCAAGATAAAGTTAATATTTCACGGGAATTTGTGAATAAAAGAAAAAAAAAAAAAAAACAAAACACAAAAACCAAACCGAAACAAACCACCAGCAACTCATTACTCTGAGGATATTCATTATATCTGAATGAAAGGCATTATGGCTTTTTAACATTTCTTTCCTTGGTTGCAATGTTGAACTTGCTCTCTTTGATTCCAAGTTTCTTCAACAAAATTCTTTGTTTATACACACCAAATCAAAACATACAATGTCCTCAAAATAATATCAGAAGCACTTACTCATCATACTTGATATGATAAATAGCTTCTTCATCAGTGTCCATGCAGCCTGAATAAGATGTGGATGGTGTACTGTCCAAATAATTTGCATTCTTCTCTCTAGAATAATCTTGACTTAAGTTTCCATTAGTCCTTTTGTACGAATTGCCACTCTTTACTTGAGCTTTACCATTTTTATGTCCTTTTGTTGCTCGAGTAACATTTTCTATATGAGCTTCAAACCAGGCTCCAATGCTGACATCACGGGCATCCACCAATTCATTTATCTAAAAGGAAAATTTGATAATGAATACTTATTTTCTATAATCCTAGTTAAGAACAGAAAGGAAAACTGACTAAAGTAGTTAACTGTCAGTGAAAAAAATTCTATACTACTGGTTTGGCTTTGGATAAATTAGAGCAATGTTCAGTCATTCAAGTGTTGTGCTTTAAGTATTTTATTCCTCTACTCTTAATAAGATGTTATGAACACAATTTGTAAAAAATATATTTTTTAAAGTTGAGGCTGATTTACTATTTTTTTAACGTACAAATCAGCTTAATCTCTCTTTCCACTGAACTTTTTCTTGCTTCATGGAATTGTTCCTGATGACTAAAATAAGCACGTGTACTTAAAATATTATCCTACAACCAGACTTTCTTGGACTTCTAAATTGGAGTTATTAATTAACCCTGATTCTTTTTGACCTACACTGCTGCTGAATCCTTCAATATTTGAGAAAGGAGGGGGGAGGGAGATGGGCTCTCCAAGTCTAACAAGGCTGCTATCATAACCAGTCAAGACTGGTACTTCCATAAATCTTTCAGCTGTAAGAAACACAAGTCTCTCATGACTCTTCTCCTTTCTGTGCTCACAGTAGTGCTGGTAGTAAGCTATGAAGCTACTCTGTTGTAGAGCATGTTTCATTCATTCATAATCCTAACACATTTTCTCAGGCCTTCAACTAATTAAATGTATATTACTTCAATAATACAAGGTTTTTCCTGTGATTTGAGTTAAACCACTGAAGTATACATCGCTTCAGTTACACAGTCATTCTTTTAAAAAGGGTAGTGTATAAACAGTTATTTTATTTGAACTATTAACTGGATTAAAATAGTATAAAAAAAAAAAAAACAAAACACCCAAACGCTTAAGGAATGCCTTCATACACTGCACACCAAATATAAGAAAACATTATTGCAATAGAACTGCTATGGAGCCATACCAAGTGAAGAAGATAAGGCATATGGAAGAGGACTTTAAGATGAAAAATTTTAAGAAAATTCTAAAAATGCTCAGAATAGGTTCAATTACTGTAAAATCAAATTGGGGGAACTACTTTTCACATTTGTTTTGGAAATAATATTTTAACAGGAATGTTTCACAGATGTATTTTTAGTTGTACTTTATTTGTAAAACACCCTTTTTTTCTATTTCTTTTTAACATAAAGAAGGAAATTTACCTTCTAAAGATCATCTAAATGTCTCTTAAAAAAGTAAAACACACACACACACACAAAACAAACAAAAAAAAACCCCTAAACCACAAGCAAACAAAAAAAACTCAGAAAAAAATGAACCCGAAAGATGATAACACATTAACATAACAGCCAACCCCAGGGCATGAATAAACTTGTTTTACCACGCTATGATGAGCGTGGCAGGTAAGAATATAATACATAAAGTATATATCATATTGAGCCTATTTCTTCTTGCTTTTCACACGCTTCCTTGGGGGGGGGGGGGGGGGGGGGGAAATCCAACCAAACCTTTTCGTTTTTATTTATATATACAGATGTGAATATACAGATATCGATATGGTGAGGTCTGGTAGATTGACTATACTGCCACAAAATTGCCAAGGCAAGCACTACATGGAAGCAACTACTGGGTGGCTAGAAACATACCCTGTAAAATATGTCACCGCTCGAAACACCATCCTGGGCCTTGAAAGGCCAGTTCTGTGGCAACAGGACACCCCAGAAAGAATCGAGTCAGACAATGGGACTAATTTCCGAAACAACCTCTCAGACTCCTGGGCCAGGAAACATGACACTGATTGAGTGTATCACACCCCCTGTCACCCACAAACCTCCAGAAAGACTGAATGACTGTTAAAGACTATGCTGAGAGCATTGGGTGCTGGGGAATAGAAGCACTGGGATGTAAAATTAGCAGAAGCCACTTGGCAGGTTAACACCAGAGGATCAGATAACCGACCTGGTCCTGGCCAAACACAGCCTCTACATATTGTGGGAGGAGATAAGGTGCACATAGGGAAGTGGCAGGGAAAGGCATTGTGGGATTGCCTTTGCTCAGGGACCCAGGTGTACTTGGTGGGTAATGCAGAAGGATGGGGAAACCCATGCACCCACCATCATACACAAAATCAACCATTCCTTTATGTGGCACATCCCCCTTTAAATAATACTAACTCAGCGATTAGCAGATTCTTAAGCCAATTGTCACAGAGTTATTTTAAAATACTATTTTACAATGAATTAGTGTTCTATTCTCTGCACAAGTAATTTTTTTTAAACCAGTCTTCTTTACAGGAGTATTCTATGGCTAGTAATGCCACATTTAAGTCTGCAACTAGAACACCAGAGAGGAGACTGCTGCAAGCATGCTTCTCTAACAATTTAAAAAGTATAAAGAACTGTGTGGTACTTGGCAGTAACGATACTCAGGGCAAAAATATCTGTTTCTGGTATGACCAAAAACCCAAGTTCCTAGAATATCAGCAAATGGGCAAACTTAGAGCAAGTCAATTAATCTGCAATAGTGACTACCATCTTTGGGGACCACAAAAAAAAAAAAAAAAAAAGAGAATTACCAAAAAATAACTGACACACTCGAGTTCTTACGCTGCCTGATTTAACAGTAACTTATTTGTATATCCCTACCCAGCACTATTGCTTCATTAAGGTTTAAAAGAATAACCTGAGTTGGAAGACGATCAGTACCTGAGGTGCTCTACTTTGTTACAGAAGGAAAGAAAAGCTACAAGAAGATGTGGTTTCTTGAAGTACACACTATACTAAAGTTAACATGACAAGGGGCTCATAACCAGTAAGGCTACATTCTCATAGCCAGCTACTGCAAGGATGCAGCTATATGCACAACATAGTACCACTTTCTCCAGCATACCCTTCCCTCTGCAATTAAGATAACACCTTCTCGTCTGTTCCAACTTTCCAAGTTGTACTAAAGCAATGTCAGCTAGGGAAAATTGAGGATATAGTCCCATGTCTATATATGAACAAACAAGGACAATCTGTGCACATTCAGAGGAAATTAATAAAATAGACACTTTAAATCCTTACTGAACACAGTATTAATTACAAAAAAGTTCTTCTTTCCAGTAGTCAGCTCCTACTTCACCAGAAATCATGAAAGCATTACTGAAATGAGTCACAAATAACCCCTCAGACAAATTAAGTATCCAACCTAAAAAAACTGGCATTTTTTGTCAAACTAGGTACTGCAATTTGTCTCTGAAACTAAGCTTTGGGGAATGGGTGAACAGCAAGTCCTCCGATCAGCTTGATAGGACATTCAATCCAACAACAGTTTATATAGCAGATTGAGAAAAACTTTGCTCAAAGATGACTCCCCCAAAATGAGGGTGCCTAGGCAACATATTAAACTAAAAGCTAAACACTTGGTAAATAATCTTAAATAATATTTTTAAGAACATTTGTTGTCAGTTCATAATTTACATTTATGAAGTCGACAGGTAAATAATTAGTCAAGCTGTATTTCGTATAAGTCAAAAATTACTTTCTAAAGGGATATTAGAATATGTACTAAAGCAAGAGTAACTTTGCTAGCTCTTCTAACTCCAGTAATTTCAAAAACAGTCATAGCTGGTTCATCTGTCAGTATACTGAGCATCTACAAGTGCAAGAAAAAGATGACATCTTCCAAACACATAGAAATTCCTAGCCTCTACAAAGCACGCAATGATTTTGTTATTTAGTTGCTCCTTAGGGAGTGCAGCAGCCCAGAGCGCTGCAGAGGTGCAAGCACTGGCAGGGGCGGTTTGTGGTGCAGGGCACCTGGGATGCTGCAGGGGCTGCTCTCAGTTTGCACAGCAATTTGCACACAGAAAGGCTGACTCCTGATTAGGGAGGATCTGGCTCACAGAGAGCAGCAGGTGGTGACATGGCAGTTGTCACAGCAGTTATTAACATGGCTGTGGTGCAGAGGGGACAGGCACTTATGCTGAGGACTGCATGGGGCTGCTTGGAGATTGTGTGGCGATGGTCTCAATGGGAAGCAGGACACGCTCCCCAGCACTGACTGGTGATAATGCCCTTGGCACACTGGAGGCCTTGATCCAAACAGAGTTGGGGTGGGGTGGGGTGGGGTGGGAGGATGACACTTCCTGGGTCTCAGGCTGCAGAGAGTGCCTGGGGCCTCTCTATGGGACTGGGGGCAGCGGTGGCATCTCCTGTGAGAGATGCACTCTGGTCGAAATGCTGAGCCACCAGGTGAAGGAGATGCAGGAAGAGGTGAGCAGGCTGCAAATCATCGGGGAGGACAATGAGGAGATTGACAGGGTCTTTGCAGAAACTCTGCAGAGACAACAGCCTGAGCCACACACAGCAAGGAAGGAGGGACAGCTAGAGACCATGGTCAAACAGATAGCTGAGGGTGGCTGTCAAGATGGAGAAGGCTGAAAGCTTGTGACTTCTGGCAAATGGAAGAAAGGCTCCTGCTCCACCTGCAGACCTACAACTGCCCTGGGTATAGTGCCCTGGGCATAGTGCCCTGGGCACTGGTGAGGACAAACGAGACCCTTCAGGGTATGCATCAGAGCCAGCTGAGCCCAAACCTTGTGTCTGCGCAAAGGGAAAAAGGAAAGTGACAGTCATTGGAGACCCCCTACCGTGGGGGACAGAGGCACCTATCTGCTGACCCAAACTGATATCTTGGGAGGTTTTTTGCTTGCCAGGGGCCAGGATCTGGGATGTTGCAAAGGCACTACCAAAGCTTGTCTGGCCCTCAGCCTATTACCCCTTCTTGCACTTCCATGTGGCCACCAATGTTATTGCCAGGGGTAACCTGGAGTATTTCACAAGTGACTACAGAACTTCTGGGGGTGAGGGTGAAGGGCATGTGGACCCAGGTGGTATTCTCCTCAATGCTGCCAGTGAGGAGGAAAGGCTCAGGTAGAAGTGGACTCATCCAGTGGGTCAAGACCTGGCTGTATGGCTGCTGTCACAGGCAGGACTTTGTCTCCTATGGCCATGGGACCCTCTTTGAGGAGCGAGGGCTACTGAGCAAGGATGGGATACATCTGACGAAGTGGGGCAAGAGTGTTTTTGCAAACAGGCTTGCTAACCGAGTGAGGCGGGCTTTAAATTAGGTATGCCAGGAGAGGGCTGCCATAACCTGAAGAGAAGTGAAGGCACAAGGGGCAGAACGAATGTATCTGGGGGACAGCATGACAGGGGAGGCTCTCACGCTTTCCCTGTAAAAGCAGCACGACTTGGAGCCCATCTCAAATGCTTGAACAGAAATGCGTGTAGCATGGGGAACAAGCAGGAGGAATTAGAAGTCCGTACACAGTTGCAGAGCTATGACCTCATTGGGACTATGGAGACGTGGTAGGATAGCTCTCCTGATTGGAGTGCTCCAATGGAGGGATACAGGCTCTTCAGGAAAGATAGGGTGGGCAGGCGAGGAGGAAGGGTTGATTGAGCTCTACACAAAGGAGCGGCTTGAATGCATGGAGCTTTACCTTAGGACAGGTGACAAAGCAGTTGAAAGCTTGTGGGTAAGGATTAGAAGACAGACAATCACAGGTGATGCTGTGCCAGGTGTCTGCTACAGACCTCCTGATCAAGAAGAAGAGGTAGATGAAGCCTTCTTTAGGCAGTCGGAGAAAGCTTCACAGTTACAGGCCCTGGTACTCGTGCGGGATTTTAACCACCCCAGTATCTGCTGGAAGGACAATACAGCAGGGCAGGAGCAATCCAGGAGACTTCTGGAGCGTACAGAAGACTATTTCTTGATGCGAGTGATCAGCGAACCGACTAGGGAAAATGCACTGTTGGACCTGCTACTCACAAACAACTGGTTGATGGTGTGAAGGTTGAGGGCAGCCTTGGCTGCAGCAACCATGAAACTGTGGAGTTTAAGATCCCGAGAGGCATGATCAAGACAAACAGCAGAATTACAACCCTGGACTTCAGAAGAGCAGATTTTGGCCTGTTCAGAGACCAGCTTGGCAGGATCCCATGGGAAATTGCCCTGGAGGGTGAGGACGCCCGGGAGAGAAGGTTGATCTTCAAGGACAAACTCCTCAGAGCGCAAGAACCATCCATTTGCAATGTGCAGGAAGTTGAGCAAGTGTGGCAGAAGGCCAGCATGGATGAACAGGGAGCTTCTGACTGCACTCAGACACAAAAAGGAAGTACACAGGAGGTAGAAGCAGGGACATGCTGCTTGGGAGGCATATCAAGACACTGCGTGCACAAGTAGAAATGCAGTCAGGAAAGCCAAAGCTCAGCTGGAGTTGAACCTAGCAAGGGAGGTGAGGGGCAACAAGAAAGGTTTGTCGAAGTACATCAAGTACATCAGTAGCAAAATGAAGACTAAGGAGAGCATGAGCTCATTGTTCAATGGGGCAGGGGACCTTGTGTCAAGTGACAGGGAAAAGGCTGAGGTACTCGATGCCTTTTTTGCCTCAGTTTTCACTGGTAAGGTCTGCCCTTGGGCCTCCCAGGTCCCTGAGCATCCTAGCAGAGTCTAGGAGAGTAAAGCAGTAGCCACAGTAGAGGAAGAAAGAGTTAGGAATCACTTAACCCACTTGGACATACACAAGCCCATGGGATCAGATGGCATGCATCTGAGGGTGCTGAAGGAGCTGGCCAATGACACTGTGAGGCTTCTCTCTATCATCTTTGAAAGGTCATGGCAATTGGAGGAGGTTCCTCATGACTGGAAAAAGGCAGATGTCACACCCATCTTCAAGAAGGGCAGGAAGGAGGATCCAAGGAACTACAGGCCAGCCAGACTCACCTCAGTCCCTGGAAAGGTTATGGAGCAAATCCACTTAGAAGCCATTTCTAAACACATGATGGACAAGAAGATGATTGCAAGCAGCCAAAGTGGCTTTACCAAGGGCAAATCGTGCCTTACCAACCTCATTTCTTTCTATGATGTGGTGACTGGTTTTGTTGACAAGGAGAGGGGAGTGGATGTTGTATACCTTGACTGAAGAAAGGCTTTTGAAACACTCTCTCATAGTCTCCTTATCACCAAATTGGCATGATATGGGCGGGTGGAAAATTGGCAGGACCACTGGGCTCAAAGAGTTGTGATCAGTGGTGCAAAGTCTAGCTGGGGTCCAGTAACTACTGGGGTCCCTCAGGAGACTGGAATCAATACCGTTTAATGTCTTCATTAACAACCCGGGTGAGGGGACAAAGTGCACTCTTGGCAAGTTTGCAGATTATACCAAATTGGAGGGGGAGCAGTCAATGTGCTGGACTTTCAGAGGGATCTGGACAGGCTGAAGAAATGGGCTGACGGGAACCTCATGAAGTTCAACAAAAACAAATGCCAAGTCCTGCACCTGGGCTGGAATAGCCCCATGCAACAGTACGGGCTGGAGGATGACTGCCTAGGAAGCAGCTCTGCAGAAAAGGCAACCCTGGCTGTACATACAGACTGGGAAACGAGAGGCTGGAGAGCAGTTCTGCGGAGAGAGATCTGGGGGCTCTGGTTGATGGCCAGTTGAACATGAGCCAACAGTGTGCCCTGGCAGCCAAGAGGGTCAACCGTGTCCTGGGGTGGGGTGCATCAAGCCCAGCATTGCCAGCCGGTCGAGGGAGGTGATTGGCCCACTCTACTCTGCACTGGTGTGACCTCGCCTGGAGTACTGTGTGCAGTTCTGGGCGCCACAGTATAAAAAGGATATAAAGCTACCGGAGAGTGTCCAGAAGAGGGCTACAAAGTTGGTGAAGGGTTTGGAGGGGAAGTCGAATGAGAAGTGGCTAAAGTCACTTGGTTTGTCCAGCCTGGAGAAGAGGAGACTGAGGGGAGACCTCATTTTGGTCTATAGCTTCCTCACAAGGGGAGGAGGAAGGGTAGGTGCTGATCTCTTCTCTCTGGCGACCAATGACAGAACCCGAGGGAATGGCAGGAAGATATGCCAGGGGAGGTTTAGATTGGACATTAGGAAAAGGTTCTTCCCCCAGAGGGTGGTGGAGCACTGGAACAGGCTCCCCAGGGAGGTAGTCACAGCCCCAAGCCTGACAGTGTTCAAGAAGCGACTAGACAATGGCCTCAGACACATGGTGTGAACTGTGGGGTTGCTGTATGCAGGGACAGGAGTTGGACTCGATGATCCTTGTCGGTCCCTTCCAACTCAGGACATTCTATGAAAAGGACCTGGGGGTCCTGGTGGACAACAAGTTGAACATGAGCCAACAGTGCGCCCTTGCAGCAAAGGAGGCCAACAGCCTCCTGAGCTGTATTAGTAACAGTGCAGCCAGCAGTTCCAGGGAAGTGATCCTTTCCCTCTCTTGTCTTGGCACTTGTGAGACCTTATCTGGAGTAGTGTCCACTTTTGGTCTCCCCATTACAAGAAAGACATGGGCATACTGGAGCAAGACCAGTTCCTTTGTGTGCCTGGGCATGGCTTCCAGGAGGATTTGCTCCCCATCCTTCCCAGATTCTGAGGTGAGTTTGACCAGTCTTTTTCTCCTTGGATTCTCCTTCTTGAAGATGGGTGTGATGTTTGCCTTTTTCCAGTCATCAGGAACCCTCAGGGCCATCTCATCTGGTTCCATGGACTTGTGTGTGTCCAGTTGGCTGAAGTGCTCCCTAACTCAGTCTTCCTCTACTGTGAGTAATACTTCCCTGCCCCAGAGTCTGCCACTAGGCTCAGGGATCTGAGAGACCTGAGGGCCAACCTTACCTGTAAAAAACTGAGGCAAGGAAGGCACTGAGTTCCTTAGTCTTTTTGATGTTCTTAGCTATTAGATTCCGAGCACCGGTGAGCAGTGGGCACGTTTTCCTTAGCCTTTCTTTTGCTGATGCTGTACTTATAGAAGCCCTTCTTGTTGCCCTTTACATTTCTTGCTAGCCAAGCCTTGGCTTTCCTAACTAAATCCTTGCATGCATCTCCATATTCATCCTGGGAAGCCATTCCCTGCTCCCACTTTCTGTGTACTTCCTTTTTGTCTTTGAGCTCAGTCAGGAATCCCCTGTTCGTCTGTGCTGGCCTTCTGCCACACTTGCTCAACTTCCTGCATGTCTGAGTGGATTATTCTTGTGCTTTGAGGAGGTTGTCTTTTTGAGGATCAATCAGCCCTCCTGAGCCCTTTGCCCTTTAGAACAGTCTCTCATAGTATCCTGCCAAAATCTGCTCTCCTGAAGTCCAGGGTTATAGTTTTGCTATGTGTCTTGCTCACTTCTTTCAGGATATTCAGCTTCATCCTCATTGTGGCTGCTGCCAAGGGTGCCATTGACCTTTATGTCCACAACCTGTTCTTTGTTTGTGGGTGACGGGTCCAACATCTTCCCTTAGTTGGCTTGTTATCTCCATCAAGAGCTTGTATTCAACACACTCAAAAAAAATTCCTAGATCAATTTTTGTCCTTTCATGTTGCCTTTCCATCAGATGTTGGTGTGGTCGAAGTCCCTCATGAGTACCAGGGCCTGTGATCGTGTGGGCTTTTTCCAGTTGTGTAAAGAAGGCTTCCTCTACTTCCTCTTGATCAGGTGATCTATAGCAGACATCTCCCCAGTGTTGTGGTTTAACTGCGGACAGCAACAAAGCACCACACGGCCACTGGCTCACTCCCTGCCCAGTGGGATGGGGGGAGAATCAGAAGGGTAAAAATAAGAAAACTCATGGGTTGAGATAAAGACAGTTTAACAGGTAAAGCAAAAACTGTGCATGCAAGCAAAAAGCAAAATAAGGAATTCACTCACTACTTCCCATCGGCAGGCAGGTGTTTAGCCATTTCCAGGAAAGCAGGGCTCCATCACACATAACAGTTTCTTGGGAAGATATACCCCATAACTCCAAACGTCTCCCCCTTCCTCCTTCTAACCCCAGCTTTTATTGCTGAGAGTGACATCATACGGTATAGAATATCCCTTTGGTCAGTTCGGGTCAGCTGTCCCAGCTGTGTCCCCTCCCGACTTCTTGTGCACCCCCAGCCCACTCACTGGCAGGGCGGTGTGAGAAGCAGAAAAGGCCTTGACGCTGTGTAAGCACTGCTCAGCAATAACTAAAACGTCCCTGTGTTATCAACACTGTTTTCAGCACAAATCCAAAACATAGCCCCATACAGGCTACTACAAAGAAATTTAACTCTATCCCAGCCAAAACCAGTACACCCAGGCATCACCTCTGTTGGTCTGTTCTCTGATTTGTACTCACATTCTCTTGACTGGCTCCTTCCCCGCTCCAGGGAAAAGCTGTGTCTGTTTGAGCTACTCCTTTGCACAGATCACAACTCCCCCCTGCCTCTTGTCCAGCCTGTCCTTTCTGAAGAGCTTCATCCATCCATGGCTGCACTTCATTTATGTGACCTATCCCCCACATCTCTGTAATCCCAATGAGAACAGAGCCCTGCAACCATGCCCAGAATATTGATTTGTCTTGGTTTTGTCATGTGCGTGCATTTATGTGCAGGCACTTGAGATGGGCTCCCACTTGTGCTGCTTTCACAGGGAAAGTGAGGGCCTACTTTCTCCATGCCCCTGTTTCCTTATTTCTCTTCAGGACTTGGTCATCATGACCTGTCAGACCTAGTTCAAAGTCCTCCTCCCCAGGTTGGCAAAGATGCCCCACTTTGTCAGGTGGTTCTTGTTCCTTCTCAGCAGTCCTCAGCAATCAACTAGGATCCCATGCACACTAGCTGTGCAGCCAGGTGTTCACCTATAGGATGCATCTGCTCCTGCCGGAGCCTTTTCCCTTCACCCGCAGTATTGAGAAGAACACCTGGGCTCCCATGTGCTTCACCCTTGTTCCCAGACCTCTGTTGTCACTTGTGATTTGCTCTACGTCCCTTTTTTGCAGTGTTACCAGCATCCACACAAATGAGCACTAAGGGATAATAGGTCAAAGGACTGGACGAGCCTTGGCAGCCTCTCTGTAGTATCCTGCATCTGGGCCTCCAGCAAGCAACAAACCTCCTGTGACAGATCCTTTCCTACAAGAAGACAGAACCAGGCTCTTCACGGTGGTGCATGATGGGAGGATGAGAGGCAATGGCCATAAGCTGAAACAAGAGAGGCTCTGACTCAATGTAAGGAGAAAACTTTTTCACAATAAAGTCAATCAAGCAGTAGAGCAGGTCGCCCAGAGGGGTTGTGCAATCTCTGTCTTCGGATGTTTTCAAGACTTGACTGGATAAAGTCCTGAGCAACCTGGTCTGAATTCAGTGTTGACCTTGCTTTGAGCAGAATGTCGGACTAGAGCCCTTCCAAACCTGAATTATTCTATGATCCTAAGTCTGGTCAGCGGATGGGTCCCCTGCAGAAGGGAGACTCCAACTGCAGTCACCCAATGTTCCCTCTTGGTGCTGATGCACAGTTCTATTTGGTGTACCGTGGCAAGGTTTTGGTAGCCGGGGTGCAGGGGTGGCTTCTGTGAGAAGAGACCAGGGGCTGCCCTGTGCCAGACATGGATGGTTCCAGCCAGCTCCACAACATACCCACTGCAGGCCAGAGCTGAGGCAATCAGCAAAGCTGGTGGCGCCTCTATGAAAGCATATTTAAGAAAGGGCAAAACGCCACATGGCAGAGAGAGGAGTGAGGAAAAAAAGTGTGAGAAACGTCCCTGTGAACACCAAGGGCAAAGAAGGAGAGGGAGGAGGTGCTCCAGGTGCCAGAGCAGATATTCCACTGCAGCCCATGGAAGAGACCACAGTGGAGCAGGTATTTCCCTGCAGCCCATGGAGAGGAGCCACACTGGAGCAAGGGAAAAGTGTAAGGAGGAAGGAGTGGCAGAGACAAAAAGTATCATTAACTGACCACAACCCCCAAATCCCCGTATCCCTGCACCGCTCAGGGGGGTGGGGAGGTGGGTGTAGAGGAGTCAGGAAGGAAGGAATGAAGTTGAGTCTGGGTGGGGTGGGGGAAAGATGATGTTTTAATTTTTGTCTTTGTTTCTCATCATCCAACTCTATTTTAATTGGCAAGAAAATTAAATTTAATTTTTCCCCAAGTCGAATCTGTTTTGCCCACAATGGTAATTGGTAAGTGACTTCCCTGTCTTTATCTCGACCTACAAGCTTTTTCATCTTATTTTGTCCTCCTGTCCTGTTGAGGAGGGGGAGTGAGAGAGCGGCTGGGTGGGCATCTGGCAGCCAGCCAAGGACAACCTGCCACAACAGTTCAGGAGCTTTTCTTCTGCTGCCACAAGTCAGAAGCTTCCAGCTCCATCCCCCCCCACTTGGGCACATCCATCCTGCTGTCATTCAAGCATAACCACTAGCCATCCCTCCTTCCTTGCATCATGGAATCATTTTGGTTGGAAGAGACCCTCAAGATTATCAAGTCCAATCATTAACCTAACTCTGGCACTAAACCATGTCCCTAAGAACCTCGTCTATATGTCTTTTAAACACCTCCAGGGATGGTGACTCAACCACTTCCCTGGGCAGCCTGTTCCAGTGAAGAAATTTTTCTTAATATCCAATCTAAACCTCCCCTGGCGCAACTTGAGGCCATTTCCTCTCATCCTATCACTTGCTACTTGGGAGAAGAGATCAATACTCTCCATGCTACAACCTCCTTTCAGATAGTTGTAGAGAGTGATAAGATCTCCCCTGAGCCTCATTTTCTCCAGGCTAAACAGCCCCAGTTCCCTCAGCCGCTCCTCATAAGACTTGTTCTCTAGACCCTTCACCATCTTTGTTGCCCTTCTCTGGACTCTCTCCAGCACCTCAATGTCTTTCTTGTAGTGAGGGGCCCAAAACTGAACACAGTATTCATGTGGCTCAGGGTCTCGCCTCTATAGGGTCTCTGTGGAAGACCCTGTCCATCTCCTGCCTGCTCCCCTCCTCCCATAGCTACTTCACCTGCTGACTCGGTGCCTCGACCAGAGCATGTCTCTCACAGGTGATGCCACCATCACCCCCAGTCCCAGGGAGAGGCCCCAGGCACTCCCTGCAGCCCCACACCTGGGCAGCTGCATCCTCCCTCCAGGGCTCTGTGTCTGAGTCAAGCTCTCTGCCATACCAGGGGTACTTGCTCCACCCAGTGCTGGGCACCAAGCCCCATGGCATGTCACTGCCATTGTTACACAGCTTTAAGCAGTCCCTATACTCTCTCTGGAGCAGTTTCTGGGCCTCCTTTGTGCCCCCTGCTGTGCCAGCTGCCAAGTCTCTTAGCAGTGCTCTGCAAACTTGCTTAATGGTTAAATAGGTGCTCCCCTGTAGCAGATAAGTTTAGTCTGACCAACTTTGCTGTCATTTTAGTCTATCTATTAGGGAGCTAGTTATCTGGCTCCTTTGGTCTTTGTTACTGAATTGGTCCTCCAGGGATACACTTTGAGGTGTGCTTTGACAGCAAGTTTACTGCTCGACAAAATACACAATATCAGCAGCTTTGACATATGTAGTATGGCAACAAAGAAATTTTTCTGATAGTTATGATGGTATACGTATCATCACGATTGCTGAATGAAATGGCAGTACCTTCTGTATCTCCATACATCAGTCCAATAACTTGCATAGGAAATATTGCATACAGAATCATAGAATCACAGAATGGTTAGGGTTGGAAGTGACCTCTAGAGATCACCTAGTCCAACCCACCTGCTAAAGCAGGTTCACCTAGAGTAGATTACACAGGAATGTGTCCAGGTGGGTCTCGAATGTCTCCAGAGAAGGAGACTCTACAACTTCTCTGGGCAGCCTGTTCCAGTGCTCTTTCACCCTCAAAGTAAAGAAGTTTTTCCTCATATTCAGATGGAACCTCCTATGCTTCAGTCTGTGCCTGTTGTTCCTCATCCTAGCGTTGGGCACCACTGAAAGGAGTCTGGTCCCATCCTCTTGACATCCACCCTTGAGATATTTATAAACATTGATGAGATCCCCTCTCAGCCTTCTCTTCTCCAGGCTGAACAGGCCCAGGTCTCTCAGTCTCTCTTCATAAGAAGGGTGCTCTAGGCCCCTAATCATCTTTGTAGCCCACTGCTGGACTCCCTCCAGTAATTCCTTATCCTTCTTAAACTGGGGAGCCCAGAACTGGACGCAGTACTCCAGAAGCCGACTCACCGGGGCAGAGGAGAGGGGGAGGATAACCTCCCTTGACCTGCTGGTCACACTCTTCTTAATGCACCCCAGGATACCGTTGGCCTTCTTGGCCACAAGGGCACATTGTAACTCACGGTCAACCTGTTATCGACCAGAACTCCCAAGTCCTTCTCTGCAGTGCTGCTTTCCAGCAGGTCTGCCCCTAACCTGTACTGGTGCCTGGGGTTATTCCTCCCCAGGTGCAGGACCCTACACTTGCCCTTGTTAAACTTCATCAGGTTCTTCTCTGCCCAGTCCTCCAGCCTGTCCAGGTCTCGCTGAATGGCAGCACAGCCTTCTGGTGTGTCAGCCCTTCCTCCCAGTTTGGTATCATCAGCAAACTTGCTGAGGAACTCCTAGTCTAGACAATCAAGGATTAAGCTCTTAGGTGCTTTGAAATTTTGCTTGCCACTTGCTGTGCCTGTGAATTAAGGCATATTAGTGCAGATATTTTTATCAACTATTTATTCCTTACCAAAAACTAAGGACGTTAAAATATTTGCCTTTTCTTGCACGATTTTAATATTTTCATTCCTGTCCAGCCCAGACAGTAGTAATCAAGCAACTTGGGAAGAGAATAAGTACTTCGAAGTATTTCTAAAAAAGAAGAAATGAAAAAAAGATGTTAGCTGAAGTTTGAGACTGATATCTATATTTAGTAGTCTTCCAAAGTATTTTTCTCTGTAGCACTTTCCAAATGAACTAGTTCTCACTCATATATATGGGTGCCAAAGAATAATTATAATGACACACTATCAGGAATTAGCTAAGGTTCTGGGAGAAGTATAACTGGACTACAGTAGCATTATTTATTGGGTAATTAGCATCGCTGCCAGAGCTACTTGACTCTACTGGAAACAACATTGCACTAATACGACTATATTGTTCTATTTCCAGCACTAACTGGAGGTGTCTGTACTGTACTCCGTTGTGTGGTGGAGATGGGCTATATATTCTTTTATTCTTGCTTGCACCTTATTTTTTTTCTTTTGTGCAAGGAAGGTCTTCCTCAGATTAGATGGCAGTCTGGCATAATCTTTACAACA